>NW_024884364.1:43194309-43577267 GCF_019232065.1 Centrocercus urophasianus | reverse complement strand
TTTTTTTTTTTTTTTTTTTTTTTTTTTTTTTTTTTTTTTTTTTTTTGCAATTGACATAATGGCAGCTACAAAGGATTCTTGATCCATCCGGAACAACAATAAATTTAAAAGATATTTTGGCACACAAAAAAAATCAAAGTCTCCCGGTCAATTGAGTCCTACTAACTACTGTTAAATTTACATAACACTATCTTTTCATATAGCAAGTATAGCTCCTTTCCATGCTATGGTTCCACCAGGAAGGTGGCACTAGAAAGAATAATATCCTCGTAAACACAAGCAGCTATCTGATAGACATGAAATGATTCACTTGGCTGTTTTTGTGCTCACAAGAAGAGAAGCACCTACCAGTGCTCTACAACAAACTGCTCTTTTCTAAATCAACAGGAGCCAGCAGCGCATCCTGGCACCCAAGGGGCACGCACAGCACAGCCAGCTGGTAAAAGGAGGTGATGTTCCTGCTTTATTAGTGTTGGTGTGGCCTCACATCAAGTATCGTGTGCAGTTCTGGGCTCCATAACACAAAAAGGACATTAAGATCCTTTTCAAAGGAGGCACCAAAGCTGGTAACAGGGCTGAAGGCATGTTCTGTGAGGAAAGGCTGAGAGCATTGGGAAGAGGAGGCCAAGAGGTACCTCAGTGCTCCCTGCAGTGCCCTGATGAAGGGAAGCAGAGGGAGGTGCTGGGTTCTGCTCCCAGGAACTGACAGCAGCAGGAGAATGGCAGAGAGCTGCCATGGAAGGGTGGGACTGGACATTAGGAAAGTTTTATTTACCATGAGGGTGGTTAAACACTGGAAGAGGCTTCCTAGAGAGGCAGCTGATGCCCTGTGCCTGGCAGTGTTTATGGGGTATTCGTACAAAGCCCTCAGTAACATGCTCTAACTTCTGGTTAGCCCTGAGATGGTCAGGAGTTGGACGTGCTAGTCTCTGAAGGTTCCTTCCAGCTGAATTGTTCTAAAAAATCATAATAGTCTAAAAATTCCACTTATCTGAGAGAACAGCAAAGCTTTTAACTGCACCTACATACAACAAAACTACTGAACTTGCCATTTATCAGAGAGCTCACATCTCAAGAAAAACACAGCACACCTTATCCTTGTCAGCTCCTCACTCGAAGTCAATGAGACTGTGAGCTGTCTTGATTGTGGCCTAACCTTAGTATTCCACTGAAAATACAAAATTCCAAATTCATGCACTGAGCAGCTCTAACACCACATTATTTGCCAAGGCCACTGATCGTGTTATATATTAAGAACTAAAAGCTGTCAAAATTTAACAACTGTTATTCCCTTATCATGTCCAAATCTTTCCTGAATCTGCCAATATATAGCATTATTAGTGGATTACCTGCCTAAAAGCATTCACTGCACCCACTATAATTTGAGTGATTAACTCGAGAATGGGAATTCAGTCCTTGATTTCTCTCCAGCTGGCTACAACTGCAGCCAATTTCTGCTGATGTGTTTAGAAACACAAGTTTAATGTAAAATTTTGAACGACTTGAAGAGGAAGAAAAAACCAACATGCTCACAAATGCTATCTGATCTACATAATTACCTTAAGATACTAGAGTAATATTATTAATATGTTAGCTTATTTGATTTCCAACTGCCGCAACAGAAATAAAATAATGTTACTAACTTGTAGTGTACATTAAAAATTGTACTGGCCCCAATTCATACCTGAACAAACTCTGCTTACACTTAGCTTCTGTCCTCCATCTTCTTTCAAAGCATTTCATTTTGTTTTTATCAGCAAGTTATATGTGCATCCCCAGTAAGACTAAGTCAGTAAGCACTGGAGACAGGCAAACTCTCCCAGGCAGAGACTGTTCTTTGGTTTAATCCAACAAACACACTTGCAGACAGCCGAGAGAGGACAAAAAGCCCTGCTTGTTTCACTCATGTGAAGAACGTGAAGAACATACAGAAGGATGCTTTCCATCTTTAGGAAGGGATGGACAAAGGCGTAAGGTGAAAACTAAGAACAGGAAAGGTTGATCAAGTCTCCTAATGACAATGCGTAGCGTTAGCCTATGCAAGCAAAAGGATGGGATGCATTCTGAGCAAAGGCAAGCAGTACAAGTGACAGAGCTCAGGAACCAAGCACCTTGCTGTAGGACTAATGCTTAAATCTGCATGCTAATTGGTTTGGCCTTTATTGAAGCTGCTTCCACCATGCCTCCAGTGCGACTCCCACTCATCCCACTCCCACTACATCCCGATGTTAAAGCCAGCCCAGCTTGCACAGCCACACTGGATGGCAGCCATGACTGAGTTTACAAACACATTTTCAGCATTTTCACATAAATCAATGCAGGGCAATCAGACAGTAAAAGCAACAGAAGTCGGCACTATCACAAATACCAACAGTGACTAACAAAACCAAAGCAAAAATCAATGCAGACAGCACTCAAGGTCGCTTCCAGCACCCGGATCGCTCCTCACTCAGCACAAATGACCAAAAACCCCCAAACAGCTCACAACACCGGCCGTACCCCACAGACGCTTCCGAACCCCTCACGTAGCCCCAGCAGCACTATCCCAGCCGGCCACCCTCGGTTCTACCACATACAGCATTCAAACCCTGCTGACGCGTCAATCAGAATTACTCACTTATCTCCAACCGAAACGCGCTACTGACCTCTATCCCTACTGACCAACACGGACCGCAGCCGCACCCCGCCGGTACCGCGGGACGGGCACCTGTGCAGGACGGCTCCGCTCCGGGCCGGGCCACGCCACCACCCTCGGGGCAACGGGTGGGCGCAGCGCCCCGCGCCCCAACGGCCCCTCGCTGGCGGATGGGCTCTGTCCTCGGCCGGGCTGGGCTGCAGAGGAAGGCGGAGAGGACAGCGCTCACCCCTCCAGCCGGACTGGCAGCGCTCCGCGACACCCTTCAACCCGCAGGGGAAGGAGCGCAAGGAAAAAGCTCGGCGGGACAGCCACTCCCCGGAAAGCCGCCGCTCTGCCGCTCCCTCCTCGCCCCGCGCAGTCCTCCGCCCGGAGCCGAGCGCCGCTCACCTGGCCCCAGGGGACCGACCGCCTGTCCCGCGCGACGCCGCCGCCCGCTCGACTCTCGGTGCAGGAGGCGCGGCCAACGCCCCCGGCTGCTAGAGCAGCCGCGGGCCGGGACCCGGGGGGCGGAGGCAGACGAGGGAGGTGCTGCGAGAGAGAGAGAGGGAGGGAGCCGGGAGCCCCTCGGTAAGGCTGGCCCGGCGACAGTGGCCCTGCGGGTACGGGCGTTGGCTCTGACCGAGTCCCGCGTGCGGCTGTGAAGCGCGCGGCTCGCAGTGTGAGGGGGCAGCGGGCAGCGAGCGGAACAGCGCGGCTCGAGGGAAATCGCGGGGCACTTCGCAGCTCCACACAGCGAATTGAAGGCGGGACGGGGGGGAGAAAGGTGTGGCTTTCCTCGCGTTAACTTGTCTGGGATGAAGCACGTTGAGAAAAGGCAGCATTTCCAATGATTTCTCTTTTTTCTTTCTTTTTTTTTTTTTTTTTCAGTTGCTTAACACAGCGAAGTTTTAGGAACTGCTTCTGAGGTTGGAAGGGGCCTCTCAAGACTGACCCCTCTGCCTCCCTGTTGGAATAGGGCAACTCCAGCACGGTGCCCCAGACTGTGCCCTCATAGTTCTGTGTCTAAGGATGCTGACTCCACACCACCTCTGGACGCCCTGTTCCAGTGTCCAACCACTCATCATAAAACTCCGTTTTCAAAGAATCAGAATGGTTTGAATTGGAAGGGATCCTTAAAGGCCATTTAGTTCAGCTTCCCTGCAATGAACAAGGACACCTACAGCCATATCAGGATGCTCAGAGCCCAGTCCAGCCTGACCTCGAGTGTCTCCAAGAAAGGGTCATCCACCACCTCTCTGGGCAACCTGTGCCAGTGCCTCATCATCCTTATTGTAAAAAACTTATTTTTCCTTGTATGCAATTGAAATCTCCCCTCGTAGTTTGAAATGGTGTCCCCTTGTCTCATCACAACATACTCTCCCACAGAGTCTGTCCCCTTCTTTCTTATAGCCCCCCTTTAGATACTGTTTTCTTATGTTAAGATGAAATTTCTTGTTTTTCAATTTCTGCCCATTGCCTCTAGCCCCGTCAGCACTAATATAAACCTGTCTCTCACTACATATTTTTAAGGAAATTTTGGAGTTTTAGGCAACAAGAAATCTTCTTTGGTGTCATTTAGGATAGGAAAAGGACAGAATCTACAAACTCTACAGATAGCAGATCCTCCTAAGGATGCAGTGTGCAATGAGTCCATGTGAGGAGCAGGATTTCATAGAGAAATACTTAGAAAGTACTGCTGAGGTTAGATAAAAAGGCTTGTTTCATTTTGCTCGGATCTAGGGTGGTGGATGTAGGGATCTTTGGATGCTTTGGAGCCAGTACCTAATGGAACACATTGGGAGGGCTTTGGCAGATCTTCACAAAGGATAAAACAAGAGGCATGTATCTTTCTCTGCCTTGGATAGTGCGATATCTTCCTTGAACATTGAAGTACCATAGATTGTGCTCCCCTTACACTTCTGTGTGGACATGATGGTGATAGGCTGACAATTTGACTTGCTAATCTTAGAGGTCTTTTCCATCCTTAGTGATTCTGTGATAGTATGATTTTCTTCCTAGCTTATACCACTTTATGAAGTGACGGAGGATTATGTCTCCCTCATTTCTGAAGTGGACTTCCAAAGTCAATAAAAAAGAGGAGAAAATTGTCCTGAAGTTACTGCTAGGGGTGTGATGTGTGAAAATACTGTTTATCTGCAAAAAGCACAACCTAGTGGTTCTACATCAGTGCTCTTTTGACACATCCACAAACAGTCTGCTCTACACAGGTTAGTGATGTTTCAACAGAAAGGCTGAATGCTTGAATGAGCACAGAAACTGAAGCCCAACTCACCCTCACGGCACGTTACGCATTGGCAGGGCAGGTTTAGTAAGCTCACTGTATTGCCTGTTCTGTGAATAATTACCTGTGTACAGATAAATGGAAGCCTGCCTCTGTCCTACTGCCTTGACAAATGACACGTTCTTTAAATAAAAATCAACCAGTTGATGAATTTTTAAGCACTGCAGACAGAGGAATTTCCTCAAAATTTATTTTTCTCTCAGATCAAGTTCATTTAGCAGGAGAAAATAAATACTGTGTGGCTTATAAAAGCCCTACTTAATTTATATCTGAAATTTCTTATTTAAACTACATCTTACGTTAAAGTGGGTGGTGTCCAGTAACGTGCTTGCAGAGAAACCAAACAGAATTAGTTGGCAATGACCTAGGAACCAAGAACAAGTAATGAAGTTCATTCCCAAAGTGCATTTTTATAACTGCACTTAACTGGAAAAAGTCTCTGAAATCTATATACATTCACACAGGTACCAGTTTTCCATCTCTACAGTTTTGGGACTGTGCTGGATCTAACCGGTGTTACACACAAGCCACAGGCAGATTCCTGTGCGCTTCCTAAGAAAGTGTAGACTGTGGCAGGTCTGAGACACAGGCACAGATAACTAAATGATGAAGAACTTTTTGATCCCGTTAGTTTGTCATGACTGTGCCAAAACCAACCAACCAACCAAAAAAAGAACAACCACCAAACCAAACAACAACCCTCTCTGCATTCAGATTACTTAATGCCTCCTTTATAATAGGCTTGTGCAACAGTGTACATTGGCTTAGTAGGAACAGCAAGAGACATGTACAAGTTTGAGAGAATGATAGTCCCTTGAAAGGAAGCAAGCAAATATTTTGTCTCCAAGCAAAATGATCACATTAATTATGTCTTGAACAGTGCTGAATAAAGCTCCTGGAGCTGAGAGACTCTCTAGAAGTTTTCTGATCAAAAGGTAACTAACTTGAAAATGGAGATAAGGATACAATAAACTGGTATTGATATGCGTTTGTCTATGTATCCTTGTTTGGACATGTAATGAAATGCTGGATTTCAAGCTTCTGACAGTTCAAGCATTTTATTTATTTATTTGTTTATTGTATTTCTTCTAGTTAAGAGGATTGAATGTAGAAACCTCAACAGTAACCCCAACAAAGTGGGTAAATTCCCATTATATTCAGCTTGACCAGAGTCTCATATCATGCTTTCTAGTTGCTTTGGGATGCTTTGTTTTGCTTACTAAATCCCTCTGTCTCTATTTATGTGTGCGTATATACGTTTCCTAGTAACATCAGCCATCACTGTAACACATCTTATTGCAGCATTCACTTCATGATTATGATTTGTGTAACCAAATGGGACTTGTTCTAGTGATGTAATTTGTGTCTCAGACGGTAGAAAAAAAAGCAAATAGTTGTCAGTTTGAAAGAGAGGGGAGAGATGGTGGGAGAGGTGATCTCTGTTTCCCTTTTCAATTTCTCTGTGAACATAGGATTTTTGAAGAGTTAAATCCTTGAATGTAGGTGCTTGAAGGAACAGAGTTGTCGTGCTTGCTTCTCCCTGCTTCTCCCCTCTTCCTAGTGTTTGGGATTGGAGGTTGTTTTGCCCAGTCAACATCAGGGAATTATAGTAGAATTTTTTTAAAAAAAGAACTTAGTGTAAAATTGGAGGAATGACTGCTTCAATTAATCACATTGAGGTAACGTTGTTTATGTCAAATCTACTCAATTTAGAAACCAAACAAAAAGACTTCCTGATAATTTCATGGCTCTGGATTTTTTCTTTCTGCATTTTTTTCTTCTTCTTTGACACATTAAAGGTTTATATGAACACCATGGATTGATCAGATGTACAAAGAAGTGGCTGAAGTTCTGAACTTCTCTGTTTAAAATATATAAGTAGGAAAAAAATCACTCATTTTTTTTCTATAGTCTCACATGTTTTAGTGGTCATGAGGATTACAGAATATTTGGTTAAAAAAAATAGGTATTTTTTTAAACTAATGGTAACCCTGAAGATTAAACACAGTCATTTACCAGTCTTTCAGTCCATTTTCTGCTTTCCGCATTGCAGAGATAGAAAAAAGTTCTAGGATAAGAAAGTGATATGAATTAACTGTGAAGCTAAGAGGAACCATACGTATCAAGGGGGAGGATCTTAAGTCTAATCTTAAAACTACACATATTTAGCACCAAGTTGAGAACTCGGTTTGTGAAAAAGAGGCTGCCTCTGTTCAAAATTTGTGCCTCGACAACAAATGCCTATCTTACAAAAGAGTCTTTTGCCTAGATAAACCTATCTAATGTTGTAATAGAATAGCTACTTATTAATATTCTTTTGTCAGAAAGTAGCATATAGGCGTGGGAACCATGAGTATAGTGTTTACTGAATGTTAACTGAACCAATATGTAGAAGAAATCTCTTAGATATGTAATCATTAAATAAGGAGGTGTAGTGTATCCAGCTGTGTGATTTTACACATGTTGTCAAATATGAAGTACAACACCCATAGTAAGGCTTTCTGTTGACTGCTGCAGTTTCTTAATAAAAAAAAAAGCAATATGTAATATCTTTTCCTCTGAAGGTCAAGGATAGAAAGAATAATTATAGCTCTGTAGTTAAAGTCTAAACTTAATTCAACAAAGAAATATGTTTTTCACTAGTTTTTAGAAGAAAATACCTTTATAGAGCTGTATCTTGTAAAGTTACTTAAAATAAATAAGATTTATATTCATTATGATGTTTTGTCCGATTAAATTCAATGTTTCAGGTCCTATTGCTTACAAACACATGGCCTTCATGTTTGTATCTGACTGCATTCCAGCTCAGTGTCCCTATTACATTCAGATTCGAAATGGACAAAAGATGGGAGGCAGTTCACTAGGTCAAAATACAAGAGAAAATTTGAATGCTGCTTTGTTTAGCAAAATTTTTTGTTGCGCGTACAAAGAGGGAGTGGATGTATGTATGTAGCAGCAGTATGACCATCCTGCTCTGCTGAGGGATTAGTCCTGCCATACTTCACTCTGCATAAGTTCTCCTGCAACACTTCCCATTTTGTGAGCTGACAGCCTTCATCACTACCTTCTAGAGTTAAAAGTGAATGGAGCACAAACTGAAATGCAAGAAACTCCTTTAAAACACTAGAAACAAAAGTCAGTGGTGAGGTTGATCAAACTGGAGTAGATTATCCTGAGAGGCTGTGGAGTCTCCATCCTTGGAGATACTCAAAATCCATTGGGATATAGTCTTGGGCTCCAATGCTCCAGATGCTTCCAGCCTATGGCTCTGCAAAAAGAAGTGCTGATAACACTGCTTTCCCTCAGTGTAAAAATATACTCTTGGCCAAGCAAAGGATAACAATCCTCAAATTGTAAGAAACATGAAGGTGACGAAAGGTTCACGTACCCAAAAGCCCAGACCAAGGTGCTAATTAACATTATGGGAAAGTGCAAACAGTTGTTGCCAAGGAAAGCAATTCTGAAGAGAACACCTGGAAAGTACTATAAAACCTTTCAATTCTCTACAGCATTCACTCTCTTTAAATTTTGCCAACATTTTTATTTCCATTAAGCAAACAATTTAAAAGGAATTGTAACTTGACCAGAAAAAAAAAAAAAAAAAATGATCTACATAGATCTTGGCAGGCAAGATCTCATTCTGGGAACATTTCACATTTTTATCTTTATTTTTTTTAAACTTAATGTACAAAATAAAAAGTTGTATTAAGCCCTGAAAGTTTACACTGGCTCTAATGATTCCAAATTAACTGCTCTTATGTAGCAAGACTTTCATCATAGTGTGAGCTGTTAAAATAAAGCCAAAGAGGTAACTATATCCCTGTTGATTCCCAGGTCTGTGTAAGTTATGAAGCAACAGAGAAAGATCTTTTTCATTAGGGGACACTTTTGGATGGACTGCAATGCATATCTTTCAGGATTTTAGTTTTCATGCCAGATCCATTCCTCCCTGACACCACTTCTTTCTTTTTCTGAGAGCAAAACTTGTGTTCCCAGTTGTCTTGTCCAAATTCCAGTCTTGGCTTTTCTGTTTCCTTTAAACAAAGTATGTGCATTTTAGCTGTAAAATCAAAGAGGCAAAAGGTGTCTGCCATCATGTTGTGAGGAATGCTAGGGAAGGGAACTATCCTTTGATGCGTCAAAGGACAGGACTCCCCCACCGCCAGCTCGGTGCTATAATTTATTCCTCTGGTTTGCAGTGCTGACTCTGTCCATACTCTGCACCAAGTAATCAGTCTGGGAAGTGGAGGGAACCTTGGCAATCTGCTGCAGTACTTCTGGAAAACATTTCTGCTATAGCATTGATTCCTATTGTTTATTGCCAATGATCATATTCCACTTCAGCCTTGTTCGCTCTTCAATCTTTTAGTAGGTTGGGAGTGAGGAAAGTCATTCCTAAAAGATCAGCTAATCCATGCTGCCTTTGATTTTACACCGGCGTAAATCTGTTTCACAACATTTATTTTTAATCATGCTAGAACTTTTGGGAGGAAAACCAGAGTACAAAAAATGTTCATCTTGATACATGGGAAGCCTTTCCTTTGTGGACCTGTCTGGGGGTGCAAGAGTATATACAAGCAGAAGACACAAACCCTGCTGGTAATATGATATTCTGTGGGAAGATCAAGGAGAAATCTAGCTCCCTTAAGATTTTAATGTATGTAGTCTTCACAAGAAATAATTTCTGAGATGAAGGCTGAAATTTCAGGTGCTATTCAAGTGACAGCCTCTGGGACAGGCTGTGCATAGCTAGATGATCACTGACAGGTCAGTTCCATTCCAGCAGTGCTTACAGCTGGGTAGAAGCAGACACCATGGCAAGAGCCATCACGTGGAGGTAAGGTATAACTAGTGATCCTCCACTGGGATGCACTGAAATCTTTATTGGCATGTCTGATGCGTGATGGAAAAGGACAATTTTTTTACTGTTCCTGTCTAGGAGTATTTTGACCTTTCTCTGTATACATCAGTTGCTTTATTCTAAATACCTTTGAAATTTAATCTTCAAAAATGTTAACAGTAATGACAATACGTCATTCCTGGTGGAGCCAGAAAGCTCTTTGGCTAAGTAAACCACAGGAGTTTTAATAAACCTCAGCACTGCCATTAGTTGTAATTTGACTGTCATTCTGAATGCCCTATGCAGAAAATCCACTTCTTGTTTCTACCTAGGTCAAATACTTTGTAACATTAAATATTAAAAAACCTATAATTACGTTGGATTGAGATAAAAAAAGATGCATATAAAGCCTCAAGTGACAGGAAATTAATGTTTTGTTTTTCCTTTATGTGCCTCCCTCCTCAAATTGTTTGAGAAGTTTTCTTTAAAGTTCTGGGTATTAACTAAAAAATAGTTTTTCCAGCTGAAATGAGTCAATTGAATAACGTGGTTTTTATAATAGAAGCTACTACTTCTCCTTTTCTGCATTGAGCCCCTTAACCATTATTTTTGGGCTTACCTATTCTTCCAGAGTTCTTTGCTATTTGCCCCGTTTTTTGGATATTATAAGTATTTCTAAGGATCAGAACCTCTATTGGGATAAGCAGAGTGAAACTCCACAGAGCACAAGGGAATAAAACCCTTTAAAAAAACCTTTGATTCTAGACTCCAGTATCTTTTCTACAAATGTTTTTCTACTCTCGAAGCCTTATTTGCTCCTATTGCTTGATCACATTACTTATTATGTTATCTTTAACCATTTTTAATGTCTCTGGTTCACTATTATGTTCCCTCTTCCTCCCCATCCTTTTTGCTGTTCAGCTAACTGCAGTAATTTGGCAGGTGTAGAAAACAGATTATAGTCACCTAAATCCAGCTCCAAGTTCAGTATTGAACAGTGAGCTCCATGGAGTTCAGTTAGCTCAGCTTTCAAACAGATCTGAATGAGGGCTGACACCCGAACCTCTCCTAGTGATACACAGGTACCTGGGGTGCCGAGTATCACCACAACATGTTTCCAAAACTACAGATTTATCATGCTTCACGTATCAGTTGTATGCTGTTACGACAATAACAGACTAATGAGTTATTTTCGTAAATTAATTAAGTTGGAAAGCATGATTCACACATTCTAACTCCATCATTTTTCCAAGAAAACATTTCCAAATACAATAATTGCATTTTGCATGGAAAAAAAAAGGCCCTTTCCTTCTTTTGTGAAGCCTGAAAAAAATGTCTGTTTCTCTGGAAAGCTGATAAAAAATGTGTTTCTCTCAATTTAGTTTGCTGTTTCCAATTCAATTCTATTTAAGTTTATGGACAATTCAGGTTCTTTTTTGCATACTGGCTCTCCAGTATTACATTAAAAATACGTAACTAATAGATCTGTCTATTGAAATATAAAGACTTCGTCAGATAAAGGATAACGTAGATTTTTTAGGCCATGGTAACTCATCTAATCCTCCTCTAATCCTGGAAGCAGGTGTTTTAGCTCTGTCTTCAAGCCGTTGTTGTGTGACCAGAGGGACAAAAAGAGTCTTTGTGGTTTAATCATTCCTGCATAATTAGGATTTAGTTTCACAGTCAACAAATAGAAACCAAAAATCTTGAAAGTGCTTGTCTTAAGGTGCAATAAGCCTAGCAACAGAGAAGAGATTTACTGGAGAAAAAAAAAACAGAACCAGCTTCCAGGATTCCTCTTCTGACTTGCTTTCTGGTATCATGGAACTTCACTCTCCACATGAATGTATGATTTATATAACCTAATACATAATATGTGATTAATACATAATCATGTAATAATGTGTGTCCGTCACACATACAGCCTGCAGTATATGTTCTTAATGCATCATTTTCTTTTCAGTTTGTTAATTTAGCCTGAGTTATAACCAAGAAACCTACACTACTCCTTGTGAAAGGTGTAAACAATTTTTAGTATCTGTGTCAGTTTATGCTTATCTTCTGGGTAGGTATTCATTTGAACAATAAAGCATGATCTGCAACATGATGAGAAGATCTGATTTGGCTTTAAATATATGGCACGGTTAAAGAAATTCAATTTTTTCTGAAATGTAAAAACAAAGTATTTACCAGCCATGAATTGAGAAATCCCCCTGAGCGAGTGTTCTCAGCAAGTAGTTTATCACTTCCTTTGGTCTGTAAAATGCTATTCTAATTTGCTTTTGAGTTAAAAAAACAAAAAACTGTACCTCAGTTAGGAGCCATGATTTTTTACTGACTTCCGCTCAGAGAGGATGAGGAGGCATTTCCTGGAGGCACATCAGTATCTTCTTGTTGCACATAATTTACCAATTCTGTGGGAGACTGAAGAAAATCTAATTGCAAACAAATGGGTGGAGCTGAAACAGGAATAAAGATGACCCAGTTTCCTTCAGCTAAGAGTAGATGAGTGTAACTTGATGTAACTCCAAGAGCAGGAGAGAAAATCACTTTCTGTTCTGTCAGGTCAAGATCTTGTAACAGAGACAAGAGAGAGCAAAGAATAAACGAGAAGTTACCTGAGCTACTTGCTGAATGTGCTCTCAAGAGATCTGAGCAACCCAGGTTAGTTTAGTAATAAGTTTAGTGTTCAGCTTCAAAAATCTTAAAGAGTAGTGTGAGATATCCCATTGGAGCAACTTAGAAACCCCTGTTTCACATGGAAGCAATCGCTAAGTATGAAAAAGAGGAAATCCTCACAAAGTTTTTCACAGGGAAAAGAAAGAAATGAAAGGTCATTACAACTATGGACTGTACAGAAAACCTCTGTGGATAAATTCAATAAGAAAGATAAATGTGAATTGCCCAGGTGTTCCCAATCCCTATCCCTGGATTTTCAGGCTGACTGTATTTGCTGCAGAGTGCAGGAGCAAGAGACCTGCTGATACTCCTTGAATCATAATTCCTTTTGAAAGGATGCTTTTGTCGTGTGCCCTCCTGATGAACCAGGGTGGCTCAGAAGGACAGCGCTAACCAAGATCTGTGGTAAGGAGCCACACAGGATGCTTTGCACTTGGAGAGCTCGGGGCCTGAGTGAGAGCAGCAGGGCTAGGGATGAGGCAGGGCCACTCCTTCCAGTGGCAGTTTGGACTTGAAGCACTCTTGTGACTGCTGTGTCAGTTACTGTGCTCATTTCCTGTTCCAAATTTAGTTAAAAGTGGTAATGCCAGATACTGCTGCGTGGTAACTGCTAGCAAATTCCTCCTTTTTGACACAGTGAGCACCAAATGTGCAGCTAGTTAGTCACTTGTTGCTAAATATTCAAATTGCATTGAAGGTCAGTCACAGAAGTAGATATGTTCTTAATAAGCCCAAGGCAATTATTTTCATTTCATTTTTGGCAATGAGACTGTGTTACGTTACCCAGCACATGGTGCTTCTGTCCACTGTTTAGTACTCAGTACAGGCAATTTACTTTAGAAGGAACATGATGTCAACTTGAAAAAGACAGGAAAATAAAGCCCTGTGCTCAGTTAATATGTGTGTGAATGACTGGAGTGTGACTAAATTCCCAGTTTCATCTGTACGTTGTGAATGTACAGCTCAAAGACACAATTTGCCTGATGTGCAAACCCCATGCAGCACTTTGGGGTGCTGAGGAACCTTGCAATCAGCATGGGAAGAGGAGTCTGATACTCAAATAGAATAAGTTCATTAATTTCTGGACATCCAAAATAATAGAACAACAATTTGCTGTTGTTGTAGGAGATAATATAGTTCAAAGGTGATGGAAAAAACAGAAGTGGAAGGAGAAAATGCATTTTGTCCATGCATCCAGCTTTTAAGACATTTGTATCTTTGCTATGATAGGTTAAGTCAGTGGTTGAGATTGCAAATAACTGAAGGTTTACCAAGCCACAGTATAAGGTTGGAAAAATAACATATAGTTAGGTTAACAGGTGTGCTGTATAAATTATTCAATTAAAATATTTGTGATAGAGAGTAATGGTAATTTCATAGAATCGCAGAATCGTAGAATGGCCTGGATTGAAAAGGACCACAATGCTCATCAAGTTTCAACCCCCCTGCTATATTCAGAGTTGCCAACCACCAGACCAGGCTGCCCAGAACCACATCCAGCCTGGCCTTGAATGCCTCCAGGGATGGGGCATCCACAACCTCCTTGGGCAACCTGTTCCAGTGCATCACCACCCTCTGAGTGAAAAACTTTCTCCTAATAGCTAACCTAAATCTCCCTTGTCTTAGTTCAAAAGCGTTCTCCCTTGTCCTATCACTATCAACCCATATAAATGGTCATTAATTTGAGCCTGTCTTCCAATTTGTGGACACAGATATAAGAAAATGCTCATAGGAGGCAATGGTTTCTCAGGGACCTACTACAATTTTTCAATTAATTCACAGTATCTAAACTCTGTGACTAAATTGTATGGCATTTGCTTCAAGGATGTTTTTCATTTTTTCTTCTTTAAGCATCAGAACAACTGAAACCCTTCAGATCCTTTAGCAGATAGAGACTTCAAGAGCTCATCATGTGTGGGTATGACCCAAGTCCTGATAATGCTTGTCTGTACCAAAGAACTCTGCTCTACTATGTTTGGGCAAATCGAAATTCTACCTGGGTCTCTTTATTGTTAAACTAAAAAGTGGTTGATGGGGAAACTTTTTAAAACCTATTTTTATCTAATTGAATCATCACATATTCCTGGAAGGGTAAAAAGCAATCTTAGTAATGTTTTTCTCATGGCTCTAGCCACACAGAATGTACACAAGAAGGCAGAAGGGATTAAAGACAAGAAGAAATCAGGGTAAAGAAAACAGGTTAGAGTAGATCAGAAGCTTGGAGGTACTTGAGATAAGCAAGCTCCAGAGAAAACTTCCCGTTCTCTCCCATGTTCACCATCCACAATGCACTGAATCTTGGTGTGGGGAGAGAAGGTACTGCTGCTTTTATGCAGGTGTCTACTGGCTGTTCAAGCAGAAACAAGGGACTGGGAGGCTAGTCAGTCCCCTCTGGGAAAGGGTTGTGCTTCCAGCTGAGGCAGTCACCATGTAGATTGATGCCAGATGCCGAAAGACTGTTAAATCCTACTGAAATCAAATGAAAAAGGTGTGTGCTGTTAAGACCCTGGACATCATAGTTCAACAGGTACCCAGTTAGGGAGACTTTTCTGTAGGATTGGGATAGACTTCAGTTACCAAAGTCTAAAAAGACATATGAAACTTCAGCATGAAGGTTGCAAATAGATGGAATTCCTACACAAAAGATCAACGGTCACTATAAACTGTCCTAGTTTTTCTCTTGAATAATGAGATCTTTATGTTTTGATGACCTTCCTTGTCTCCCAAATTAGAGTCTTTAACAAGTGACTTATGCAAGCTTACTTCTCAATAACGGATAATTCCAATGAGTATTGTGAAACTAACTTGGGATCTACATAAAATACAAAATTATTTCCAGTGTATTCCAATTATGACATCTTCTTGGCTCAGTGATACCTAATATTGCCAAGATAACTTCGAACATTTTTCAAATAATTGGAAGGTTTCACAATAATATCTAAACTCATTTGATTTTTTCTTGGACAACTGCCCATGATTTTTCAAGTGACAGAATAATGACCTAACTGCAGATGTGGCATATGTTGCCAGGTTAGAAATTGTAATGAAAACTCCATTGAAATTCACCCTCTTGGATTAGTTTTGATTCTTAGAGACTGGGGAAATTGTGTTACATACAGGATAGTCTTCCTCCCTTAGTAGAGTTCATTCCACCCACAGGTATATTCCTTCTCAGATATTTCTATGGCTACTTGTGCACACTGAATATTAAGCAGAACTGATTTTCAGTCTAAGAGACACACTAAGATTAGACAAGTCACATTCTTTCAGCATTTTCACTTGGTAAACAATTAATTCTAGATTCTTAAATGAGATATGCCAGGTAACTGCCATCATAATTTCTATAGAAGCAATTACTGTACTCTGCTGCATACCAGTCTGAGCTTTCAGCTCTATAAACACCTAATGTTAAGCATATAAACAGAGATGGCCCATGACCTTCCAGATGTCTGCCCAGCACTGACCTTCTCACGTGCAAAAAAGAGGCTATTTGTCTTAGACATTTAAATCCAGAAGACCTGGCACTTGGACTCACTGAACTTCGTGAGGTTCACTTGGGCCCAGTGTTCAAGCCTGCCTAGGTCCCTCTGGATGGCATCCCATCCCTCTGATGGGTTGACCACACACCACAGCTTGGTGTCATCAGCAAACTTGAGGAGGATGCACTCTACCCCACTGTGAGTGTTACTGATGAAAATATTGAAGAGTATCAGCCCCAGCACGCACCCCTGGGGGATGCCACCCATCAGTAATCTCCATCCAGACATTGAGTCATTGACCACCAGGATTTTAGAACTGCAAGGGTTTAAACTATGCAGGCCAGAGGAGTACCTTTCTGTTCCACTAACTCATCAAATACTCTTTAAAGGAAGATAACAAAGCATGTGAAACAGCTGAACACTGTTTAAAGCAGTAGTGCAACCACTAGGTATTTTCAAAGCATCTAATTAACATAGACAACGTAAAAAAAAATTTGAAGCATATGCTTCATAATCCTACTCTTAATTTGGTTTGCTGTTTCAGAGAATTTACCGAATGATCAAAGCATTTAGAAGTCTTTTTAGTTAATTGTATTTCACTTTTTATCCAAATGCACCTTAACGTAACAATAAAAGACCAACCAGCCAGCAGAGAAGAAAAGGTCCATACAAGAATCACAGTAGTTCCTCTTCTGCATAGCACCAACAGTTCTGGATGTGGAGGGGGGTGCTGGGGGCAGCAGGGAACAGAACATTTAGGAAGAGGGGATGATTTTACAGAGTTTTAAACAGCATCTTTGTTACATCTAGTCTAGAAATGAGCATAACCTGTTTCTGCTGTTCACATCTTAGTCAACTGAGAGCATTGCATAATTCTTTTAGAAGCATCATGTGCAGCTTCTTTTCTGATTGTTGCCAAAGTTCCCAGGAAAATGCAAGGAAGAAAATCAATTTGTGACTTTTTATCATCACATCAGTGAAGTATTATGGAGACTGTCTGATCTGGAATTTTGAAAATTCTTTTTATTTAAGATAGGGCTTGGAAAGCTGCAGCTTCCTCCTAAATAAAACAGTAGTTGATAAAATGCTCTGTATTTTCAGCAATGCCTTTCTATCCATTCATTTCCTAGCGAATTACCAACAATGTACATTATATACAGTAAAACATTTGAAAAAAGAACATTCCATTCCTAAAACTAAGCACATTAATTCTGAAATGTAATTAGGTTACAGAAATAAAGCATTCAATAATTACTCAGTGAAAATATTTTCAGAAACTGCGGTGTTTTCTGGGTACTGCAGGATATGTAAATAAAAGCGGTGAGCCAATATCAGAATGTCGAAACAAAAATACGGCAATATGAAGGAAAAACTATTACATGAGATCACGGACACTGTAATTACCAAATCATATTTACAAGCTGAGTGTGCCAATTTTAGTTCTTGTTTCACTCAAGCTACCAGACTTCCTGCGTCACACACACAGCTGCACAACTCCAGCCCCTCACCAGTGTCAGCAGAGGGAGGTCTCCGCTAAACTGGATGTTTTACAGAAAAAAACTTTGGAAAATGAATGCATAGGCAAAGTTCAGCTTCAATAGTCTTGCCACATCCATTTCTTCTGGAAAGATGTGTGCAAGAGGAATAGTGTGAAAGCCTGTTCTCTGGCATTTTTAGTGCTGATGTGTCAGCCTTTCCATTCTACCACTTTGGTTTGAGGTGTTTTTAGTACTTGGAAGATGTATTTGTTTCTGAATAAACAAATACAGAACTAGCACCACTGTTCTGATTTAGAAGATACAGGAAACGAAATGAAGTCTCTTACCGCCCTTGAGATGATCTACTTAAAAAGAGCCCCACTTTTAAAGTGTTACAAATCTCTCTTGTATGAGCTGAGATATTTTGGAGTTGGAGAAAATGGAAGAGTCTAAACAACAAGACTGAAAGTGAATTGCTTTCGTAATAAGAAGTGACTCCACGCATTTGCAGTGGATTAATTTATGGTGATAATATAAATTAATTGATTTGTCCAACATGCACTCACTGTTCAGAGTAACTAGTCCTTGGCAAGGAGCCACAGCCCTTGTTTGTGCCAGTCCCGGGAGCCCTGCAGCCCATGGGATGCACTAGGGAGTGGTGCAGCGGCCCCACAGCTGTATCCCATCCTGCTTCCCTTGGCCTGCACCACGGCCTTCACAAGGGTGGGGTGTCCTGGGCGCGCCAAACTCTGGCCTCCTACGATCCCCCAGCCAAAGCAGGCCTTTTCAGCACCTACTTAATCTCAGCACGAGCTCTCCCAGCAGGCCAGTGGTAAGGATGCTGTGAGCTTGCCTCTGGCTCTGTGCTTGGCTTCAGCCGTGGGCAGCCCACGATGATGCTCCAGAGAGCACCCACTCACCCAAGTTTCTGACAGCTGTGTTACGCTAGAAATTCATGGCTGGGATGAAGTGGGATGGAGGAACACCCCCCTCAGCTGCAGCATGACCCCTAGCAGCCCCATAAGTGAGCAGGACCGGCCCAGGATTTTCTCATCCCAGTTTTTCTAGCCTCCTAGCCTCAGAGAAGAAATACTCTGCAGCTTGGTCAAGATTTCGGTCCAAAATCCATTTTTGAAAGTCCAGTGTAACATATAAAAAAGCACCAATGGTTGTTGTCTGGCTAAAGAAATATAGAGACTAGGTTTTGTTTTTCAGATGCTCTTAGCCGCTGTGCCTAGCTGAATCCCAGCAATTACATGAACTATAATGATTTGCAGCTTGGCATAAGCACATAAATAATGAGGTAAACTGCGGTTAAGTAGACACCAGCAATAAATTACAATAAAATATTTCACAGAAAATCTGATTTTTGTTGTAGTAAATCAACGTTAAGGCCCAAGCTCACCATGGTCAAAGGAGTCTCAGGGAAACTCAAAGGAGTTCCAGGAAAAATATTGTAAAGTAAGCCACTTGTTGGGCCACAGTGGCAGAGAGGAAGTCCTTTTCATAGAGCTGCATTCTCTATCTGCTCAGCCAAATTTGCAGCACTGTGGTCCAGAAAGTGTTGTACAAACAAGTTTTTCCAATGTTTATTCAAGAGCGTACCTAAAGATGAGGATTCAGGAAGACATAGTGTAGGGAACTCAACACTCTGTCCTAAAAACAATCCTAGCCTATGACGCATTTATTTCATTAAACCATATACTTAGCTAGCAACATGGAAGAAAATGATCATCTCATCTCCATGTTTTTGGACCAACACAAGGAAATGAAAATAGAACGCTATGTGATGGAGTTGGGGATACATGAAATTAAATGTCAGTTGGATACTGAGACCATCCAGGCTTCTACATGCTTTAGGACTGGGAAATTTATTTTCCAAATGTCTCTAGAAACGGGAGGGGGGAATAATTTCACCTTGAGTAGGCCGCCTGGTAATATATACATATAGCTTTGTGCTATCATTGGTATTATCATACAACCTTACTTTATATCTGTTCTCTCTCCAGGTCTTTCTTCACCACATTTGCTTACATTTAATGCTTTCTTATCAGAGGTTATAGCTCAAGTGCTCCCCTGGGGCACTGCTTGTTCATAGATAATCTCATTAACTCCCATTAAGTACTATTTAAAGTCATGGTAGGTGCTGATCAGCTGATACTTGGCTTGATGCTTGAAGTAGGGATGTTGCTTAGCCCAGCATGTTTTGGGTGTATCACCTGCACTACTGGTTGGATCAAGCTGCAGCTTTCTTCCTGCCAAGCTTCTTACACTCCCGCTAAGCTAATTCAAGTGAGTTGAGATAACTGCTGGACATTAACAATACTCCTGTTATTGTCAGTTCCATGAGGCTATCATGCTTTTGAGGCCTGGTTTGTTGCAAAGTGATCTTCCTTCCTGTGAGTAATTCGCAAGTTCATTGTGATCACTGTAAATACATTTTGCTGTTTTCAGATGGCTTTGTTTGACTATTGGCTTTCAGTATTAGTGGGATGTGGTTAGTTACATATGTCTATCAACTTTTCTAGCTGACTGCCTAGATGTCTGAGAGCTTTATTACTCTAGAACAGCGATAGTAGAAGGACTGGTGGTTGTCAAATACTGAATAATCAAAACTAGTGTTCTTGAGAGACGTTATTATTACTCTACAAAGCAAGAAACCTGCTTGTGCACCAGAATGTAACTATAATTACATACCACTGATGAAGAAGTTATGTTACAACTGAATTCACTTACATTAATATTTTTATTATTTTACTTCAAGTTAAAAAATAGATTTTGTATGTTTTATAATGCCTCAGTACTGGTGCTCTTTGTCTTTCCATCAGAATGCACACAGCCAATTTGGGTGTTCCCAATTTTGACTCAATGGTTTGCTCATGTTGATTACATAATGACACATATTTACAAGGCTGTGGTTGGGTGCAGGTGCTACGATCAAGTTCTTCGTGTTTTGATTCTCAGGAGGATCCTCAAAAAATGGAGCATCTGTAGTTACATTTATAACTATAAATCATGCAATGAGATCATCAAGTCTCTTTTCATGATAACAGGATACAATATTTTAAAGCGCATGGGTTGTATGTTGGAAAATGCATTTGACAGGAAAGACTCCAACATAAAGTACCCTGAATATTTTTTAAGCACTGATTTTTGCATACTTGAAGGTTGTTTTACAGTCATCTCTCCTCTTTTTTCATAGGCAACTCCCTAACAGATTATTTTCAACACTTTTCAAAGAAAGTACACAAACCATACAGCAAACACAGGCAGTACCTAAGCTATGCACTAATGGAAGAATCTTTGTTTAATAAGTGAAGCTAAAGTACAAAAAAATCTATGGCCACGTTACTATTCTGTAAAAGAAATCATCTCTTATTGGCTTTACTACCTTATTTTCTTATTAAGGAAATGGGAGTTTGTACACCATGCTGTTTGCTCTACATCATACAACTGGAAATAAAAATCAAGTGACTAAATATTGACTTATTACATTCTTCCCCTATATGCTACTCGCCAAGTCACGTGACTTGCAGTTTTACTTTGGAAGATGATCAATGATTAACTATGGGCTGCACCAATTCCCTGGACAACCGTGTACAGGTTTCTGCAAAAGCATATATGTTTAATAGAGGGCACACACACAGTGATTATTTCTTCTTTTTTAGATGAATTCTTTTTCACTCCATGCTACTTTTTTCCATATCTTTTTTTCTTTTCTACAGCATTTAGTAAATAATTTGCAGTCTGTGTGACAGAACATTAAAAAAAGTCTTTTTTAAAGTAGAAATACTTCCTCTCAAATTCCAGTTGTTCTCAGTCAACATAATTAATTGTTTAGGCTTTGAGTATCCTGAACATTTTCTAAGTTCTTTACAAAGATGGCAGATGCCTTCCACAAGTTGCTTTGTTCATTTGCACTATTTTCTACGAAGAAAAAAAAAAGAACAAACCAACCAAACAAAAGCTGTAATGAACGTTTCAGGCCCAGGAGGGTAAGAATAGCTGATAAAGGGAAAGGTGTGCCTCCCTGCCGTGACTCACCTCCAGCAGGCAGGGACTCCGTTGTGCTCAGCAATGGCCACCTTCATCATGATTCTGCATTCAAGAATTGCTCTGCACCCAGCTGCCCCTGTGCTGCTGGGAAGCATGCTGGTGGCAAGAGCAAAGGGAAGCAACAGAGGAGGAACTTGGTAAATTCTTCCTTGATTACTTCCTCCTGAGAAGTTCATTAGCCATTAAGGACATGCACGCCCTAAGGTTGTCACTGTGCATCTGTTGGTTATCTAGGCACTGTGTCAGGTACTTCATGATCTGTCGACTGATTTATTCCTTTTTTTCTTTTTTTTTCTTTTTATGTAATGGTCTGTAGGAAAGTCAAAACTTACGTGTGCTTCATCTCTCAGTATGGGTGCATGATTAACTCGCTGATATGGTTTTAACTCTTCACACTACTGTACCATACCACGTGCTTCACAGAATATTTCTTTGGAAATCCAATTAAGTGGCTCAGGCAACAAGGATTGTTCAGTCTGGAGAAGAGGAGACTCAGGGGAGACATTATTGCTCTCTTCAACTGCCTGAAAGGAGGTTGCGGTGAAGTGGGAGTTGACCTCTTCTCTCAGGAAACAGCAATAGGATGAGAGGGAATGGCCTCAAGTTGTGCCAGGGGCAGTTCAGATTGGATATTAGGAAAAATTTCTTCTCAGAAAGAGTGGTGAGGCAGTGGCACAGGCTGCCCAGAGCGGGAGTGGTGTCACTGTCCCAGGAGGTGTTCAAGTAACGTGGATGCGGCGCTGAAGGATGTGGTTAGTGAGCATGGTGGTGGGTTGGCAGTTGGACTAGGTGATCTTAGTCATATTTTCCAATCCTAATGATTCTATGAAAATAAAACACTTTCCAGGGATTATTATAGATGAACACACATTTTAACATATTGTGGTAAGCCATCTCTAATCTAATTCCTAAAAAATTCACTCTACATCTACTGTCATCGCAGCAGTCTCTGCTATGACTGCAAACAACTTGGAGGTGACAAAGGTGAGGCTGAAGCAAGTATGGCCTCTCTCTGTGTTTTCTGTATTACGTATTCTGTTATCTCATTCATAGGAGTGAAAGGACGCTGAAAATACCTGGAGTTAAAAATGATAAGTGATAAATATAAACTCAGATCATTTTAAACACTACAGGAAGAAAGCAGGAAGTCACAAAATATCACACAGAACTCTAGATTTTTACAGAGTTAATTGACTTAAAAGATAGTTCAGTGCTTCCACACCACTGCTAGTGAGAGGTTATTTCTCATACGACATTCTCCTACATTAATATTTTCAGTTTATCCTTATTTATATGTATTTTCCTTAAGTGTATTACATAGATTTTGCATTTCAACACTCCACAAAGATGCCTGTCATAATTAGGATGTAAACTAAGCATGCAAAGAAACAAAAAGAAAAACAGAGAAATCCTGGTTCTGAGCTAGGAGGTTACATTAACAGCGTGTGCAGTTTGGGGCACCACAGTATATAAAGGACACAAAACTGTTAGAGAGCTTCCAAAGGAAGGCTACAAAGATGGTGAAGGGTCTGGAAGGTAAGACATATGAGGAGCAGCTGAGGCCCCTGTGTTTGCTCAGCGCAGAGCAGAGGAGCTGAGGGGAGTGAGTCTGTTGTACAAGCCACCAGGAAAGACTTGTAGGTGTGCATGCATTACTGTTGAAAACCTTAAAGCTGTCTGAGGATGGACCAGTTAAAAAGGTAAGCTCAAAGTCCTCTCTCCATTTATCCCTTGTTCCTGCAATTCCACTGTTATGGACAATAAAGGGATATCCCGTTTCTTGGGCAAACCTTCCTTCTCCTATGGCTTGTGTTCCTGGAGAATTCTCCAGAGTTCAACAAAGCTATGGGTATTTGCAGCTCACAGGTGCACATCCTTTTGCAGCAAGGTTATATTTATGCACTGATGCCTTTTCTTGGAAACTGGAGTATAAAGAAGTGTCTATAATTTGCTGTCCTAAACATCAAAACATACTGTGTGTAATGACTTGTGAAAAGGCCAGAATGTTTTTCTTTTGTTTTATTAAATATTTAAAAATTTGATTGAAAAAGCAACGCCAACCAAAACAGAGTAAGTAATATTTACAAGACATCTGGGAACACCTGATAAATACTTATAGATTGATGCACACAGTTTCAGAAATACACAGTGTGTCATTTGGTCAGTAGCCACTGCTACTTGGTTTTAGAGACAGTACCTTTAAATCAATAGCTCCTTTTTAATATTTAATGTCCTCCTACCATTAGCCTGCTCTTGTGCCCTCTTTTTTATTGCTAATCAAAGCTATTGGCAATGACCTTGACATTTTTCCAGGGTTTTAGTGGCTCAGGTTTCACTTAAGTTGGCTGACACAAGAAAAGCTTTTTGTTGATATAAAATTCACCTACATTTTAAGAGCTTTGGTTGCACTATATTGTCTCACCAGAAAGTAATTCTGTGGTTTCTTATATGAAATATATGAAAGTCTAAATTAAAATGCTGTGGACTGTCCTGATCTCATTTTGTGTAGTAGCCAGATACAGGAAGGGTGACTACTTATATGTCAAATTATGTCATGACTGCAGGACAACAACAACAACAACAACAACAAAAAAAGAATTTCAGTTTTTCATTTTCTATTTCCATTAGCCAGAGAAGTCACTGGCAATTTAGGTTCCCAATCTGGCTTTGAACCTTATTTGAAAGTGCATTTGGGATTTTTTCTTATTTCAGGATTATTATGCGACTGTGGTAGAAGGTATCCAAATTCACTGATGAACTTTTTTGGTAATTTATTAATTGTGGAAGATATGTTTATCTTTAAAAGCTCTTATTTTCAGTGACTGAGTTGGTGCACAGTTATCTGCATCTTGAGCAATTATCTGTGTATCGAGAACAGCATGTGATAATGTTCTCTATGACAAATAAAGGCACACAGCATCTCATCATTGAAATTACACAAGAATAAGGAGCAAGGATGTGGGAGTGAAAGCACACAGCAGTTAAATAAGCATCAATCCAATGCTGCTTTTGCACACAGAGTGCTTTCCCGTTAATGGTGTTTTAGTAATTACCTTATCAGTTTCTTCTAGCTGAATGATAATTTACATAATCCTGCGTGTGTATTTAGGCCAGTGTTAGATTGAGCCCATTGAAATGAACATAGCAGTTGTATTAAATAGTTCATTTACTTTTCAATGAGTCACAGGAAATACTTGAAGCAATTTACTTTGTATCAGTAAAACGTTGTACTAAAAGTTAATAAGTAGGAGCCTATCCAAAGCTTGTTGGTGTCATTTCAGTCTTTCCATCAACTGCCATCAGCCTCTTATATAAATGTATGCAAGTGTATATAATGTTTAAAAATCAGTATTGGTCTATCCTCCTGTAACTTGTCCTGTTGAAAGTAGCTTCTGGAAGCTTCTCTGAGTGTGCCTCTCACTGAAGTAAACCAGGTTCCTACAGAGCAGGACTTAGAGTTGATGTGTGTTGTTGACCTTCTGCTGGGCTGCATCTGTGCCAGTGAAGTCCAGAGGGTTATTTCACTGCAGGCCTATCTGGATGTGAAGTTGGCAGATTTCTGAGTGCTGAGCAGGTCAGAAGGAAATGTAGGTGCTATTTGCTTAGGGCAGAGTTGCACATATTCTGTGGGAAGGCCTCTGAAGGTCATGACTTTGACCTACAAACCACTGCTTATATGAGCCAGCCCTGCACACATGATATCTGCTTATCTGCTGATAGAGGCACAGTAATTGCCCAGCAACACGCCAAGCACTATTAACAGTGCACCTTACAAAACAGAACCAAGGGTAGACACCTACAAAAGTTAATGTTAGGGGTGCACCATGACAGTGTTCCCCTCACATCCCCTGCTGTGGTGTGCACAAGGAGCTGGAGCAGAGCACAGTACTAAACTAAGCCAGGCAGCAGTGCAAGTCATCCACATAAGTAGCAGAAAAAGCAGCTTCTGCCAAGGACAGGTCAGACTAAATCATGGGAACAACCAAGGTAACACATCCAAACAACAACTCAGTTTCACAGTGTTTTGCTGAAGAGCGTAGGTCAATAGGCTGAAACTATCCAAATGCAATTGCATTTCTGAGAAAAGAACTATTGAGGAGCAGAAAGGACATGCTATTGCTATTACTGAATTGCCTCGTGCTCATGGGACGCTTCACTCAAAATAGGAATCAGTCATAAGCAAGAGGCCAAATGCAGAAAAGTTAATGCTTTTAATTAAAGATGTCAGGAAAATTGGATCTATACTCTTAGCTCTTCTGTTTAGTTTCAGCACTAGCACACATCCCTCTAATACCTTCACCGCACTTTCATTTTTATTCCTGAAGTTGTCTTTTACTTTGGATATGGTGATGGAAAGGAGCACAATACATCTAACAGTTCTTATTAAGAATTACTACATCTGAGCTACCTCAGATTTCAGCTACATTGGATCCAGACCAGTATTCAATCTCTTGGAATCATCTCTGTTGCTAATTAAATACTCAGAGGAATATTGAAAGAACAAGTATAAAGATCTTCAGATTGCACAACAGATGATGGTACTCTGTACAGCCTTCACCCAACTTTCCTGCAGGAAAGCACTGCGATGATGTGTTTAACCACATGCTCTCAGACTTCCAAAAATAGGTAAAATCGTATTGCTTTCATCACTTTGAGTGCTTCACAGATGTGAACCTTTTTTAAAGCATCCCTTTGTATTAAATAGGCACTACTGTTGTCGCTTTAAGTTTATATAGTTGAGTACTCAGAAAGATTTCCTGTGTGTCAGACTGAGAAGATAACAAAGGAAAGGAAAAACCTTCTGGATTTTTGGCAGCTAGAATATGGATGTGCAGTACCTTGCTTGTATGTCTGTAATCACACCATTGGCAGGACTGAGATGAGAGTGGTCAAAATGCCAAACTAACACACTCCTCACCAGGGGTGCTGAGGTGTGAGCTGCTAGACTGGTTCAGCCATCTTGTACTTCAAATAGATGAAATGAATTCTTTCTCTATTTCCTTCCTTTGTTTTTCATAAACATTTTAAGCCACACCGCCTGCTTGGATTCTGTGAATGAACACTTTTGTTTGCATCTTTGGTTGACTTGGCTTGAATTAAGAGTGATTTCAAGATGACCGCATAACAACAAAGCATTCCCCACCCAAATATGCAGTGAAAATATAAACCACAGTGCCTAAACAGTGCTATGATATACACCTTCTCTGTATCAAAGAATTACAGCATGTTCTTCGTAGAGGCCAGCACAGGAAGAAATGCTTAGTGATCATTAGATAACAAGGAAGGCTTTCTGCCAGGAGGCAAGATAGTGGGAACCATGACTGAGTCCAGAGAGCAATCAAGTGATTTCTCCTGAGACAGGATTTGTTCCTGTTCCTAAGTTAGCTGAAACGATTTACCTGTGGCACTCTCAATAAAGGTTACAGTGTTAGAAAGATGCCTTGTTTTATGGGGTGTGAAGAGTGGTGGGTTTTTTCGTTTGGTTGGGTAATTGGTTTGTTTTTAGTTTAGTTTTTACTTGGATATTACAAATTAGGGAATAAGGGAACATTAAATTTCAAGTAGGAGTTATGGTGGCTTGGCTGCAATTTCAAAGCCATAGAAAAAGATCAGTGTAGAAGCCTCTGATTGTAGAAAATAATAAGCCTTTCTCTGGAGCAAGGTTATTTTGACTGTTTTTATTTGCATTTGAAGTTCAGTGTATACACTGGTGTCTTAATCTTCCAGGGGAAACTTGAAGAAATGCAAAATTATATTAATTCAGCATTAGGATCATAGAATCATTGACTGGTTTGGGTCGAAAGGGCTCCCAAGGATCATCAACTTCCAACCCCACCTGCCACAGGCAGGGCCACAAACCTCCAGATCTGGTCCTAGACCAGGTTGTCCAGGGCCCCATCCAACCTGGCCTTGAACACCTCCAGGGATGGGGTATCCACAGCTCTCTGGGCAGCCTGTTCCAGCACCTCACCACTCTTTCTATGAAGAACTTCCCCCTGACATCCAATCTAAACCTTTGCTCCTTGAGTTTAAAACCATTCCCCCTTGTCCTATCACTATTTACTCAAGTAAAAAGTTAATTCCATTCCTGTTTATATTGCCCTTTTAAATACTGGAAGGCTGCAATGGTGTTACCCCATAGCCTTTTCTTCTCCAGTCTGAACAAGCCCAGCTCCCTCAGCCTGTCTTTGTAGGGGAAGTGCTCCAGCCCTCTGATATCTTCATGACCCTCCTCTGGACCCCCTCTGACAGCTCCACATCTTTCCTGTACGGGGGGCCCCAGACCTGGATGCAGTTCTCCAGATGGGGCCTCATAAGGGCAGAACAGAGAGGAACAATCACCTCCAATTCTTAGAATCAGGCAGGAGTGGCAAGCTTATTCCCTGAATTTCAGCCCTAATCTGGAAAAATCAGGAATCCTGTTGAAGCCTAAATACAATGACCCTTTGCTAAGGCAACTGGCGAAAAACATTGGAGACAAGGAAGCTAAAAGAAATGGGAAAGCAGAATAAAGGGCTGCAGAAAACTGGAGGAGAGACTTCATGGTCGTAGTGTGCAAGTTTGGTGACCCAGGGACCAAGGAGGTAATTTGACTTTAAAAGACTTGCCCTTCCTCCTATAAGGTTTGTGTGAAGGAGTATCTTGCAGCCTGTGAAAGTTTATTGAAGAGCATAAAGTAAACAAAAGATTACAGGCGTCTGCTTTATTACTCAAGCTGCAGTGTGACGTGCTGTTTTCAACACCCTCATCAAGGGTGAGCTCCAGAGTATAGCCAGCCCAGAGAAGCCTTGTTCCTTAAACATGGGTGTTCAAGGAAAAGACAAGTGATTGCTCAAGCCCAGAGAGGACAGACTTTTGAACAATAGCTGATGCTCAGTAAACAGATGGGTTCTGGCTTTCCTTTCCCTTGGTTCACAGTCCCCTTAACTAGCCAGTTTCAATCTTCTCAATCTTATTCTCAGCAACAATCAAGAATTTCTTAACAAAGGCTAAGCATTGTTCTTCTTTTAAATTTATTCACAGATATCACTGAACTTCTGGAAAACCTCCATTAGATTAACCAGTTTTTATAAATTTTATTCCAGTTGGTTTACTTTTGGCAGCATCAATTATGTGACCATAAATAGGTCTCATGAAGCTGTCTTTACAAGGATAGCTGACCTCAGCTCTGCCTAGAATATTCTCAGTTTTTTTGTACTATTTCTGATTTACCTTGCAGCCACAGACCTGCAGTAGGAGATTTCACAGCGCTGTGTCCCAGTGTTCTCACTCAGGAAAAGCAACAGAATAGCACTTGGATGCTTCATGTGAATTCTGAGGTGGTGAAGTTGAGTGGTGAAGTTGAGCAGTCTGAGACCCTTAAAAGAAGAATGTCATAAAAACTCCAGTGTGCTAAAAATATTATTGTTGATGTTGAAAGTTTGCTTGGATACTATATCAATGGGCTCTACAGAATGTGCTCCAGAAAATGAAATAAACTAAATATTTGCACATGCTTGAAAGAGAGTGAGTCAGCAATAGAGTGCTAGTTAAACAGAACTCAACAATGAGCAACATTGTGATGGGTTTTGCTTTGACCATGGGATTCACCACAATTTTCTCCTGAAGTTAAGAAATGGGCTTAACTAGAAATTCTTTTGCATAGAAGAAGTACAAAAAGAGATTGTTTAACATGATTACTATTTTAAAATGAGGTACATTCAAAGAACTAGCTGGAAACAACTTCACATTTGCTCCTGAGAACTCACTTGGCTGCATATAGGTTTTGGAGAGAGTCTGATTGGCTCAAAAGCTTCTTGGGCTACATATTAACTCCTGCCTAGAAAGATGGTGCTGCCCAGACAAAAGGAAAGAAGGCGGTGAATGGAATCAGAGAGTGACAAGCCAGAAGAAATATTTTTTAAACCATTCCCGGAGTTTAGAACAGTCAAACAACTCAGTTTTCCCATTTGTCTCAGTTATCCAGATAGTCATTTTGATATCCTGCCACATTACGCATGCAAGCTAGTAAAATGAATACATCCTGTCCATAAAATAGAACAATCAGCCACAGAGTTGAGTCTCTAAGAACAGATAAACAGCACTGTTCAGAAGTAAGCCAGCATCAAACGTTATACAGCCATCCGTATCAATAGCATTCTGGGAGAAGTCCAGATCTGTCAACATATGTAGTATACACATAATATGCAGTATAATTTAACAACTACACCAAAAAGGTTTGGATTCAACCCATTCTAGATGAAGATAGAAAATTGTTGGTTTTCCCATGCAGAATATAGAATGCTCAGTTTGCAAGTGATCTTATCCTGGAAATATGAATTGTTATTGTGAAATCCGTTAGCAAATGTTTGCTAAAGAGGGAGAACTTTCACTAAGAGCTTCTGGACCATGATTTCAAAGCAGATGTGCCATACCTGAAATACTTCGCAAAAGTAGCAAATCTGAATTAAGAAATACTTTTTATAGGCTACACAGCTATTTAACCAACAACTTAAGGTAGATTTGAATGCTAAATCAGTGGATCTTTCTTGAATGAATCTTCACATATTCATAGAATCACAGAATGGCCTGGGTTGAAAAGGACCACAATGATCATCAAGTTTGAACCCCCCTGCTATGTGCAGGGTCACCAACCACCAGACCAGGCTGCCCAGAGCTACATCCATCCTGGCCTTGAATGCCTCCAGGGATGGGGCATCCACAGCCTCCTTGGGCAACCTGTTCCAGTGCCTCACCACCCTCTGAGTGAAAACCCAAACCTCCACTGTCTCAGTCCTATGACTATCCCCCCATGCAAAAAGTTGTACCCCTTCCTGAGAAGAAGCAGCGTTCAAAGAGGTTTTTTAGAAAGTTGAATAAGATCCCCATTCACAGCTGAAATGCGCTGAGCATCATGGGCTGACTTGAATTGCTCTGGCTTGTTTTAGAAATGAGGACTGCAGGCCAGCTCCAATACCTGAAACATGCCAAAGGGAAGGTCTAGCATCCATACAGCTCAGCCCTTGCTTTACTTACTCAGACTGAATTGCCTTGAAGCTATTAATTTTGCAATTTCACAGATTTCAAATCTTTAGTTTTGGTTTTAGAAGGGAGTTCATTAATTACAACATCTGTCTGCCTGTTTGAGATGCCATCCTTAGTTTCACAATTTTAGTGCACAAATGCACTAGAAATTTACACTCTATCACATTTCCAATATACTGGGAAGCATTTATGTGTTTGGGTACCTAACTCACAGAAAAGATAAAGCAAAATAAAAGCACACACACACAAAAGAAAACAAAAACAAAACCAAAACAACATCAAAAGCTCAAGTTTGCACAATCAAGAACAAGTATAAATAATTTTATCTCAAGTATTCTTAGTAGCTTTTCAGAATTCTTACATACCTCTGTGTAACGAGATTTTGTGGCTAATATTAATTTTCCATAAAGCTTCTTAATGGAAACCTATGGCTCTGCTGTGCATTTTGACACTGTGGTTCTTCTAAACATCGAATACTAACAGTTTTCATGGAAGTTTAAATACATAAAACGTTTTTTTTTTTCCCCTTAAAGTTCAACAAAGGAAGTCAGTGGGCATAGAAGAGCACACAAAGGAGACTCACACCTCTATAAGATGAGATCAGTCTTTAACTAGCAAGCTAGAACACTGAACCATAACTGATTATAGTTCAAGCAGCCAACAAGGACAGTAACAGAAGGAAAATAAGTCATGTTAGAATATTTGTGATGAAATTTGTTTTAATATGTTGTTTGGCTAAAAGTGAAATGTTTGGCTAAAAGTGAAATGTTTCACACAGGCCTATGTGGTTCTGCCATTATCTTTGGAATCATAGGAAGTCTGCTCCAAAGCAAGCAGAACATTTCCTTACAAGTAGGATTCCTATCAGGCCCCTCTGTGAAAATCTCCCTGCTCCATGCTGATTTCAAAACAGATATTTTGATGCTGTTAGATTTTAGAACTTTTTCATTTTATTTTAAATTAACAGACATGCCCTCAATCACAGGGGACATTTTGGAATATCCCCATGATTTCTTCTTCCAAATAGCATCAGTGATTACTGTAGAATAGAGCACCTGCTCAATTCAGTCCTTATATGAAATCCTCATTACAGGAATTAGAGTGAATGTTGTTTTAAATGCATAAGGTTATTCGTTAACAGCATAAATTTGAAAAACATTGAAGCTGGAAGACTTGTTATCACATAGAGCCTTGAAGACACCTAAACTGCATCACTGATAAAGTTTGTACCTTCAGAACTACAGCAGAGGCTGAGAATTCCAGAGCAAACAAAAGAGTACTCAAAAGTACCAGGCCCTTCCTTCCCTGTGGGGCCATTACTGGCAAGAGATGATAGATTAACGGCACATGCTGCCAGCAGGTTGCACAGTGGAGGTATGCAGACAGTTTGACCTAATTTGTGTCTTTGGCCCCATCCTGCTGATTTCACTCGCCCTCCTGTAATGACCTTGTTGCTTTCAATTCCAGAGCATCACTTCTCTGGCTAAAGTTGTGGAAGATGCTCTGCCCCAAGAGACTGTCAAGGCCAGGCTGAACCAGGCTCTGAGCAACCTGATCTAGTTGTGGATGTCTCTGTCCATTGCAGGGGAGTTGAATTAGATGGCCGTTAAAGGTCCCTTCCAACTCCAAGGAGTCTATGATTCTAATCATGCTCTACATGCTTGAATAAACAGTTTCTTCTTATGGAATAGGTAACTGTTTTTATAGCTTGTGAATGAACATAGTATCTTCCACAAAACCTAGTCTAAAGGGACTCAACAGACACCATGGGAGTTATGCAAGGCATTCTTTGTGGTGCTGTACTACCAACACCAATGTTGGACCTACAAGTACCAATTTACTTGGGAAGATCACTGTCTTTCCTGTTAATAATTAATTGATTCAAATCCAAGATGTGTTTTATCCTAATTTTATCTAAACTGATATCTTATTTTGATTAAATGTTAGGGCTGAAGGCATCTGACTAGCAATAACCAGAAGGCATTTGGTTAACAATAAATGGGCTTACATTCAAAATTAGTTGTGGGAAATATTTTCTGCTTAGGAAATAATAAGCTGGAAAAGAATTCCTATTTCCAATATTCATTTAGCATCCCTTGGAAGCAGTAGATAATGTGGTAATGATATGAAATGAATACAGATCCACCCTATGTTACTGGAAACTTTGATCATTATATAAAACTTGGAGAAATATTTTGTCAGTCATCATTATACTGAGACAATTTTTTCTGTGGTTCCTTTCTTTCACACACTTCTAAATATAAGGAACAGGTATAAGATTGTATATAAGGAAGAAATTTTTATAATGAGGATGGTGAGACACGAGAACAGTTTGCTGCGTTGCTGTGGATGCCCAATCCCTGGTAGTGCTAAAGGGCAGGATGGACAGGGCTTTGGGCAACCTGGTCTAGCAGGTGGTGCCCCTCCAACCCAAACCATTCTGCGATAATTTTATATCTAAATATATAAAGATATGGGAGGGTTAATTACAGTAAAAGTAAGGAGAACTGTAACTATAAAATGAGTACGCAACTTAACTTCAGAACATTTACTGTCCAGCAGAGTTTTGACTTTAAATTTCCAGGCCTTCCATCTCAGTCTGTTTTGTACATCTCTCTGCATCAATCCTTTATTCTTGTTTCATCTTCTCAGCTTTCACCTCTTCTTTCAGATTACAAAGAAGACTGCAGACTGTTAATATTGAGTTTTGTTTTCTTTGTTGACAATTTGGCTGTTGCTTGCCAATCAGAAAATTTTGCACTCCCTTCTACTAATTTCTTCAGCTAAAGACCCCTAACTTGCAATAGCATCTCTCCAAATCTTTTTCAGACCACACCATGTGTGATAACATGGAGAGGAATCCCATCAGTCTCTGCTAGAAATCTTAGCACATGCCCTTGCAGCAATCCTGGAAATGATTAATTCTCAGTCTCTCATAATTTGTGCTTCTACTATTACTTAAATGTTATTGAGGGTTGTTTTTTTCACCCTGAAGCCAAGTGATGCACACCCTTCTCCATGAATAGCACATCTGCCAACTTTTAGAATTATACAACTTCAGCCTTAGCCCAGTTCTGATTTGATTTACACTGTGTTGAAGCATGGATTGTTTTTGCATTTTGTTTTAAATGGTATGGTTGAGTGTCTGTTATGCAAATCCACAGCAGCCAAAGCAATTTGCTCCCACTTTTAAATTAGAAAGTCTACCACAGACAACTTTTGGTGTTAAGCCCCTCTTATCACTTCACCTTTTAGAGCAGAAATCAGAAGTTCATTGCTGTATAAATTGAGCCTGATCAACCTGTTGCAAACAGCTCAACTGCAGCCCATGGATTAAGCCTGCATCACCATACTGTGTTACCACATTATCCAATCCCATCTCCAGGAGAAAGCCATCAAATGCTGCAGAGGCAATAGAGGGAGACACAAGTCCCCCAGCAATGGTTCACTGCCATTCTCCCAGGTTTGCTGGGCTCGTCCTAGGCTGGTATGCTGTCATTCCCAGAAGCCATGGGCATATTCAGCTTGTGACTCATATTCAGTTTCCACTGAGTGTCTACAGGCAGTACCCGGCCCTGTGAGGAGTTCTGGTGTATCACTAAGAAAGGTCAGCTGCCTCTGATGAGTTTCAGCTCTTTCATCACCTGCTCTCCTCCACAACAGCAGGGGGGCACTCTTACCTGATCATCTCCAGGACTACTTCACATATCTTCCTACTGAATTTGATGCAATCTGATTTCTTACTGTAAAAGTAAAAAAAAAAAAAAAGACAAGTGTGAACTTTAAATTCCATGAGAATCCCAGTCAAATTTGTTGCTATTGATAGGCTCTAAGCTGGAATATGAACAGCCAAATTATTTTGCACAGTGCAGCTTGAAAGAGACTTTAGTATTGCAATCATATTTGCGGGTATAGGGAAGAAACATGGGATATGGAAAATAAGAGTTATGCTGTTCCAAGTGGTTTGTGCCACCAAGAAGCTCTCCAAATATCTCGCTCTTAGCTGTAAAAGCAGCTGCTGAGTAAATACATGGCATAGCAGCAAATGGACAGCATTCTGGGGGGTGGTTACACTCAATTTTTGAAGTTTATCACTATGGAAATTATGCTTGTTGGTATCTGGTAAAGAGTGACAGCTCTGAGGAGGGAGTATTTTGTATTCAGCTATTTGTGGTATGCTTTCCAGTGAGAGAACACAGGGAACCAAGAGGAGAATAATGAAGTAAGAAAACTTAAAAATACAGGGGGGAAAAAAAACCAACAAAACAACAGCTCCCCTCCACCCCTACCAAATAAACAAATACAAAAAAAAAAAAAACTTGTTCTCAGTATAACAGTTACCACTGTATTGTTGGCTTTCACAAAAAATGTGATACAAACTTTAAAAAGAAGCAGCACACACAGCCTTCAGCAATGGCAAAATCAGTTTTGTCATCCAAAGATACAGCTGATTTTCCATCTCCACTGTAAGCAGTGTTACATTTCCATTTGAATCTTCTGAGAATACGGTTGAATGAGAGGAGCAATGGAGGCATATCTGATACTGATTCTCTTCAAACCATTTCAGGCATTTCACATGTAGATGTGAAACTCAGATAATCTAAAGCTGCATTCAGGGTTTATAGTGCAGAAATAACTGAGAGGATAAGAGGACATTTCCTTCTGGTAACCCAGATATTAAGACGGAATGTTTTAGATCATTTGTATCTGGAATGCCACAAGCCAATATTCAATAACACATTCAAAAAACACTGACAAATGCTTTTGCTGGTGGTGCAATGAAGAGAATTTGTGAAATATCTGGAAAGTATACATTTAAACAGACAAGGCAAGGTAATGACAGTTCATTTTTGCTGGCATCTCCATTCCTCTGCTAAGCATGTCCTTGTCTGCTCTCTCTTCAAGGAAAGAAAAGTACACGTCCCAGGAGCTTTTGGATCTCCCAGCCAGGACTGCTGCAGAATTCTCAGTGTCTCTGTGAATTAACCTTTCCATAACTCCCATCTTGTGGGTGCTTCGGGTTACAAGGCCAACATGACAACTGAAACATTTTGTAATGGCTCCAAAATGATGATTTCTGTCTTTTTTTTATGCACTATGACAAAGGCACAAGCTTAACACTGCTATGTATAAGTATATGAATGTCTTTTCTACAGTTATCTCACGAGCACTTTTGTCAGTAACCTCAGAATTTTTCTCTCCATACATGGGCTTTCTTGTGATTCACAAGTCCATAAATAGCAGGGCTGAAAGGGATGTAAAAAAAAAAAAAAACAAAAACACCAGGTGTATTTTGGCAATACCATATGTACCTAAATCATTCTAAATGTACACTTGTCTCACATTCACTGAAGAGCTTCATAGTACCTATGCAGAATATTCCAGCTAATATTCTAATATTTCAATTCATGAGTATTTCCACCATTAGATTTTTCCACTTCTAGCTTACAATTATCTTTCTGCCAGCCTGTTTCTTTTATGGGGAAGAAACATGCAGAAGACACTGTATCATTCTTTTATCTCATATCTCACCTCTCATCCCCTCTTTTAACTGGATCTTTTCCCTTTCTCTCCTTCAAGGCTCTCAGAGTTCATCTAGTTCATTCCCTGACCCAAGGAAGGCTTTGTTGTATTTAAGCCACTTCTGTTTCTTAGTGTTCATCTGCACTATTAATAGTATAGATTTTATGATTAATGTAATAGTTGTGGTAGCAGGTTCTCCTCTGACTTACCCAGTGTACAATAAACACTTTCTGAAACTATAGTGGAGTATTTCTGCCCAAGAGCTTCTCAGTATGGAGAAGTACTAGCAGGTGTGAAGTCCCCTTATTGCCAAGTAAGACAGAACAACAAGTGCCAGTGACTGTTAATGCTGTTTATAAACACTTCTAAAGATCCCGTGTGTGTTTTACCTGGACTCCAAGCTGGAAGCAATGGAAAATGTATTTCTCTCTCTGTCTCACAGAGCTCAGTGATGTTGCACTGTGGTAATTAGGACAAAGTTGGCTTTGTGCTTCAGGGTACAGGAACAATTGCAATGACTTTGAAAACACTGCACAAAGAATTTTGCTATAAGAGATGATACAAAAAGCATGAGAGATACATGTGACATATTATCATACTTTTTTAGGATGATCTGCAGAGTTGGCCAGTGGCTTTGCCATTCCTCTAATTTGCCCTCCTAAACACAGAGACACTTGCACAATACAGTATTTCAGACGTAAACACTGCCTAGTGGCCTCCAGAGCCTTTCTGGTGATGGGGGATGCAGCACAGTCCTGTCCATGGGACTGGGAGCAGCCTTACTCTCCTTGGCACACATTACAGTCACATCCATGTGGATGCTGCCTTCAGCCCTGAGCTACTGTACCTGCAAAATGAGCATTCCTCCAATGAAATGAGGTTATGTCTCACAAGCCCATCATTGCTCTCCAGAGGCCGCGCTCTACAAGCAGGTGCTTAGCCAGTAGATTTAGCATTCAGAGCTTTGGTGCTCTTGTTTTGAGGCAACCCAAACATAGCTAAAGTGCCAGTTCATGTTCCTTCTTGTAGGGCAGTCTCAGCAACTTTACTGTAGAAGTTCTAAATTCACCTGGCTCATTGCACTGCCTTTTGTGGTAGCGGTGTCTACTTTGATATGATGTTTATAGATAATCCACAGCTTCCCTAACTGCTTTTAAAACAACTTTTCTATGAGAAAACTTACTTCAGATTTCATACATGTCTTTGTGAGGAAAAGTACAGAATGTAATATATTAATGTATTAGGCAAGAATCCTCTAGAAAGTTAACACTTCTTTTAACAAGTAAACATGCGGGAAGCCCGAGGGAATTTTCACTTTCTGTGAAGATAATTAATATGGCATTATGACAGGGACATACACTGTCCTACAGTAAGCAATTGTAATAAAATAAACCAAGCATTGTTAACATTGAGTCATCTACAGCAATAAACCATAAAATAATAAAGTCTGGAGAGGGAAAAGACCTATTATGTCATCCACTCCATCTCCTGCCAAGCCAGCCTTTCTTTCTGCCATATATTATTGTTTTGTCCAGTCTAGTTTTAAATTATTCAAGCAATTTGACTTCTACTATTTCCTTTGGGAGACTACTAATTCAGAATTATGTTTATTTATTCCTCACTCTCGAAATAAAATATTCTTTGCTTACCTTCACTACTTTAAGAACTACTTTTCAAATTTTCTTTTTTCTATTTCAATTATGCTTGGAGCTGGGATGTTAAGTGGGGGATGGAAGGCACCTCAGGTCAGCCAAGGAATTTAGGCCAGCTAAAAGAAGTCGTAAGTGTTTCAGAATATCACTGGGCCCCACGATAGTGTGGGCTATCACAAGAGGAAAAAATAAGTATTAAATGTTCAGGACAGTTGGAAACACAGGTAAATGATTACAAGGACTGATTAAAAGACATGTTTGTGGCAGAACAGCATAAATAGAAAGGAATCCCTAGTCCCAGTCACTAAGCTGTGCCTTGTCAATTGTTTTGGCAAGCTCAGCCCCAGCCGTACGCTCCAGTACACTTCACAAGAAGATTTTAAATAATGAGAGTTTAAAAATTAACTGCTGCAGTCCATGCTGCATGTTCATGATCCAGAGCCCTTTGAAGCAGGCAGAAAAATCCCATCAGTTTCAGAGGGCTTTGAAGATAATCCCGAGTGCACAGTCAGTGGTTAATCTTCCACTTGCAAGAAGACACCTCACATGCAGGCAGCCTGGTGGCAAGGCCAGTGAGGGGCTTGGTCACTGACACCCCAGCAGGAATGGCTGCCAGGAAGCGCAGGGCCTGTGCACAGCCAGGTCACACAGTATGGCAGCATGGCATCCAGTCTGTAGCCCTGCCTTGGACTGGTTCCTGGTTTTGTGAGCTAGACTAAAGCAATGTAGAAGGACATGGAAAAAATAACCTATCCCTCCTTCAAGTGTCTTCGGAAGAGCAACAACTGCAAAGCTATCCTCTGAGTAACCTCTTCTGCTCATCAGTGAAGATGGAGACTGAGGTAAACAGAGTATGGGGACACCTGAAAGCACTATGAATCCTCAGAAACACAGGAAATGATAAAATGGCCATGGTTTTGGAGTAAATCCATGTGTGGCAGGAGACTGCTCTTCTCTCTACAGCCATAAAGAAAATGAAGTAAATCCTTTGAGCAATCATATACAAAAGATTCCAGGATTAGCAGGCAGTTGACAGAAGCCGAGGTTTTATACAGCACTCCCTTCCCTACTGTCTCACAGAGTTGAAGGTATAGCCCTGTGCTCCTCTGACTCTGCAGAGATGAAGGTTTCCTGCCAGCACTGAGGTGCAGGTACAGCAAGCCATTACCCTAACATGGCCTCCAAACCAGGGCTGCTCTTGCTTTGCAGCTCCTGCAGCAGACAAGCTAGGGGGCGCAGCCCGATTGCTGCCAATCTCTGCCCCCTGCCTCTATGCCAGTAGGGCAGCAAAGGCACCTTCCACCCCAGTCTGTCTGTGGCTTCTTCCCTATGCTGCCATGGCTCATCCCTGTCCCCTTACTCCAGCTTGGCATCCAAACAAGACACACACAGTGCCACCTCCAATGCACATTTGGGAGGCATAAAGGCCATGGAGTAATAGCTGAGTATCACCCTACAGATACCAGATTGATACCCCATCTTTGGAACCCCAGAAAGGATTCCTCGTGAATGAATCCCATTGCCTTTGCACAGGAATATGTCTGTGTCAGTCTGAGCAAGCACAGAGTTTTGTAACCTGTTTCCCTTCACTATTAGTTGCTGCTTTAAGGTCATTTGCATTACATCCGCTCTAATGTCCAGTTGTACAATTCAGGATAGTTTTAGAAGAAAAATCATAAAAAATAACAGCATATGAACATAAAAAGTCATATTATAAGATATAAAGACATGAGGAATTCCACTAGATATCTTCAAGATATTGGTATGTGCTACAAGTTGATAACACCGAGCTGTGTGGTGCAGTTGACACACCAAAGGGTCGGGATACCATCTACGTGCAAGGTCTTGCACCTGGCTTGAGGCAACATTCACTATCAATACAAGCTGGGGATTGAAAGGATTGAGTGCAGCCCTACTGAGAAGGACCTGGGAAAAGTGGTGGATCGCAAGCTGGATGTTAGCAAGCACATGCCTTGAAACTCAGAAAGCCAACTGTATCTTGTGCTAAATCAAAAAGAAGCGTGGCCAGCAGGGCGAGAGAGGTGATCCTGACACAAGTCACAGAATCACAGAAACACCAAGGTTGGAGAAGACCTACAAGATCATCCAGTCCAACCATCCACCTATCACCAATAGTTCTCACTAAGTTCTCCCCTTCTACTCTGTGCTGGTGAGGCCTCACCTGGAGTACTGTATCCAAATGTGGAGTTCTCAGTACAGAAGAGACATGAACCTGTTGGAGCACATCCAGAAGACAGCCACAAATATGACTCAAGGGATGAAACATCTCTCCTACAAGGACAGGCTGAGAGAGCTTGGGCTGTTCAGCCTGAAGAAGAGAAACCTCTGGGGAGTTCTGATTGTGACCTTTCAGTGTCTAAGGGAGACAAACAGGGAAGAAGGCAACAGAATTTGTAGCCTGATCTGTTGTGATAGGACATGCATAATCAATGGATATTAAGATGTTATAATCACAAAAAAGAAAGAGAGTTAGGCAAAGTAGACTAAGATAACAAGAGAGAATAAATGGAGGACTTACCTGTATGCTAGGCTCACCCACAAAAAAAAACACCAGAAGAGGGGATCTCCAGACAAGATCCTCCCCCCCGGTAGCCAGCTCTTAAATAGGTCCAGGAGAGGTGCAGCCAGGCTCCATCCCTTCCAGCAGCACAGGTGAATTGCCTTCAGCTGTGCTCCTGTGGCTGACTCATGGCTCGCCTCAGGTGGTCAATCAGAGGTTCAGGCCGTGACGCAGCAGTTCCCATACAAGAACAAGGGGAAATGGTTTCAAGCTTAAAGAGGGTAGATTTATGTTAGTTTAAAAAAAAAGTCTTTTACAGTGAGAATGGTGAAGCACTGGCACAGGCTGCCCACAGGTGTGGTTGATGTCCTGTCCCCAGAGACTTTCAAGGCAATGCTGGATCAGGCTGTGGGCAACCTGATCTAGCTGTGGATGTCCAAGGTTCGTTTCAGGAGAACTGAACTAGATGACCTTTGGAGGTCCCTTTCAACTGTAAAGATTCTACAATTCTATCACTTTATGATTCTAACTTTCCATTTTGGAGAAAACTCCTGAGAGTTACCATATAATGGAGAGTGGTTGATGAGTGTTTGCAAAAAGTAGTAGAATATGTTGCAAAAACTCATTAGATCCATTTGATAATTAAACTTCTCTCCTCAAATGAGAAATAGGTTTTACCATTTCATTATGAGATTTATGTAACGTATATTTCTGAACTGGTCAGGGACTCTATACTGTTGATGGGCTATCAATAACTTGATTTCTTTGTTTCAAAAATGAAAGGTAGGCATCCATTAGGTGATGTAAAAGATTTTCAATTACCGGTTGAAAAAAAAAAAAAGTAATATTTAAGATATTATACTTAAAAAGAAAAGAAGAAAAATTTTACTTCCTAGAGAGTCAAGATTTTCAATGAGCTTCTCTTTTCTATTTGGATAAACATTTACAGTTATCATTAAAGTCTTACTATAGCTGTCTGGAGCCTGCAGTCTGTCATCCTTACAGCACTGTGGAAACTTTGTAGAACTTTTGCTTATTTTCTGTGCTATACAAACCTTCTTTTTGATGGTGGCCTATACTTGAAGTTAGGTATAAGTTGTAAAAGAGTGTTTTTAGTTTTTGGTTTATTATATTAATTATTAGGACTGTGAAAACTGAAAAATACAGCTTCTTTCTAATTTGAAAAGGAAAACAACTATGCTGCCTTGACTAGAGTCTCCCAGGATGCCAAGTAACACCTTACTGCTGGCAGCTGCAATTTTATTGTAGAATAACATTTAATATAATAGTTACAAAATCCAGTTCTGAGATTGAGGGAGGTGAAAATACGCAAATAAATTGTCCCATCGCTTCATGGTTTTATTGCACACTCTTTGGGACCAAAAGGTCTTATGCTGTGCCACAAAGTATGGAGCAAAAATATTTGAACTAACTCCCACTATCGCTATGCGACAACAGACTCTCCAGAAAGTTCTGCAGCCAGCAGCAGTGCCTTTCTAAATCTAGATCAGCCCTTCTTCTTAGCAGAGCTAATTAACCTGAGCATAATCCACACTGACACAGTGATGCCTCTGACCCTGAGGCTGGCTGGGCTGTAATAGTCTGAAAATGTCCAATGACTGTGTTCTTTTACATAGCTTATATGGATCTGTGTATAAATATTTTCAAATGCAGTCAAGATTTTGACCTAGTGCCAGCATCACTTAACCAGTGGATTGGGAGACAGAGAAGGATGGCTCCAATTGAGGCTGGGGTAGGTGTAGGCTGGGACACCAGATGAAGGCAAGTATTTGCACCTGTGTACAATCACTAAAGAAGTAATGGCTGCCTTTAGCCTAACATGTTTTTTCCTACCTTTAATCCTATTTTGCTCTTAGAGCATCCAGAAGAAATGATGCTGGCCAGTGCATTCCTGTGGGTCATACCATCCTTGTCTGTTAAGTTACGGATACGTAAGAGCATAGCTAAAGGAAAAATAGGTATGGTGCCCCTGGAAGAGAAATTTAAATATTTTAAATAGAGAACATGATCTGGCGGATTTTACTAATGGAAGAGAATTTTCAGTAACAGATAAGCTTCCAATTAAGTATAATTCAAGTCTCTTACTTATTAAACAGCATGTTCAGTGGTTTTACAATAATAGTTTTTGTCCTAAAATATCTTACAGTTTGCTTTCAGAAAAAGAATAAAATCTGTGAATATTTTGCTTCCCTACAGAATTAAGGAACTAGCAAAGATTGAAACAGAAATGTCTGTGGGAATGCAGAATGATATACTACAAAATTCCTAGTCCACAGTATTACGAACTCTCACAATTATTTAATATCTGAAAGCCCAACACTTGGCATCTTTTAGATTTGAATTTTAAAATAAAATAAAGCAGTTGGAAGAGAAGATGAATAGATAATTGTTGTAATGGAATTTGCTGTTTACAGAGAAATATTTGCCTAACTAACTGAAAAACAGCTTGGAAGTACCAGTATATCCAACAGTGAGTACTGAATAAAGGGCGTATTCATGAATAATATGTTTGAGAAATTGACAGGCTCATTAAAGTCAATAGATTGCATGAGAGAAGCTGTCATAATGGATTCCAGTGGTTTCTACAACAACAGACAACTGGAATCATAATCCACACATATAAAACATTTCACATATTTCTTAAGGAAGGTTACTGGTTGTCATGCATGTAAAATGCATACCACAGAGTCAGATACCTCCATCTCATGCAACTTTCTCCTCCAACAAATATGCATACTGTCTTCATATCTCATCATTACAGATTATGTTTTTCAATTGCAGATGTCTGGTTCATAAACAGAGCACTGCATTATGTTAGAAAACTGAAATTTACAGACACACCTTTCACAGCATTGATAAACAGGGCACAAAGCATAATTGGAGTTTGACTACATGACACCTGGCCATCAGTTTTTTAAAAGCCAGTAATGAAACACTTGTCTGAGTTCGGAGAACTCCTGATGAGGATGAGATACAAAATAAAGTAATTTAGCACATAGTATAACAAAGGGGCAGTACAGTATCTTCAGAGGCCGCTATCTGACAGATGAGAAACAGTCAGTCATAGCTAGAATTTCATTTATGAGTACTGTGGTCATAATTACTCGTGACTGCAATATTAAAGCATCCACAACTGTGTTTTAAGGGGGAGGAGGGGGTGGAGGGATCACTGTGTACATTCATATTTGTATCTGTGAATGTGTATACTTGGTTTCATATTAACGAGACATTGTGAACAACTTAGGTTATGTTTAAAAAAAAAAAAAAGAAAAGTGGTTTCAGGCAAAGAAGCTCAGGATACTGATGGTTATTCAGCACTAAATTACTGAGTGGTACCAAGAAAGCATATACTAGCAGCTGTGGAAAACTAGAAATGAGAATGAAAATGGTGAATGGCTCTGACAGAGTGTACCTCACATACATATGTCAAATGTGCCATAAAACACCAATTTTACATTCATTTAGAGTTCAATTTACAGTCCAGACTTTGTAATTGATAAAAGAATCCCTAAAGCACGGGTTGCAGAGACAGTCCTGTACAATGTTTGATGGGAAGGAGGATAAGGTTTGAGTTCTTTGCTGAGTTCTTTATCATATAACATTGTAGGAGAATGGATACAGGATGCCATCTACCCAGTATTTATCAAGACACTGGATCAGTCAGTAAAAAATCAGCTCTTGTAACACTCTCTGTGTTTCAGATTTTAGAGCAGATTTTCCAGAATAACCCTGGAAACAGATAGTGAGCTTGTTTCTATCAGAGTAAGCTGGATTGTCAAGAACAATCATCTTTCAGGCATCCTCACTATTATAACAGGAAGTTGCCCTGAGAACTTAAACTCAAAAGTAGAAAGAAAAGATTTTAAAACGTTACTTCAGACCTGCTGGAAATGTTAACAGAGCTCTAGCTGACTTCACTACATATTCAAACACAAAGTTATTTGTCCCTTAGCGGTACTAAATCTTTTAATAGAACTTTTTCGGGCTTAGGCAGTCCAGGAAAATTCCAGACTTCTCTGGAAAGCCAAGAAGAAAAACAATCCGTTAAAGCAGAAGTATGTTAGTAGGCAAAGCCTGAAGCATTCAGGTGTGAGGGAAGGTTGGGCTGATTTTCTTAGTTCTATGCAGATGCCTCGGGCCAGCCTTTATCTGGAGATTATACTGGCTGTTCTCAGTTTTGGGGTTTGCCTAAAATTCATTTGAGCACTATCCAGGAAGAATGCAAAAGCCGCACTACTTTTCTAGAGCACATACAGGAATAGGAAAATATTGAAAGGAATACATTTTTTTGTTCTAGCTGTGAATTATGTGAAGTATTACACATCTGTATTTTTGGTTTAAATGTTTACCTTTTTGTAGAGTAGAGGCGCAGATCTAATACTATTCAAATAATAAAAAGATTTACACAAAATTTGATTCTTAAGAATCAAAACTTTTCTTTCAATTCTCCATAAGAGTCTTCACTTCCATAATTGATTCCACATGAAAAGTCCTCCTTGGAAGTAGAACCACAGTACCATAGAATAACCTGAGATGGAAGAGATCCACGAGGATCATGGAGTCCAACCCCTGGCTCCACGCAGCACCACTCAAAATCAAACCCAGTGTCTGAGAGTGTTGAACTCCAGTACTGGAGCCGTGCCCACAGCCCTGTGCATCCCGTTCCCCGCCCAGCGCCCTGTGGTGCAGCCCCTTTCCCTGACCCCCAGCCGCCCTCCCCTGACGCAGCTCCACGCCGTTCCCTCGGGCCCTGTCGCTGTCACACAGAGCAGAGCTCAGCGCTGCCCCTCCGCTCCCTGTGAGGAGCTGCAGCCGCCGTCACGCCTCCCCTCAGCTCCTCTGCTGTGCGCTGAGCAAACACGTGGCCTTCAGCTGCTCCTCATGCATCTTGTCTGCTGGACGCTACACCACCTTTATAGCCCTCCTTTGGATGCTCTCTGGTAGTTTTATTTCCTTATATTGTGGTGCCTCAAAGTGCACACAGAGCTCAAGTTGCTCTTGCAATCATTCAAGTAAATGTTTACAAAGAGAGGTGTGTTTACTGGTTGCTGTCATGAAAATAGTATCTCCAGTCCACTACATCATATTTTGCCTTCATGAATCTGCAGACTCTGAAAAATGTACCTACATTACAAAGATGGCCACAAGGGAAATAGCTAATGGAAATTTTTATGGTGTTATTATCTCAAACCCTCAACGTTTACTATATCATTGCCATTACGTCAGTTTTCATCATTGGGGTGCATTAAAAAGAGTGTGGCCTGCAGGTTGAGGGAGGTGATCCTCCTGCTGTACTCTGCCATCATGAAGCGACATGTGCACTGGGCTCCTCAGATCAAGAAAGACAGAACTTCTGGAGAGAGCCCTGCGGAGGGCCACAGAGATGATGAGGGGCCTGGAGCATCTCCTGTATGAGGAAAGGCTGAGAGACCTGGGGCTGTTCAGCCTGAGGAAGAGAAGGCTGAGAGGGGATCTTATGCCTATGTATGTATCTGAAGGGTAGAAGACAAGAGGATGAGGCCGGGCTCTTTTCAGTGGTATGCAGCAACAGGACAAGGGGCAATGGACAAAAACTGCAACACAGGAAATGCCATACAAATGCGAGGAAGAACAACTTTACTGTGAATAGGACAGAGCCATGGAAATGTCTGCACAGAGAAATAGAGTCTCCTCTGGAGATACTAAAGACCCATCTGAACACTTTCCTATGCAACCCGCAGTAGGGAACCTGCTTTAGCTGAGGGTCGGCTGGGTGAGCTCCAGAGGTCCCTTCCAGCCCCTACAGTTCCGTAATTCTGTGAATCAGGCAGAAAATGTGATTAATGACTTTAGATTAGTTGTCTACAAAACATTCAGACCTTTCATTTTCTTTTGCATTCTTTTCCTCATTTCAAGTGTTTAAAAAGTATGCATGACATATATATATTTAGCCATGCATGTGTATTGAGAATTTAGATGGAAAGTTGGAGAATTCAGTGTCTTTGATAAAGACTTCGGGTACAATTTGCCCCATCCATAGTATCCATAGACATTATGAACAATCTTGTGTTCAGTTGTGACGGCAGATTTGTTAATGGCTTTGTTTTGGATTACATGCATTCAGTGGTTTGCTTACATACAATGTAGCTTCTAACTTCATGATGAAGTCCTGAGAAAGCAGATTATTTTAACCCCCTTGCTGCAGGCTTTCAGACAGCCTCCAAAACACTACTGAGTGTCTTTGCTAGTAAGGCCAGTGGAAAACATTTTCAAAATCCAGGTCACAGTGGCATTTTTATCTTTTTCACTCTTTTCTTATAATTTTGTTTTCATTAGTTGTATATCGTTATACAGGAGCTGCTCTGAAAGTAATCCTCCTATTTTTTCATGTTGGCCCATGAAGCTAGAGGCAGGTAGTGGTGGTATGGCAGTAGAGGTTGAACTTTCCCTCCAATATCCTTTGCATTTTGTTGCCACATGACTGATGGCAGCAGAGGGGCAGTCTGACACAATAGTGTCTAACATGGAACTGTGTATGAAGTACAGGTGTGTAAATGAATTCCTCCATGTGGAAAAAATGGCACCCACTGATATTCATCAACGCTTGCTGAACGTTTAATGTGAACAAACAGTGGATGTGAGCACAGTGAGGTGGTGCGTTTCAGCAGTGATAACAGCAACAGTAGGTCACCACTGCTGGGGCAGATTGTTGTGAGTGTGGCGTAAAGGCTTTTGCTCATTGCTAGTGAAAATGTACAGCTCATGGGGGTGACTGCATGGACAAATAGGGCTTTGTAGATAAGAATTTGCTCTATCAAATTGTGTTATTTGTATCTGTTGCAGTTCCCATGGAAATAAATAGGAAGCGTTACTTTTGGAGCAACCTACATATTATCTTATATATAAGATTTTTTAGCCTATGTTTTCCTGCATCAAAAGATCTTGGTCTCTGCTATTCAGTTGCCTGAATTCCTCTTCTTTCTGGTTCTGACTACCTTCTTTTGTCTGCTGGAAAAATACAGAAATAAGTGGATCGTCATCTGCAAGTGACATTTATTTTTTCTTCCATGTCCTCAAATTTTAAGATATGTAATCAATCACTGGAGGGAGGTGTAGCAGTTACAATAGCAATAGATGTAGCAATGCAAAGTTAGACCTAGCTGGCCATAGTGAAAGCAGAGAAAAGGGTGGGGTAAAAGCAGCAGCATGTTACAAAAAAAACCAACAACTCTATCAGCTTGTAGGCACAGAGCCCGGCAGTGACATAGAAGAGGCTGGAGCCTCCCACAGAGTAATGTAGGATCTTCCAGGCTGGGATGGACTGTGAAAGGAGAGAGGTGGAGCAGGTGACTTCGCTCAAAAGAAGGGAAGGGGTGGCAATAACATTTTGTTTGTGCTCTTTTGCCTTTAGTTTTAATTAAGCTGTTCTACTAAAACAACTACTGCACACACTCAGGGAGGACAGTCTGGTTAGTCTGAACGAAGAGTGGATGTGTTGACAAAGTTATTAACTGGATACTCAGACCAGTTTCACTCAATTCAATCTTAGTAAGTATGGAAACTTTTCAAAATCTGTTACATCTTCTGCATGTCCCTTTTCCATCTCACATTCTGCTGGGCTTCTTTGCTCTGTCAGATCCCTTTCCTCTGAGGTGGCTTTTATCTTCTTTTCCTCATTTCTTCTGACTTCTTCACATGGCAATCTTCCTACTTCTCTGGCTCTCATTCACAGATCTCAGATCCTTATTTTGAAGGCCCAGTAACATAAATAACTTGGAAGACACGAGAGAAATCAAGACATGAGCTTTAGAAGAGAGCTGTCAGAGCCTCCTCCCATTAATTCTTTTGACACAGCAGGATGTTTTGTCTGGTGGTTTGGTAGGAACTCAAGATTTTTACCATGCTGGTCCTTTCTGACCCTACAATCTGTACTTCCCTAAATATTGCTTGGATTAGGTTTCCCACAAAGAGTTGGGTTTTTTTTTTCTTTTTTGTTTATCCCTTTCCTTCTGTTGCTGAGAGAGAGAACTTACCTTACCAAATTAGTACAGGAATTCCATAGCACCAGTCAAACTGTTGTGGTGATTTCTTTTTTTCTATTTGGAGTGACAGTCCTAAAGAATTAATATTCATGATTTAATTTCAAACCCACAGCATTAAATTCACTTTGATAATATGCAGGGAGAGTCTGCCCAACTGTAAATACATGTGAAATACTAACAGTTATTCCATTACAGCACACACTGGTTACTACATTAAATGCTTAATAAAGCTGCATTAAAAGGCTAGTGAGAGTGAGATAGAAACTTCCCACAGAAAAGAAATATTGAGTAATTATTTCTGTTGTGTCTTTAATTCCTTTTGTCTAGACATCAGAACAGCCGTTGTGCTTTTCCTGCCAACATTAATAAAGTCTCTTGAGAGCACATAGTAAATTAACTAATATAGCAATAGAAGTAATGGGATGAGAATTACAGAACTATAATAATAATAATAACACAGCTTAAATTAATGAAATATGCCCACATATGCAAACCTATACCTACATACAACTGTATGTATGTGTAACTTCTGTGCCAAGCTCTCCAATCACATAATACCATAGCAAGTCTAGTTTTTTGCAAGTACATTTGTATCTAGATCCATCTCAGATGGACCTGATTATTAGATCATCAATAACCTGTGCGTATGAGTGTACCTTGTGCATGGATGCACAGCGCCACATCTCTGTGTATATGCAGGCATGCCTGCATGCTCCACCACAGCCGTGCTTCTCTGAGGCAAGTATGACACCTCTGACCTCAGCTGCAGCCCCTACAAATCATGAAGTGATTGAATATTTGAGGGCTGCTCCAAAAGTAATGCCTCCTATTTTGTTCTGCGCATTCATGATGTCATTGGCAGACGTTGGTGGTATGGCAAAGAGATTGAACCTTTCTGCCCATGTTCCATTTCATGTTGTTGCCATGTGCCAGATGTCAGCAGAGGGGTAATTTGACATGATGGCACGTAACATGGAAGTGTAAATGAAGCAAAGAAGTGGAATTGAATTCCTCCATGCAGAAAAATGGCACCTATTGATATTTATCAATGCTTGCTGAACATTTATGGTGACCAACCAGTGAATGTAAGCATAGTGAGGGCTGAGTGCTGCATTCTAGCAGTTGTAAGAGCAATAGTGGGTCACCTCTGCTGGTACAGATTGTTACAAGTGTGGCATGCAGGCTTTTGTTTGTTGCTGGTGAAAATGCACAGCTCATGGTGGTGACTGTGTTGAAAAATAGTGCTGTGTAGATAAAAATTTTCTCTGTCAAATAGTATTATTGAGTTCTCTGTTGTAGTTTCTATGAAAATAAATAGGAGGCATTACTTTTGGAGCAAAGTCTGTGCCTCTCTTAAAACAATGCAATATTACATTTCTCATACCTTATTTTCCAAATACTCCCACTGGCTGTTATAGTTGATTTCAGGATTATACTGCTGTCAACACTGGATGAGCATTACCCACACCAACAAGCTTAGGCTCTGCCCCTCTCTTCTCCAACAGCCAGTCAGTGGAACGTCACCAAGATTAACCACAGTTCAATTTGTTATTAGGGAACAGTTGAGCCCACTCTTAGAAGACAACAGAACAGGAAAGTTTTACAATTTTAAGTGTGCATGCAGTCGTTAAACTGCTTTGACCAGTCCTGAAGGAGTTGGTGATTTTTTCTGTTTGTTGGCCACTGTCTCCAGAGCAACTAACTGGTTCTACATGCAGCTGCAGCAAGCCAGCAAGGAGGTAATGGAATACATTCCTTAGTGTGAGTCAATGCCTCTGCTGAGGAGGAAGCATGCTGTTCTGGAAATAGACTCTGAAGTGGTGTGTTCTGCTCAGAGACTGGAAATAAGGAATTGTCTGGAATCAGATTCCCCCCTCCTCTGTAAAGAGTTCTTCAGTCATGCTGTGCTGGCGGTGGAGTGGTGGTTCTGCTGTTCTGCCTTGTGCTGAGATCTATCTCCTCAGCCCCAGCATAGGCTGGCAGTCCTTCCTTCTAGAGCAGCCTTCAGGACGGTGGCTTTCACACCATGTCCCACAGACCCCTGGGGATTTGCTGAGTGCTCCCAAAAGGGCTTCAGAATGGGATGATAAAAACCAAGCAGTATAATTTAAATGTAGTATCCAGGAATCTGAATTTCCCTTGGAAAACTGACGACCATCAACAACTCGAAAAAAGTTGAAGTTGATTTATAAACACAATGGAGTGACACAGTGTGAAGTGAGACTCGTCCTGCCCTCATAAGACCAGCATTGGCCTGGAGAAACTGACAGCACCGGGAACATCCCCTGGGCAGATGTTGAAGGCAGAAGCCCTGTCCAAAATGATCTGGCTTGTGTTGTTTGATAAGCTTTAGGCATTGATGAGTAAAGGATAGAATATATTTTGTCATGTGGGTGCTGGTGGTGGGGAATTAGGACACATTCTTGAGTCAGTATAAAGGCATTTGAGCAAAAGTCAAATAAAGTTGTGTTCCAAACAGCAATTTGCAGTAATGTTTTTAATGAAGTAAATCATTAACACAGTGCTTTTATTAAGATACAGTTGCTGCTACCAGTCTGTGGAATAAGCTGCATAAATTTTAGATTTTTTAAAGCAGCATTGCAATGCCTGAATTAATAATTCAGAAACCAGAGGTAACTGTAGGGCAAATTATTTTTGCACCAGTGTAATTCTCCATGCAGTCAGAGCTGCTGTGGATGAATGTGCTGCAAACAGAATGAGAGCTCGCTTTGCATTGCAGATATTATGTCATCTACTTCAAAAATAAATCTACAGCTCCAGCCACAGATTGGTAACCTCAAATGTAACATTTCAAATTTGTCTTAATAAATCCAATGCATTAATAATATTCAAAATTTTAATAAAGACGTTGTCTTCAAATTGCTGTTTGGAAAGTGATTTAATGTTACTTTCCCTCTGAATTTCCTCTAAGAAATTTATAATGAATTTCTTAAAACTGAGCCACAGTTTCCTCAAAATAAAACCAGATGACAAAGTACATTTGCTTCCTTAGTAGTCAGACTTAGAGAAGGCTTACTGAAAGGCTTATGAAAGATATCAGAGTTAGAAATAGATTGGTCGATAAACATATTAATTTCATTCTCAGCTTAAAGTAACTCGTTGATCTCATTTTCTGATAAAAAATAATCATTCTCACATGTGAGTTTATAAATCTTGACAGCTGGGCAGTTTATTTTTATCCAACCCCTAATGGGCAAATTGCAACCACAGTCATCTCATGAGCGTTTCCAAATGGACTTGAAGGGACCACCCTAACTAATTGTGATTCACTGACTGTCTTGAGTAAAACACTTTTTTCAGAAAGGAAATGAAATAATGTCTTTGTCTTTTCTGTTGCAACATATGGAGACCACGTATAAGGGTAAAGATGAGAAGAAAATAACTTGCAGTTTATCTCTCATTTTAATAAATGTTAATAATGTTATTGAAATCTGCAAGGATGTCCACATCAACAGCAGAATTTGGCCAATAAGATCTTGTAAAGTTGTTATACTTTCAACACTATTTCCTGCATAATGTCATTCAAGGGCTGTCATAGAGGAACTCATATACTACAGCTAATAACTTGTGTTTGTCTCTGGAAAGCAGCCTGGGCAGTTCCACTTTGAGGATGGAGAACCATGCTTCTCTCGGTGTACTTATTTGGACATCATTTGTATTCGGGTGCAATTATTGACTCTGTTAAAGACACGCTTTTTCTTCATTGTAAAAATTTAGCCCAAATTTTCTGACCATTGGTTCTTGTTATGTTTTTCTCTATTGGATTGCCCATGATAGAAGTATCAAGCATGATAATTTAATCAAAATAAGCATATCAAATGCTTATTTTGTGTGTATAAATAGGACATGCCCCTAATAACTGTAAAGCATTATAATTTGTTTTTCACTTTCCTTTCTATCTCCATAGGAATTTCAGAACAGTACACAGTTCTCTTGTATCACTACTGTGAACAAAGATAAAAATCATTTTCCTGATTCTTCATGCTAGTTCCCATTTTATAGAAGCATGGATGATAGTAAGTATTCCTGGCACTAATTGCATCCACATGCTCACAGCAATGAATAAAACATTTTCCAAACTTTTAAGGTTATTGCTCCAAAGAGCAGAATGTGCAGGAGAAACAATTTTGCTCTCATAAAATCAAAGCAATAACAACAACAGAACCCAAATGCCCTACATTTCCAGAAGGCTTGAGCACAGGCAGCAAGACTGCTACCCAGCCAGATGCTTCCTGCTCTGGTACATGGAATTATTCTGCCCAAAGTGTGGGTATTTGCTCTGAAGTTTCTGCTATTCCAATCCTCAACTTTCTTGAGGTCCTTCTGGACACTTCTATCAGACACTTACCCCAGTTTGGTATCAACTGCAATTTCTTGAGAATTGCAACTGATGGAAATTTTGAACATGGACCCCCATACTGACCTCCTGCAATACTGGTCTTCCTGGTGAAATATACCCACCAGCCAAGGACTGAACTGCCGCTCTGAGCCTGATAGTTCAGTCCATGCTTCCAAATCATTCAGTCTTTCATCACTATGGTTTTCTGTCCCATTCATCAATTGGCACGTTTTCCTCTGCTTCCAAAAGGGAGGGCTGAGGGAGGTAGTGTCAAAAGCCATAATGAGGTCAAGTTATGTTACAACTGACACTCCCCACTATCCCACAGAGGCAATTAATTCTCTGCAGAAGTCAAGAACTTTGAGTATGCATGATTTCTCCTTTTGAATGCACTGACTGTTCCTGATACCTGTCTGTGCTTGGGAGAGCCTGATACCTTCACGTGTTCCTGATACCTTCCAGTGCTTGGGAGAGCCAAGAGGTCATGTTCCATCTGACAGAGCTGAGGCTGACAGCCCTGTAGTTCAACGAGTGACTACTTGCCTCTTTAAATTACAGATGTAATGTCAGTCTTTTCCCTAGGAGCATTCCTAGTTGTCAATATCTCACAAACGATAAACAGCAGTCTCACACATCCATCAGCTCCTCCAGCACCTTCAGATGAATCCCATCTGGTTCTTTGGATTTAAATCCAAATTTAAAGGTGAAGAGCATCCAGCTTCTCTGAACATCTCGCTTTTTACTTCTGGTTCCTCCTCTTCCCAAAAGGACGAAAGTCTGGGTGGAGGCTTCACTTGAGAAAAGTGAAGCAAAAAAAGGAATTGAGTACTCGAGCCTTTTTCATTCTGTCCATCAGGAGGCTGTGTCCCCCATGCATTAAAGGATGCAAGTTCCTCCTGAACCTCCTCTTACAACTGCTGTTCCTGTAACTCTTAATATGTCACACTGCTTTAGCTCCAGCTGGGCTTTGGCTCCCCTGATATAATTGATCTTTCTTATTGTGGTCTTGGAGAGCTTAGATAATGTGTGGGTATTAATATCACCACCATAGATCAGTTATGTCCTTCAGGGCCAAGTAAGCAGTTCTTTACAAACAGCAAACAATAACATTAAAAAATGTCTTAAAGCTGTAATTAAGATCATTTTAGACTGCTGAAATAATTTTAGTATTTATGGGCCAAAATAGTTCCCGCTAATATTTACATATGCAGATATATTGAAATAACATACATAAAACTAAATGGGGTCCATGAAGGTAGTTGCTGGATCTTCAAAAGAATGAAGACATTAGCCTCCATTTTCACATATCTTTTGCATCTAAGCCACAGGACTGAAGAGTATTCCTTCCTTCTTGGCCATATAAATATTTACTGATACAGTGAATGTGTGACACCTTCTACACTGTAAAGTTGTGCTTTAAACTTGATATCTTAGCAGTTACAACACTGTCCTTGAAGATGGAAGACTTGTGTCAAACCTCTATTCCAAGTCTTGTAACTAGAGTATGAACCAAGGTCTGCACATCTTGGATATATGCTTAGTCATTCTCTGGTGAAGTCTGAGGGTAGTATCACCATAACATCAACAGTATTTCTGATTCTTGAACTTATTTTTCAAATTTATTTGAATTAAGAAGTGGCTAAAAGACTCAAAACTTAAGAACTTCCAAATATGGATATTCACAAAGTTCTACTCAATATAGCCTGGGGTGATGGTCCATTCTGTACCAGTATCTTGATTAGACCATATGGCACATGAAAGCTCCCTATAATCCAATTTGTAAATTACACAATGGAAATTTAACCAATTTAGGATTTCCTTTCATCCTGCCTCTCTCTTCCCCATGCAATCAAAAGACACATGCTTGAATCTACTAAAATGAGCAGAATCATAATGGATCTGTTCCTCGTTGTAAAGATAAGATTCTGTAAAAGTATTTGCAGGACTGGGGCTAATTTGGCTGTCAAGCTACAGAACTTCACTCTGATTTCCATTACAGGCTGGAAATGCAAAGATTTTTACAAACAGTGTAATCTTCAGGTTAAAAAGGCTGTTGGATTGGGAAATTGTTAATAAGACATATCCCCCTCTCTCATTTATTATACCTCCATGACTGAAATGACTTTATTTTGCAGAGCACCAGCCTAAGAAACCAAGTCCAGATTCCAAAAAGCTACTAAAGTTACTGTAATCACAGCAATCTCACTTATTTCAGAGACGGAAGACCTGCATGTTGGAGAGCATGCTCCAAGTGTTGCAGTGTGCAAAATGAGAGCAATAGCTGGAAGGCAAGTGTAAACTCTTGCCCTTGACTGCTTGGAGAAGAGACTGTTTGGGAAGCAATAGACACAAGTCCAGGGAACTAAGGATAGCACAGCAAAGTCTTTCCAGAGATCTCTTTTACACTGGTGGCTGGAGGTGGAAGATAGTTGCAATAATATCTTTAATCATAATAAAAAAGAACAAGATTTCCGTATGTCTAGCAGCTATGCCAAACTCCTCTGTAAACTCCTCCTATGTAGCATTTGGCAGTCACAGAGTGACAGGAAAGCAAATTTCCTTTCTTTTTTAGTATACTTTTAAAAAATCTACTAAAGGTATCTGATTTATTTCAGTACTATTCAGAATAAACTAAAAAAAAAACAACTCTGAAATCCACTGGGATTGTGTTTAAAAGACTGCTGTGGGTTTTCCTTGTTTAACAGGAGCTGTGAACAAGGAAATGAAAGTGCTATTTCAGGAATAGCTGGAGGAGGCAAAAGATGGCATCACAGAATTCCTAGATTCTTTTTGTGGTTCTATTTCTCCCTAAATAAAAAGAAGAAAAAAAAGACAGTAAAAAATATGTAACATCTCATACTTCAGTGAATACAAATGTACCAAGGAAACCTTCATACTTTGCTCCAAACTTGCCTCTAAGATGCAGAGCAAGCATGCACTGCTTTGAAGTGGTAACACTGATGCTATTTGTTTTCATGGTTGAGAGCCCTTTAACGTTTTCTGTTTTATTCTACTTAGTACAAACTAATGTTTAACTCATATCTTTCTTTTCTATCATGACCAAGTTACATGTGGTTCCTCTCACCTACGCACATCTGTTTCTACTTAGGTATGTATTCTAAGATGTTCTCTTCCAGAGTATCATTTATATTTCTATCCTATTTTAGGGTAAAGTGAGCTATTATGTAGGTTTGTTTAGCTCTCTTCAAGGACTATAAGGGCTAAATAATGAGCACAGACAATATGCCTCAATTCCAGATAAATGAAACAATGTAAGATAATAGAATCACAGAATCCTTAGAGTTGGAAAGGACCTTTAAAGGCCGTCTAGTCCAACTCCCCTGCAATGAACAGGGACACCACAGCTACATCAGGTTGCCCAGGGCCTGATCCTTGCCTTGAAAGTCTCCAGGGACAGGGCATCAACTACATCACTAGGTAAACTGTTTCAGTGCCTCACCACCTTCACTATAAAAGACTTTTTCTTATATCTAACCTAAATCTACTCTCTGTATGCATGAAGCCATTTCCCCTTATTCTATCACTACAGACAGTGCAAAAGAGTCTTTCTCCTTCTTTCCTGCAGCTCCCCTTTAGGTACTTAAAAGCTGCTTCAGGTCACCCCTGAGCCTTCTCTTTGTTTGCCATGACAGATGCATATCACAAACCTGCTCTCTCTGTGCGTTTGCTGTGACTTTATGTTCTGTGTGGTCCCATCCCTGTTCTCACTTCATTTTCCTGATTTTGTGTGTTCTGGAGATTTTTCTAGATCCCATGAGAATAAGAAGATTCACGGCTTTTCTTATATATATATGAGTATCTCACTGAAGACATGAACGAACAGAATTCAGTCCTTTGTTTTCAGAATTAAGGTCCTTGTAACAACAGCTTGAGAAGAAGACAGAAACTCTAATTTTGATGCCAGATTCCTTGTGTTTGTAAGATGCAGAATATATTCCTAGACTTGTCATCTGGAATTACAAACTGTGGCAATTAACTGTGACGTTCTTGATGCTCAGTGATAGTCATAGTATCCTAGAATCACAAAATCATAGAATGGTCTGGGTTGAAAAGGACCACAATGATCATCCAGTTCCAGCCCCCTGCTATGTGCAAGGTCACCAACCACCAGTCCAGGCTGCCCAGAGCCACATCCAGCCTGGCCTTGAAGGCCTCCAGGGATGGGGCATCCACAGCCTCCTTGGGCAACCTGTTCCAGTGCCTCACCACCCTCTGGGTGAAAAACTTCCTCCTAATAGCTAACCTAAATTTCCTTCGTCTTAGTTTAAATCCATTCCCTCTTGTTCTTTCACTATCCACGCATGTTAGTCTTGTTGACGAAAATCATCCCTTTAAAGAAAAGTGTTCATCCACCCAGTTACAGTAGTTTTTCAGCTATAGAGGATATTGGCCTTTAGAAATAGAGACCTGGTAAGAAATCATAGCAGAGTAACTATCTAGACCACAGAAGGCAGCTGGCACCTGGGGGGATCACTTTGCTTGACCTCTAATGGGTCAGACATCCTATTGTGACTGCAGATGCTTGGAACCTTTCTTTGATGAGCATAATCTCATCTAAGTGACTTCAGAGAGCAGCACAAATGGACAGCAGATGTGCCCCAAACTGGCATATGTCCCACTAAACTTCAGTAGCCCTGATCTAAGCAATAATGAATCTCTCAGGGGCGAGAGGGACAGTGTCTCACCCTGGTTTTCGTTACACTCTATTTAAAAATAAAAAATCAAGCCTTTAATAGAAAATGCTATAGTAACAGCCTCAAACACTCTTTCGTGTCACTGTGGGGCTCACACTAATTCTAACAAATTAACAAGAAAATTAACACTTAGGAGGACAGGACTGCAGCTTTGGTGCCCAGCCTTCAGGCTGATCCAAGGCATCCTGTGCTCTGCAAAATGTTTTGTCTTCCTAATGTTATGTCTTTTGCAGCCATGGTCAGTTTGCAACAGAGGCATGGCTGAATCAAAACCACAAGCGGTGGGAGAACTGAAGAAGTTATTCCTATCCACTGTCCAGGGAAAGTCAATTTGAGGCAAATTGTTGTGCATTTTATTCCGTTCCCTTCCTGAAGTAACTGAATATCCTTTGATGTACAGCTAATAAGCATCCTTCAGACTTCTTGAGTCATCATAAATATGTCAGTTCTATGTAGGCCAAGACAAACACCAGATTAAGGCAAAACAGAATGAAAATCAGCTAAATAGAATACTGAAGCACCACCACTTTTTATTTCCACTTCTGGCCTTTCTTCTGCTATGGAAATAACTGTGCTGAACAAATGAGGGAGCTCTTCAGCTGACCAAACTTATGTGTACAAAAAGCTTGGAAAGATAACAGGAAAATTCACACTGGCTCGGATTTCCTTTGCTTCTGTTTTCTGATCTGTTCTTTTGGCTAAACTTTTCCTAGATGAGCCATAAAAAATCCTCACTGGAAATCTACAGCATTTACATTGGTTGGAGTAAGCCAGCTGGATCACTTGTCAGATACTTCTCCAGCCACTCAGAAGTGTTTTGTCACAACCTCCACTTGTCCATCTTCTCTCATTAGCTTCTCAAATGGTTGATGTTCATGCAGTCATGACAGCAAGTACCCAAATTTGTACATTAGCCATTTCATTCTCCATTTCAGCAGTGCTCCCAAGGGGAAAAAAAAAAGGCTAAAAATAATATTCATAAATTATGTATCTTCTGTTTTCATGGCTCTTTCTGACAGATAACCGTGATTACCGTCAATGAACTTTCTCTATTAGAACTCTCTCAGGATGATTCTTAGTACTGGAAAGTGATGTGTGGTCTTAATGTGTGCTGAAATGGGCTTACCCAACCATTTTTTTGAACATTAATCACAAGATTCTGTCAAAGCATTGATTGTGCTCTATATCTGAAAAGCAGACTATATGTTGCGATTAGAATGGCTTAAGATGCTTTCAGAAGTTAAATTCTGTGGGGAAAAAAACAACCATAAAATGTACATGAAAAACAAGCAAGACACATCCATCAACCTTTACGATCTTAAAAATGTGTATCTCGGTTTTGCAGAGTCTTTGTGGAAATTTACTTAACCAGGTGCTCTGTCTGCTCTAACTAAAAAAATGATGAAAAATTAATGGAAGAGATAATGAACCCATTTCACAGGAGAACAAGAAAAATTGCTCATGGCCCTGCTGAAAATTACTGTTAGCTTGCTGTAGAAAATGCAACACAAGAACTCTCCTTGCCTGTGCTCACTCTGCCCCGCTCAGCCAGTCCCTTCTCTCATCAAAAAGCACTTGCTTCAGGTAAATGAGCTAGCAAAATTGTACAAGTTTGTTTTATTTGGCTAACATGTAAATCAAGTTGGACACACTGCAGTATAGCTACTGAAGGACCTGGGGGAACAATTCTTGTCCTTTGAATAGGAAGCAGATGCTGGGGAAAAGAAGAGCAAATAGACATGGCATCATGTGGTAGAAAGATCTAAGGAATAGTTGTTGTATAAAGTACCTGGGACTCTGAAGCAGCTGAAGTCATTCAGACTAGAATAAATAAATACTGTCTTCTTTGCCACTAAGATGAGCAAACACTTAAAAAGTTTGTCCATATTCAAGCATGAATACTCCCTCATGTTTGCTTGCTGTTTAGGAACAGCTAATGTTAATTATGCCTTCTAGAGTTTTAGCATAGGACTTTCACAGGTTTTTACAACCTTTTAATGATTTGTCTGCACTGCATCAGTGTTACAAGCTTGTATGTGTGGCTGCAAATACACGTATACGCACTCGAAAGCTGACATGCAGCTGACAGCAATTAATGGGAAGCTTTTCATCGATTTTGGCTGAGTTTGGAGAAGACCTGTAATGTGAGAACCAATATGACAAATTTTGTCCTCATCAAGATGGCAGATGCCCACATAATCCTCCCTAGATCCCACCAGCTGCTTTCCAAAGAGGTATTCCACTCTTTCTCCCTCTCCTGTAGCTTTACAGTGAAAATTATGGCAAACAAATTGATTTTTGCAGCACCCCGTGTCTGTTCAAGCAAAGACTCCTATGGCTTGTAAACACAAGTGAAACACACTGAGGAGGGAAACAGCTGGAATAAACAGCTGCCTTTGTGCAGGACCAACCTTATGCATAAGCAAAGCTGGGATTTGCCCAGGACAGCTGACTACCAAAGGCAACATAATTCTTATGCCCTACCACTTACTTCCCCTGTGCAGGACCCTGGAAGGCCATGCTGGGTGCTGCTGCTGGCAGCAGAGCCCACAGGACAGCAGTGCTCCTCAGGCAAGACATGATGTCTACACTCCTACCTCCAGCCAGGACTCATTAGCCACAAACCCAGCTTCACTCAGCTCTCTGCCCCTTCCTGCTCCTAGCCCAGACACTTTTCTAAATCGTGTTGAGACAACTCAGTCTTGTTAAAACTGCCGAGAAGCCTCAAGCTAGCTCTGTGTTTGGCCACTTGTTCAGGGCTGCACTGGCTGCACCATCATGCCAGATGGCAGCTCGAACAAAATCTAAATTCCAAATGTAAGGACAAAATATTTTTAGTTTTCAGGCCTGCACTGTATGGAAGAACCCATTTAATGCTACCAAGAAATAACAAGATTGGTGACACTTAATTCAGCCTAAAGCTGTACTTAATTTTAACATGTAGCAACAAAGTAATAATTCAGAATTTGGTCTACTTATGCAGAAAATCACATGCAGATTACCAGAATAAATTCAGCAGCTTGGTGAAAGACCAAGTTCCCTTAACAAATTACTGTATTCAAATGCTTTCCAACCACCCTTGAGAAAATCTGTACTTTTACTTCATTCACTCCCCATTTCCCTTTCCATTTCTACATGCTTGGAGCAGTCTTAATTGCATAACAGAGGATAATTTTGAATGCCTTTAGTCATGATGAATTAAAAAAAAAAAAAAAAAGAATTTCTGAACATGTGAGATTAGAGAGAATGGGCTTTATTTCTGAGTCTTTCCCAAAAGATGTATGTTATTATCAAAGCTCAGGAAACCAAATTAAAGAACATCCTTAATTCTGTTACTTCTTTGATCTGATTTCCTAAGTGAAGCATTTTCTCATATGATTATATGCATGTCCAGGTTTCCTGTAGATGGATCCCAACGCATGCATGCTAAAACAAGTGGCACTGTATTGTTACTCAGCCAGAGTAAGAGAAGGATGAATCAGAATTAACTGGGTGTTGCCAGATCCAACAGGCTTCGTGCAAACTGTCTTCAGATCGTACCAGTGTGATAACAAACGTTTTTATGGTAGCTGATCCTTACTGTATACTACAGAAGCAGCTTGGATTTTGAAGGCATTTAGAAAACTTTGCAACCAGTACAGCCGTGTTTCTTTGTTGTGGGGAGGGTTGCATAAGTTTAGCTCCGTTCCAGTTTAGGAACTTCATTAAAACTGAACAAACTCCAGAATTTTAAACCAGGGAGTCCTTCCCCTGAAGAAGACTAGGCAGTGGAAAGAGACTCAGGGTATTAAAACACCACTTCTTGTGCTCTGGGAGAGGAAGCAAAAAGCCCGGATGCAACTGGGGAGAAGTACCAAAACTGTCACATCCTTTCTAATGAAAGAAGCTTATTTTCAGTTTGTTCCCTTAATATTAGCCTAATATTACTTCCTCAAGTAACTAGGCAACCTCCGGTGCCTTACTGCTGAAATGGTTGGAGTCACTGCTGGGATGCTCTGTATGTTTTTGTTAGCTACTGGATGTAGGAAATAGGGAGCCAGGTTGTCCTGTACCCTATACTGCAGTGCCACCTTATGGCACTTGTTCTATAAATGCCTTCATTTTCATTTTTTCCCTTATGTTCATCCATCATGTTTTAATCAAATTAGAAGGCTACAGTGCAGATAGGCCAGTGAGGCAGAAAGTAGCCAGGCTGTGGGGAGCTGCAGCTTGATTAACAAAGTCACTTCTTTATGCCATGTCACAGACAACAAACCTGGAAAAAATATTATCTAATTAATGTCTTAAAAATTAAGGCAGGTAGACCATTCCTGACAGATGCTTATTTCCCAGAAATGTACAGTGGCAAGAAGGCCAAGCCCAGCTCCTCACTAGCCCTTCGGTTAGGTTGCATATTCCAGCCACCTTGTTGTTAGATTTGGACATCAATTCTCATCCTCTTCACAGTGTTTTCCTTCTGTATAACAATTGAAGAACCAATTCTTCTCAAAATTTAGTTCAGATGATGCAGTATCCATTCTTTAATGATGCCTGTCATCACTGATGTGATCTTCTTCTTCAGGAAACCGATCATTTTCATTCTCCTCATCCAGGTTTTCTCCAGTGAGCTCATATCCTTATTCAAAGCATCTACTTTATTCAAAACTGGGTATGATGCTTCAGCAGAAGTTTTAGCCAAGAATAAAGGGAGAAGAATAATGAACTTTTAACGAATTTACAGATACTCTTGTTTGTGCCTTCAGATATTAGTTTTAGATCAGAAACATATTAAAAAAAAAATTGTATTGAAAGAGTAATCATCCACAATTTTGCTGGTAAAAGATTCTGACAACACCTTTCCTTATGCCAGGACTTTTCAATTTTCTTGCTGTTAGCAGAGATAAGGAAATAACAATGCTCCCATTTAATTCTGGGGAGGAATAACATCGAGAGAGGTTTGAACTTTGCAGCAAGTCCTAGATTCACATCCCTGAAGGTGCTCCAGGCAAGGTTGGATGGGGCCCTGGTCAGCCTGAGCTGGTGGGGGGCAACCCTGCCCACAGCAGGGGCTGGGATGGGTGGGCTTTGAGGTCCCTTCCTCACTCTATGATTCTGTAATACATTTACCTTAGACATGTATGATTTTAAAACGCAGAATTGAATTGCATCATGGACATAATATTTTGAGAGTTTTCAAATTGACCAAGGTTATGTTCAAATAATTCTATAGTAGTTGGGCATACCCACTACTGGCATAAAATACCATCTTTTCTCCCAGGAGTTTACTGTACAAATGATGACAGCCTTTTCTACAGCAGTGCTTCTCAGTGTATTTTAAGAGTGATTAATTTGGGGATTCAAAAGAATACATAAAACAGTAGGAAGCATGGAGAGGAATGGCATGAAAGGATAAATAACTCATAGAAGAGAAATAAAATAATATCTTTAATGATGATGCAGTGAATAATGATGCAGTGAAGCAATCAGAACAGCAAACAGAAATCATAGTTTCTTAATCCATTTTTCTGTCATCGCCAGAAGCAAAACATCTGGAAGATCCATGAAAACTACTGTTCTTCCAAACTCCAGCAACTCCAAATAAAACAAATCATCTGAAGGATTTTGACAATGTAATTAATTTCTTTTTTCCCCATCAGATTGCACGTCTCAGTATTAAAAGTTGGGAGCAGTGTTGCTGCCTAATGCTGGAATTACTAGAAAGCATAGAGCAGAAAGGAAATTAATCAAGAGGGGTGGGAGTCAAAACAGCAAAAAAAGAGAGGTTTTTTTTTGGTAAGGCATGCAGAGAAGCAGTGTGGCCCTGAGAAGAGGAAGAGAGGAACAGCAACAAAAGAAATGCTGGGAAGAAGCATCAAATGAGATGGAGGAGGGTATGAAGAAAAGTGGAACAATAAAAAAAAATAAAAATAAAAAAAAAAACAACAAACAGAAATGAAAACTTAGAAGAAGGAATAGTAACTGAAGAAGGATGGTTCCTGCTAAGCAATTTTAAACAATTATAATTAAACTAGAGGATGCAAATGGAGTGAAAGCTGCCCATTCAGATTCTGAAGAGAGAAAATGAACAAAGACTACATCTGTTCTGTTTGATGGCTTCATTCTTCAGTTTGTTCACAGGTGTTGGTCCTCTGTTGCTCACATTTCAACATGTTCCTCCATTTGTGTGCTCTTTTGGAGCTACCTGGCCACTTTCCCCCTGGAAGAAGCCAGGGCACAGCTCTGGTGCCTGCTCCCCATGAGCAGCATGGATAAGGCTGTGCTGCCTTCTTTCCCTGTTTGTGCTGGAAGGGACCCTTGAAGGACATCTAGTCCAACTCCCCTTCAGTGAACAGGGCTTTCTACAGCTAGAAAATAAATAAACACAAAGAATCATTACTATAAAAACCACTATATGGTGGTGCCGTACTGGAGGTCTGGGCAAGCATTGCAGTGCAGATGTCCGCCCAGATGACAGTAGCCTTAAGTAGTGTCAGTGCAGTAGCCATGCTGGCAGCCACGGGTCACTCCCCTGTTCTGCTTTCTTCCATGAGCTGGATCTCTGGTGGCACATGAAGAATAAAAACCAGGCAGCGAACCTCAGACTCATTAAATGAAGCAGAGATTACTGCTGGATTTAGTCACATGGTGAGCTGGGATGAGGCCCAAGTGCTGGATGTTCCCCCAAATCTCTAACACGACAGCAGACATTTGTAACAGCAGCTGCAATCCAGAAGAATGATAACATTTCAGGATCACACCCAGGATGACAGAAAAGACTGAGTTTTGGCCTCCTGTCACACAACACGCCCTCAGTGTGGTAACAATAGAGTCACACATGGCAAGGTGCTCCATTATGAAATACTACATAATCATCTTCATCAAATAAATTTTCTGTTGGCATTCTCTGCTTATGATTTTATTATGTTTTCCTTTTCATTGTTTACCTCATTCATGAATTTGTTTTATCCGTTGCTTTTTGGGGAGGGGAGGATTTAATTATTTCAGGATGCTGTAATAGCTTTTAATGTAGAAAACACGCAAACATTGATGAAATAGCATGAAAAGTAAAAATGTCACAAGAACATAATAAAGGGGAGACAAAAATGGATCCTTTCCCATCAAAAACAACCACTTTTTATGATCATTAGAGATGTTGATAACACACCAGTCTGTAAATGTGTAAGACTAAAAACTGCTACACTTTTTATTTCATGTGAATAGGTGGATAATACTGGACTTGGAATAAGCTTGACAGCATTGTTTTTAATAATAACAATGTGGGATTTTTTTTTGTTGATCAGGACCATGCTTATAGTTAACAACTGTTCACAGGTCTCCTAAAACCTTTACTTCATAGGGTTGCCTTTTGAAGTTGTAACATGTGAGATAACTGCATGCTTTAAATCTTGCACACAGAGGCCAGTACACTTGGCTCTTTTTAGCAGAAATAGATGAGCCTCATCTAAGGAACAATAAAACCACAGACAGAAGTTGTGAGTCCTGGTTTGATCACGTATGGCAGGGATGTGGCACATCCCTCCAGCTGTGAGCAGGGGCCAGTTTTCCAAATGAGGTGCTGAAGAAATATGCATCAGTAGGGGTGCAAGGCGGGCATGAAGGGGCTGGCTTACACAGAGGTACTGCTGCCTAGAATCATAGAATGGCCTAGATTGAAGATGACCTCAAAGATCATCCAGCTTCAACCCCCTGCTATGTGCAGGGTCGCCAACCACCAGACCAGGCTGCCCAGAGCCACATCCAGCCTGGCCTTGAATGCTTCCAGGGATGGGGCATCCACAGCCTCCTTGGGCAACCTGTTCCAGTGCCTCACCACCCTCTATGTGAAAAACTTCCTCCTAACATCTAACTTAAACCTCCCCTGTCTCAGTGTAAGACCGTTTCCCCTTGTCCTATTACTATCCACCCATGTAAATAGTCACATCCTCTCCTGTTTATACGGTCCCTTCAAATACAGGAAGGCCGCAATGTGGTCTCCCTAAAGCCTACTCTTCTCCAAGCTAAACAATCCCAGTTCCGTCAACCTTTCCTCACAGGAGAGGTGCTCCAGCCCTCTTACTGCTACCAGAAGAAACGCGCGGCTCTCGCTGCCGGGGAGCAGGGCCATCTCTAACAGCACACCCCAGACCCGCCTACCTCCCCAACGGCAGCGCTCACAGCTTCCAAGCAAGAAGACACTGCCTCCAGCCCGACGGCACCGCCCGCGAGCCCCCGAGCATGCGCATGGCGGAGGCGGAACGCAGAGCGAGGCGTCGGTCGGCCCGGCGCTGGGAGTGTGCGTCAGCCGGTTCCGTCACTTTGGTTGGCCGTAGGGCGGGCGGTGCGGTTGGCAGCCGGGGCGGGTTCGGCGGGCGATTGAAGGAGACTCGAGGACGGGACCCCCTCCAGAGTCGTCGCCCCTCCCCGCTCCATGCGCAAGATGCTGCTGGCCGCTCTCTCCCGCGTGCTGCAGGGTCCGGCCGCCGCCGCCGGCAGGACGGTGAGAGGGGCCGGCAGCTGCCGGGGTTGGGAGGGGGTTGGGGACGACGGGCGCGGAGGGTGGGGGGGGTGCGCGCCGCCTCAGTGGGACGGCGGGGGCGGCCGTTAGCAGCGCGGCCTTTGGGCCGCACGGGGCACGCGCGGTGCTGCAGTGCTTCAGTGGCAGCCCAGGTGTAGGGGTTAACGGCATCACGGAGCCGGAAGGTGGGAGGGACCCGTGGAGGTGACCCAGCCCAAGCCCTGAAGACCCCCCTGAAGGGGGGCTTTCCTGCCTTTCCCGAGCCGGACGGGAATATCTCCAGAGGAGACTCCACGGCCTCTCTGGGAAGCCTGCACCAGGGCTCCGTCAGCCGCACAGCCGAGAACGTCGCGTGGTGCCGGTGGCAAAAATCGTACTTGAAGAGTTATCTCTGTTTGTTTTTCTTCCCGTGCTATTTTAACTGCTGTGTTTAAAAAAAAAAAAAAAAAAAAAAAAAAGGCGCTGCGTGTGAGAGCACGCTGTAAATACCCAGCCCCCTTGGTGTGGTGCCTGCTGCTGCAGTACGGGAAGTGCACAACCAGCGCTGCAGCCCACGCCTGGCTGGGCCTCCTCCATGGCTTTCGATGTGGAAACAATGTGCGGATATCCATATTTATCGTGTTTAAAACACATCGTTCCATTTCTGAAACCCTTTTCCAGGCTTTTTGCCTTACATTTATTTTTATATTGGTATATTCTGAGTGTCAACACAATCAGGGTAAACTTGGTCATCTTATTTCCCTCTACATTCATCTGACTTTTTTTGAAGTGAATCACAGAATCATTAAGGCTGGAAAAGACCTCTAAAATCACCTAGTCCAACCCCCAACCCATCACACCGTGCCCATCGACCACGTCCCTCAGTGCCACATCCACACAGTTCTTGAACACCTCCAGGGATGATGACTCCACCATCTCCCTGGGCAGCCTGTGCCACTGCCTCACTGCTCTTTCAAAGAAGTCTTTCCTAATATCTAACCCAGACCTCCCCTGCCACAAGTGTTTTGCCTTTGCTCACTCAAATAATAGTCATTTAATCTTTTCCTGAGTATTCGTTCAAGTTGTGGGGTTTTAAAAATTACCTCAACGTTTAATATGTTGTGTTTTCTCTCTCATATGAAATATCTTTAGAATTTTCCCTTTTCTTTCTCCTTATTCCATTGTAATGACTCTCTGCAAGGAAAAAAACATGCCAGCTGAAAAATATATGAACACTGGAGAAGAATGGGAGTTTTCTGACAGCGTTAAAGCGTATCTTTTGTCAGCTGAAGGCCAGTTGTCTTTCTGTCCTTGAGAGCAAACCTGTTGCCCTGCTTCAGTGCTGGGGTAGCTCTCTTGCCTAGCAGTCAGAGCAGGGTCACCAGGAGGCCTTGCTGTGTGTATTGGGACTACATGGAACATAGAAAGCATTTTCTAATTTACAAGTAAAATGTCTGTATTAAAATTTTCAGGTTTGGGTGCCAAAAATGTGTTCCTTTCTCCATGTATTTGGCCTGATCCTGACATACAATGTTTTCCAGAAGTTCAAACCAGCTCCATTTTGGATATCTTAGTATGGCTTTTGGGATCCTATTGACTGCCAATTATTAACTATTCCTACGCATTTACAAATCACCAAATAAACTGAAGCAGTTTTAACCAATAAGGCATTATTACTACTCTGATCATTTTGTAAAGCGTAAAGATGGGTTTCCATGACTCAAAGCTTGCCTAAAGGGAAACTACTTTTCTCAGTGTTCCAGTTAGCTAATAATTCGCTGATTCTCCTCCCCAAGTTGTTTGTTGCAGTTACTCACACTTCTTTTTTTTTTCTTTTTTTTTTTCCTCCTTCCAAATGCTGCTAACCTAGGGAGCTGTTAGTGAGGTAAGAGCTGAACCAGTTTTGTCAAGGGTTTTCATATTTGTTTCTTCTGTTGTGTACTGGCCATGTATTTAAGAATTTCTGTAGAGATTCTCCAGCAGTGCTTCTGTTCAGGTCTGGTGCTTGGACCAGGCTGATCTGCAGAAGTCCTTTCCAACTTCAGCAATTTGCTGGTTCTGTGAATCCCAGACTCATGACTGACTTCCAGCTCTAGAACTAAAATAGCTTTTTATCACTGGTAATACTGTTGCATCGTGGTAAACAGTGTAGAAACCTGGTTTAAATTAAGAACTCCAAATATTTAATCTGATAACGTGGGGGCTTGTGAGGTCATGACAGCCAAACTAAATGGCCAACAGGAGATAACCAACATTGAGAAATTTCTCCTTGCATTTGTCGCAGTGCTACATGCATCAATCATAGCTTTGTTGGAGACAGCACTGGGTAGTCTCAAAGTTTAAAAACTTTGAGCGTATGCAAGTTCCATGGTTGAATGATCTTCTGAAATGTATGTGTGACAATTAGCAATACAACTTTGCTGCTGAAAATCAAGTGGATTCCTCACACTGTGGCCACTGTTGCATGGACAGGCAACTACCACATACTGAAGTTATTTAAGAGTACCAGCTGTTAGTTAATAGACTGTGCACACTCTTTTAGACAGAACAGTAACATATCTTCAAACATCTTGTCTCTCTCCTACTGTGTCAGCTTTGTAGCTCTGTATTTCATGCACCCTTGGGTAGCTGTGCTGCTACCTGCTTAAATAATACTCTCTGTCTTTATTATTATTACTTGCATCCTTCCATCTTCTCTTCCCTTAAAAGGAAAGATATAGTTCACATTCCAGAAGTCTGTTGTGTTGGGTTGTGTTTTTTCTCCCAGGGAAGTTTTTTGTCAAGGTGAAATTGCAGTCAGTGTGAAGAGCCATCTTAATTGGCTGTGTCATTCCTCGTGTAAGAGATCTATCAGGTGAAGGAAAAAATTTTTTTTACAATGTTAATCCTTTTTATAGTCTTCTCAAGTTACTTGTTTTATTTAGTTCATCAAGGGTATTAAAAAATTAAAATTCTGTTTTCTTTTTCTAATCTTAAATACTGGGTTTTGAAGGAGTTCTAGTGGATGCGTTCAAAATCCAAGTTCTCTGATATTATAAGGATCTGCCACTGGAAAGTTTCAGTCACGGAGTATTTCAGTGTCTGCGTACTGTTAGAAATGATTTGAGACTTTATTACTGCCTGGTAATTATATGTCAGTATTGCTCACATTTTATTTTTCTTTCTAAGGCCTCTCGAGTGATGGTAGCATCACGTAACTATGCTGACTTTGCAAACGAAGCTACGTTTGAAATTAAGGTAAAGAAGCTGAATGCTTAATACTCGTATTCTGCGGAAGCAGCGCTGTAGATCCTGACATGATGGAGCTCACCCCTTACCATTTCAGTTACAGAAGTGCTACATGGACTTTCAGAACCAAACCCGTTGCTATCTGCTCTGATTTCTACATGGAGTTGGAAATAGAGTGCTTGGATGCATGTAGTCATGCTACTGTGTTAATTCAAACTAAAGTCACGTGCAGGTGTGTTGTATCAAATTCCTTAGGGCGTCAGTAGATTTGCTGTGGAGAGACTTGCTCTAATAGAAGATGCCATGTAGGCTATGAAGCAGATTGTGGTGCACTAGTGCACTGGCAGAGCAATGTGTTTGGTTCGCTGTACTGAATATGTAAGACTTATTTTTTTGGTAGGGGTACTTAAAATCAGCCCTTCTTGCAACTTGGCGTAGCTCACGGTTTGAGAGAGAAGCTGTGTTGTCTGTGTTGGGGTTTGCTGTTTTCAAATAACACTAGTACCTGAGTTTGAAACTGACGTGTCATTTTAAAAAGTGCTGTTGATAAACAGGATTGATGAGTGTCAAGAAGTAACTGCTTGTTCAACTTCACAGCCGTGTGACCTCCATCGCCTGGAAGAAGGCCCTCCTACCACTGCACTGCTGACACGAGAGGAAGGGCTTCATTACTACAAGACAATGCAGATCATACGGCGCATGGAGCTGAAGTCTGACCAGCTTTACAAGCAGAAGATTATTCGTGGCTTCTGTCACTTATATGATGGTCAGGTGAGACTCTTCTCCCAAGACATTTGTATACTGTCTTGCCCTATTTAATTTAGGCTTCTGAAATAGATGAGGTAGTAAATCTAGAACTCATTATCTATGCATGATGTCTGAAGTCATAGCAGGTCTGCGATTTGGGTCATTATTTCCTTACGAGCAATGTCTGAGCGCACAAAGGGATCCCTGATTTCTTGGGACAGCAATAGGGAGGGAGAGAAGGCAAGGTGCAGCTGCAGTTCAGCTGAACGTGGGAATAAGCTATTGTAGCATACTCAATTAAGCGCATTTGGAAGCTCACATCCTCATTATCAAGCCCCACTGATAAGTTTTTCTTCCAGCGTCTCACAGATCCTACATCCACTAAAAAGCAACAGTCAGGAGAAGGAACTTAATGAAGTTGGTGAATTGAACTGTAGTTACTTAGATACTTCATCTGGGAGATGAGCATAGAAGAAATCTGCAGGTCTTTTTACCTTCTCATTTTTTCTTCTTCCCTAATTTTCTTACTTGCACACAAGACAGGTTGGAATATAGAGCCCAAGGCTATTGTAGCTCCAGATTCTACAGACAGGCCTATTCCTTCTTGGGATGTAAGGCACTCTGCTGTTGTCTGTGCTTTTCCTCTTTCCTGCTTTATTTCTTGTATGGGGGACCACAAACAGACCGTGCCACGCTGCAGCCTGTGGAAATGGTGTGCTTCCTCTTCATTGCTGAACTTGCTTTCCATTGGTGACAGGAGGCTTGCTGCGTAGGGCTTGAGGCTGCCATAAAGCCTACAGACCACGTGATAACAGCATACAGAGCTCACGGATTTACTTATGCCCGAGGCGTCCCCGTTCGAGAAATTCTCGCTGAACTTACAGGTTTGTGCTAAATGAAATGCGGGTTCCTGTGCTATGTACTAGCCTCAGGATTGTTTTTACTAAACTTCAAAATGTTGTTGATGCACAAAAAGCATACCAGGGATCCAGAAGCAATGTAGTAACACAGCAAAATAAACACTGCTTATGGTCTGTGTTCTGTAATAAAAAGTAGCTGCATCATTAAAGTAACAAGGTTTAAGTGCTGCTACTTCTTGTAGCTCAAAATGTGATTTAGGTAGAATGTATGTAATTAAAATTACTGTTGGATCTGAAAGTACTGTATTTACATTTATATTTTAAGAAAGGCAGTGGAGAGAAGATACGGGGAGAAATAAACCTGTTGGTTGTAGTTTGGTTGGAGTGGTGGAAAGACAAACTATGCTGAGAATGCCTTTAGTACCTAAAAGATGAAACGTAGGAACCGAGATAATTTGCCAGAGTACATTATGTTAGTCCTGTCTGATTTTCGGAGAGGTGTCAGGGCTAAGGTTGGATGTGGCTCTGGGCAGCGTGGTCTGGTGGTTGGTGACCCTGCAAATATGCAGGGGGGTTGAATAATCATTGTGGTCCTTTTCAACCCAGGCCATTCTGTGATAATAGGCAGAGGAAAAAAACATGTAGATATCAGTTCAATTACTTGTTATTAAATCTTTTGATGCTATTAGCTGTGACCCTGTATAAGAAATAACTAAATCGCAATTTAACTGAAATGTAACTAGAAAACCATAATTGATGTAATTGCCAAAATTGTTGCCAAACAAAAGGATGTATTCTGCAAAAAGTTAAAGAGGCTTTCTGCTGCCAGCATAGTTCCATTCACAATTAGGGGAATGGCGTGGAGGAATTGTGTATGTTGGACTGGAAGACAGCATAGTATGTGTTGGGGCGGAGCTATGCGCTCTTAGATAAGTGATTCTGAAAAATGAGAGAAATGGCCTGGGAAACAGGGAGCAAGCTAGGTGAAATACCAATTGGCTGAGCATTACTTGAGCAGAAAAAGAGCTAGGGGCTTGAGAGATTGTTTTTTTGACATCTCAACGTAGTTGAAATGTATTATAATTGTATGAGCACAATCCCTGTGCCTAGCATCTGCATGATCTCTGCTATAGCAGAGAACAGTATTCTTATGGTTTTTGGTAACTGGTTAGGCAGCTAACAAATGCAAATGCCCAAATACAGATTCGTGCAGCACTGGAGGAGGGGATGGCTAGATGGGCATTTCTCAAACTTTCTAGTTGGGAGGTTTAACTTGGGAGACTGGAGTGGATGGAGAGGATCGAAGAATAGTTTGACTGTGTGGGTGGGAGGAGGTACTTGTGTTAGGAAGGAAAAGGGCAAACGACAGCTTGAACAATGCTGGGCTAGGTATTCAAGGTTGATCTGGAGGCAGGGAGGGAGTTGTGGGTTTTTGTTGAGGTATTGTGTTTGATTCTTTGTCATGTCTGTAACTTCTTCTTCTGGCTGTTGTTACGGGGAGGACAAGTGTAGATTACTGCAATTAGCTTGGAACAGTGTTCATATTTTTCTTGCAGAAGCTAAAGTAAAAGGACTGTAGATACTTCTTGCAGTTCTTGTTAAAGTGCCATGGATTAGATACATGAGAAATGTAGACCATACTGGCTATTTTAAATAGACAGCCACCTGAGATGAGTGTTCTGAAAAATACGAAAGCACTCTATAGTAAAGTAGGGAATAAAATTAATGAATACATCTTATTCTGTATTTCTCAAGTGATGTTTTCATTAGCATTCTTCCCCCTGGCTTCTTTTATTTGTTTGGTGATACATTAACTATAAGTTCTGTGAGGAGAGGTCTTTATGTCTGATGAGAATCAGCATCTCAACTCTCTTGAGATCTATCTCATGACAACAGTAACATTGCCTCAGTATTATTACTTTTAGGAGTTGAATTAACTGTTACCACTTGTATAGCATTTTTCTTCTGAAAAAAGAAATCACTTGTTCATGTTTCAGGTCGTAAAGGAGGATGTGCGAAGGGAAAAGGAGGATCAATGCATATGTATACCAAAAACTTCTATGGTGGTAATGGTATTGTCGGTGCTCAGGTATATACATGACTTCTGCTTTAAAACACAAGTTCAATTTGGCTGGTGTCCTGTTCTAGCGTTTCTTCTCAATTTTCATGATGTGAACTTGTATGCAGCTACTATTACTTTGTGGCTGCTAAATCTGTTGTTATTCTGGCCTGCTGACAGCTTTGCAATCTGCATCAAGCCAAGAATATAGCTATAAACTATTCTGGCTGCTAGACAGATTGTTACCAACCCATTTCCATTTGTTACTACTCTTGTATCTGTTGAGCACGTCCCTGATATCGGAAGTGTCTTCACATTTCACAAGCAACTTGTCTCCAACATTCTCTAAGTGTTCTCTAATTGTTCTAAAATTGTGGTATGTCCTGTACTGTGACAGGTTCCTCTTGGAGCTGGGATTGCGCTGGCCTGCAAATACTTTGGCAAAAATGAGGTCTGCCTGACTTTATATGGGGATGGTGCAGCCAACCAGGTAAACAAGCTGTCTAAGGTAGCTCTGTGACTGTGGGCAGTTGGTTTTCCTTCTGTGAACTGAGAGCTCTGCCTTTCTGCTGGGTAGAGGAGCACCTTCCCCTGTCTGTCTAGTGTCTGCAACCCAGACAGCATCTGGCTTTGAATCTGTTGTAATGATGGTTTGAAAAAATGAGTCTGGTGATACCAGTGCATCTTGCTGAACCTCTTATTTTGAGACAATTATCTTCATTTTACTGGCAGAGAAATAAAGCCAGATGGAAAAAAGTGATGTAGAGTGCACTGTTGATTTTTACCTTCCCACCTTCAAAACACATGGCATTCAAGGGTCCCTTCCAACTCAGATCATTCTGCGTTTTGTGCTGCTCTAACACAGAGACTGAAATGGGTTAAAACTTAAGAAATTCTATGAATTATGAGTGGAGATAAAAGTTACTTTTATAATATAACTTTTATTGCTGCTGAGCTGCAGCAAGGGGCTAGTTTCAGATCACTTCTGGTATCAAAAGTTTTGCTAGCTGTAGCTGAATGATTTTTCAGTAGAGCCTACTGCTTGAAATGTGAGCTCCCCGTCCAGACAGAACTTGCTCCTTTTCTTTCAGGGCCAGATATTTGAAACATACAATATGGCAGCCTTGTGGAAGCTGCCTTGTATTTTCATCTGTGAGAACAATCGGTATGGAATGGGAACCTCAGTTGAAAGAGCTGCAGCCAGTACTGACTACTACAAAAGAGGAGACTTCATCCCAGGGCTTAGAGTGAGTACAGCTCCAGTGTGCTTTGAGGCATGTGTGTGCAATACATACATGCCTGTGTATTTCTACCTATAAATATTTTTAAAAATAGGAAATTTAAGATTGAGTTCCTATTGCATTTGTGATATGAAGGTACTGAATTTGAAAGTTTGTTTTCCGGTCTCTTTTTGACTTGTGCTGTGCATCAGGTGGATGGCATGGACGTTCTCTGTGTTCGAGAAGCAGCCAAGTTTGCAGCTGAGTACTGCAGAGCTGGAAAAGTAAGTCGGTAGCCATTCCTTTACCATAGGTGAAACTTTCAGCAATAATTGATGCATAAAACATTCCCCAAGTTAGCCTAGCTTTCTGTAGTTACTGTAGAATTGTTTGTTTGACCTTATTTCCTCTGTTTCTCCAGAGTAAGGAATCTACTACTAATTAAGTCGTTCTTTAATTTTGTTAGAGTTGTTAACACGCAGTTGTATTCAGTCAAGCTTTAAGAAAAAAAAGAATGTTGAGACCTTGTGAACTTCTTTCTCCTTCCTAGAAACCCTTCTTAAACTCTGTTGTGAAAAACGTTTTGACTGTTAGGCAGCTTTGTTCTTTATGAAGAAATTTATTATGGGAAGGGGCACAAAAAATTATTCTACATTTACAACAAAAGGAAAGTGATTTTTTGTGAGACTAGATGTATGGCAATGAGGGAGATTTTTATGTACCTGCCTAGAAATACGTACAAAACTGTATGGAACCTTAATGGTTTTTCAGCATCAGTGCCTGTCACCCAAGAATAAAACTGTTCTGACTTATCTGATGTTATGTGAAATGATGTTTGTGCTTGGAATGCACAGAAGGAAGTTTGCGCAGAAGAACAAGCTGCTGGGAGTTGCAGTCTTGAAGTGAAATTATGAGCAATTTGAAATACTCTGGGTAATGGTGGAAAGGCATTGGAAGGGACCAGGTTGCTTAACAATGCTCAGTAAGGACGTGAAAGTAAATGCTAGTAGTTACCAACATACTTCTTCATTTAAGAGGAGTTTTCTTTTGCTGCTTGTGATAATGATAGGTGAACTGATTAAACTAAGAGAGAAAGTTGAATTAAAAACATTTGTCAGTTGTACAGTTCAAACAATTCACCTGTAGCAAATAGTGCTATAACACAAATGGATTGCTCAAGGTGCTACTGCTCTCTGTATGTTCTTTCTTTTTAAGGGTCCTATCGTGATGGAGTTGCAGACATACCGTTATCATGGCCACAGTATGAGTGATCCTGGCATAAGGTACCATGGAAACCCTGTGTTAGCATTCACTGAAAACAATCAAGTATTGATGGTCAAAATCCCGACACTGCATGAAGGTTATGATAAAATCACTGTGACAAGTCTGACCACTCAGCCCTTGTTTTATTTTCAGTATTAAGAAATGGAGTTTTCAGAACAAGCAATATTTGCTCAATTTCTGTACCTTTTATTAATGAATTCTGCATTCTGTACGACTTTGTGGCATTATTCTAAGAAAGCTTTGACTGAAAAGCAGTGCACTTTTCCAGGGTTTTTGGAGTATATAAAAATCCTATAAGCTAAAAGTAAAGGAACAGCTGGAGTGTCCAGTCAAATGGAACACTTCGCTTCTTAAGCAGCACAAGCATACAGGTGCCAAAAAGCCTAGGGCCTTGAACCATGCAACAAATTCAGACTGATTACATGAAGTAGTCATATACCTTAACGCTTCATTGGAAACCTGTAGTGAATTGGAAGTTTTGATTGAGTTCATTAAACGTATCCTTCTGTAAGTTCTGTGACCCAAGCTAATAGCACAAAGCAAGTCATAGAGCCCCCACTGCTCTTTCCATTAGTAGAGATAGGGAGGGAGAAATACAGCTTCATACTAGCCATCTCAGCTACACCAGCTTTCCTTCTCCTGCCCACATCATATTTAAGTCTGGATCTATTTCAGTTTCCACTTTCAAATCTAAGAAGTCTTCTGAATGTAGCCATGCTGTACTTTGGATAATGAATACTGCTGTATTTTCATTGCATTCCTGACACCTTTTCTCTAAAAATGAGCTGCATCATCACTTTGATTCAAGAGAATTATTGAAGTTCATCTGTTTGCGTGTGTTCCTCCTAGCTATCGCACTAGAGAAGAAATTCAAGAAGTGAGAAGCAAAAGTGATCCCATTACTTTGCTGAAGGACAGAATGATCAACAATAACCTTGCTAGCGTTGAAGAATTAAAGGTATGGCTTTTAGTAAATATTTAAGTAAGCTCTTTTACATTCATGTACTATTTATCTCCTACTTATTCGCTTGTTCTTTGAGCTTTTTTATTAGGATGTAACTTTTTGGTGATTGATAATAAAATTTTGTTGCACACTAGCTAATGCAGTTGTGCTGTGCAGGAACTGCTTTTTGCTTTTGGGTGCTGAGTGTAACTCAGTGCAAGGTTTGTGAGCGTTAGCGTTTCAAATACATCTCTTTTCACGCTGGCGTCTAAGAAAACAAAATTGTCCACATGAGCTAGAAAGCAGGTAAGCCTCTGAACTTTGAGTCTTACATCGGCACTGGTCAGTGGTAGTAAAGAATCTTAGTGAAGGAGCCAGAAGCTCCCTAAGCAAGTGGTGTAAATATCCTGATTATTCTGCTATTGAGATCTCCTTGGAGCTTGTAAAGGTCCATGCATCAGAAGTTGGGCGCGTTTATGCCTGACCTGCAGGGTTTCAGTCACATTTCTCTGTATACTTGCATTGCTTTGCCGAAAGAGAATGCAAGAAAGAAAATGCTCATTGTGGTCTTGTTCCTCTGAGATAATTAACGGTACTGTTCTTTGCTTTAGAAGGGAAGAAACTTACAGTTCTCTAATTTTTTATAGGCAGCTTTAATACTAGGTCTGATCAATGTTTCATCATCACTTTTAAATTCAGTATATTGATGCTTTTTCTAAGATGTCTTCTAATTAGCGTTTCTTTGTTTAGGAAATCGATGTGGCAGTGAGAAAAGAGATAGAGGAAGCTGCTCAGTTTGCTACCACTGACCCAGAGCCCCCACTGGAAGAACTCGGTAACCACGTTTACTTCAATGAGCCGCCCTTTGAAGTGCGTGGTCCCAGCCAGTGGATAAAGTATAAGTCTCTCAGCCATTCGTAAGAGTGAGTGCATTTACAAGAACTGTAATGACTCAGAAACCTTAATCTTTATTTAACACCTCCTCTTTCAAAAGAAGAGGTGTTGAGTGAGGCAGTCCCCTCACAGTACAGATTGTTTTAAACATGCCTGAATGTTGTTGCTGAAGGAGCTGAACAATGAGAAAGCAGCAGTTTATTTAAATTGCTATATATTTGCTTCACAGGTTCTCTTTGGATTGCTGTATTTGTCATGTACAGTGTAAAAATAAAAAGAAATAAAATTAAACTTTAACAACATTTAATCTGGTTTCCTGCTTTTTTTTTTTTTTTTTTTTTTTTGAAGCAGTTGATAAAGAAAATAAATAGGTTTGCCACGTTTTTACTGGAGCCAAATTACAAATCAAAACCATCATGCAGGCTTTGCTTAGTTGCTCACTGAGAGTAGCTTTCATACACAAAGCTATGTACAGTTGTAGAGGAAGAAGTGACATACACTACAGCTTAACCCCTTCCTGCTTAAACCATCAGCCAGCACACCTGTCACCCATTCTAAGTTCAGTGTGCACAATGCTAAAGCCAATTCAGGTGCCTGGTACAGTCTTCATTCTGCCCCTCCCAGCTCCCTGTATTCCCCTCAGCCACTTCTCTATTAGGACAGTACAAGAAGCTAAAAAAACAAAATGTCCTCAGACCTAGGCAGCACTGCTCAGATACAACTAAAACATTGGTCTGTTATCAACATTGTTTTTCTCCTAGAGCCAAACCTTAGCAGACACTATGAAGAAAATCAACTCTGTCTCAGCTAAGGCTTTATATTTACAGTGATAGGGCATTTGTCTTCTGTGCTACTCTTCCATAAACTGTTACTACTTACTGTGTATTATGCTGATGGTCAAAGAGCTATGTAATTGTGCAAAACCTGCAAAGCAGGGAGACTACGTACATATATACATCCAATAATTTAGGAATGTATCTATCTTTCATTTGCTTACTCCCATTACACATCTGTTTCCAAAGAGCTATCCTTCTGCCTCCATGGACTTATCAGGCGTTTGTCGGTGGGTTAATATTGCATTCCAAATTCTGCAGAGAAGTCCGCCACTGTCTCAAGAAGAATAGAGAACAATTAGGGACAGCAGTAACTGGTTAGGGAAAAAACATCCTCTCCATTACTTGAAAGTGTGCAAGAAGTAAACTCTAAAGTGGCTGGAAAGCTGCCTGATGGAAAGGGACCTTGGTGTACTGATGGGCAGTCGGCTGAATATGAGCCAGCAGTGTGCCCAGGTGGCCAAGAAGGCCAATGGCATCCTGGCTTGTATCAGGAGTGGTGTGGTGAGCAGGACTAGGGAAGCTGTACTCTGCTGGCCCTGTACTCGGCACTGGTGAGGCCTCACCTCAAGCACTGTGTTCGGTTTTGGGCACCTGAGTACAGAAAGGACATTGAGGTGCTGGAGCAGGACCAAAGAAGGGCAACAAGGCTTGTGAAGGGCTTGGAGAATGTGCCATAGGAGGAGAGAGTGAAGGAACTGGGGCTGTTCAAGCTTATGGCCAAACAATTTCTTCCATATCAGCCATAGATTAAGAATGACAATGAAACAGGGAGAAAAAATAAGTAAATTCCTCATGCCTTTATGACCATTTGGTGCTGAATGGCAGAGAAACAGTCCTCAGTCATGGTAAATACAAAAAGTTTGAGGGCATGTTATAACTTACTGTACAGTTTATGTTATGTTGTTATAGTGTGACAGTCAGTGTTCACACGTTAACAGAAGACCAGAGTGAATTAATAGGCCTATAAGAATATCATAACATCTACCCCTCCCCCCCTTTCTTATTAATTAAGCTCTCAGCAGTGACCTAAGATGTAGTTCCTTACCGCAGTTGAAGGCATCGCAAATCATCCTTAGTGATGTCATTAAGGACAGTACTCAGTGTATAATCCTCTTCAGCAAACTGAAAGGGAAATTTGTTCTTAAGTAAATAAGTATTCCTCCTTTGAAACCCAATTGCTAATAAGGGCTGACTTTTTTTTTTTTTAAAAAAAAAAAGGTATGTACATATGTTTACCCTTCTAATGGTATCCGGGTCTGCCCCTTGTTGTTTCAGCCAGTTTGTGAGCTCTGGGTCTGCATTCTCTTTTAAAGCTGATGCAGGCCACTGCCAGTCTTTAACAGAAAAAATAGTAAGAAGTCATTACACCTCAAAACTAGGAAAAAAGTGGTGGTTTTGAAACTATTTAAGCTTCAAATACAAGATCCAAATCACGCTTTAACCAAACCCATGAACTTGGACATACATACTGTCAAAGTACTCACTCAGTATCTTCTCATACCTCCAGGTTTAAGTCTTAATTGAAGCAAGTGCAGTTCCTGTGTTTTTTGCTCCAAAGATCGTTGTAAGAGTGTCTGATACTCCTTCTCCTTCTGAACGAGTTTTTCCAAAAGCCTGTTAGCATACAAGAGAGATAAACAGCCACCATACTGAGAATAAATCTAACTTAAAAAAAACCAGAGTTTTTAACAACTGCCACAGGACTTGACACAAGGGATACTTGATGCTCTTAAGTAACATATCTTTATGGCCTAAAAATCTTAATCCTAAAGATTCCTTTTTTGTTGCCTGACTCTCAGCTTGGTGGTAGCACTTTAAGGCCCTCATCTTTACAGCAGAATTTAGTAAATATGATGTAAATTCTTTTCCTGGTGTTCAGCAGTTTCTCTGGGCAGAGTTTCTATCTTTCTTTATAATTTACTGCAAGGCAGTGTAACGGTGTGGTGATTTACTTTGCATCCATACAGAAGATGTATCAGCAGCAACATACAAATATAACTCATATAGTAGGAAAGGGGCTTTGATGAGCTCTGCGTACACTCATTAATGAGCCTGCCACATCTCATGAGCTATTCTGGCCATCCCCTGCAGGAGAAAGAAGGAACATTGTCCCTCTGGTATCTACTGCCCCATTTTCATAAAACTTGCAAGAACATCTCTGATGGTGTTACTAGGTGAGGTGACATCTAAGGCAATAGGAAAGAAACAAACAATGTTACACAGGCATCGTTACTTAACGGTAGAAATCCATCAGGACACACTGCAACACAAAAATTGAATTGACAGAAATGAAAGCTGTACTGAAAGCTGTTGAGTTGTCATAGTGGTGCTGCCAGCGCCCTCTGAATCCATTTGTGTTGCTGTCAGGTGTGCTTTGTCACCAGGTAAGTACATGTCAGTGCAGGAAGCATGTCTGAGAGCTTTTTAAAGGCCCTAGAAATAAACACATAGTGTTTGTGTATGGTTGTGTACGGGTTACCTTATGGTCTCTTGTTTCAGTCTGCCCAATTCCAGGCTAAGCTGCTGCTGAGCCTCGTGTGACACCACGGAACTGAGGGTGCTAACTCCTGATGTGACTGCAGCGTCCTCTGTCCCATTTTGTTCAGAGGGCCGGAAACTCTCTTCCACTTCATCGCAATCTTTGTCGCCACCCTCAGTTTCTGATGCTGGCTCAAAGTGAGCACGAAGTTCTGATAAAACAAAACATTGTAAGATTTTATTTGGACTGGTTTATCTCCATGGGGTAGTGCAGTTTGCTCTTTGCTACTGCAGGTGAAGGAGCCTCAGCTCAGGCTGAGGCCTTGTTTCATGATGCACAGAGGACTAGGGAAAGCCTTATTAGCTGGACCATGGATGTTACAACATCAGTGCTAAAAGGAGTGCCACAGCACATTTGGACTGAAAGGGCTCACTATGAGTAAGTTCAGAACATTCTCATACTGGAAATGGTGTTTGGCACTTCAGAGTTACAAAACTGCTCAGAGTTCCAGATAAGCCTTACTCCTGGACAGACCATCTTTTAACCTCCTCCCTTTTGGTGATGGTGGCGCTTGTTCCCACTACCTACCCATCTACAGACCAAGACTATTTCTCCTCATGTAAATGCACTGCCACTGCACCAGTTCCAGAGCTGAGCAGTCATTTGCCAGAACACATAACCAGACCAGACAAGCAACATTAACCATTTGGATATTATCTAAATGTCTATTCAAATGTATAAAGTCATTTTCTTTCCGACTACAAATGGTCCAGCTTGGACTAAGCTTCATCTTTGGACCAGATTGGTGATGTAGAACCACTGGTACCCATTGTGTGCTTTGGTACTGCAACTGTGGCATTAATCCTCACAATCGATGCTTCTTTCTGATCCCATACCTTTGATGTAGTAGCACAGGGGATATGGGTAATGACATGCTGATGGAGTACACTGAAACCTGTTCTATTTGCTACACAAATGCACAATCAGCTTTTCCTGTTGGTTTGTTAACAACTGGATTGTTTTACCTGGAATAAGAATGGTGACCGCTGCTTGGACTGCACGGCGAATTATATTGTCCATTGCAAACATCCAGTGGGGCCTTATTAAATGATTTCTTAACACTTTGTTAACCTGCAGATATATGAGCAAGTAAAAGTAAGTTAAGTTGCAACAAACAATATTTACTTGCATCTTAGGAAACAAAATCTTGTTTTTCAGTAATAAGTTGAAGTTTTCAGTGTAAGAATCACCAAAGCCCTCCCAACTTTTGAAAGGCTAAACAACCAATTTGACAGTTTTAGTCTAGAGCTCTCAAACCAGACTGTGACATTCATGTCCCTGTACCATACAATGGGAGGTGAATAGAAAGCAAATGCAGGATGCAGAACAAACTTTAGAGCTTGCTGGTAGCCCATAGGCAGCCCTTCAGCCCTGCTCAGCTTCATGGCCAGGATGGGAGCACCCAAGTCACTGAAGCTGAGGCTACAACCCATTAGGGCTTCAGCTCCATGTGCCCCTCTGCAGCTTTTCTGATGGCTGTTCAGCAAGAACAGGAACAGGGGGTGAGGTGAGGAAGAGTGGGAGGCAACAAGCACTTGCACTGAGAGGTCTGTCCAAGAAGAATTCCTCTCCTTCTGAGCCAGGCAAGGAACTCACCGCATCCTGAAATCCAAAGAGCACCAGATGAATCTGATTGATGGAAGTGCTGTCAAAGTCCAGATCCATTTTCAATTTGGATATGGTAGAAGCCATCACTCTGTGCTCAGGAGAGTGTATGAAGTCCCTTAAAATCCCAATAATTTGCTTGATGTGGGCCATTGAAAGCTGCAGTTCTTCAGAGCTCTGGGGAAAAGATAATGAAAGCCTATCAAGTAAATCCCAATGTCGTATCTAATTAGTAGTATTAGTGTCTAGGTTACAATTTATATGTTTGCATCTGTATGTTTCATACCTAAGCACAGATACCACAGAACTTTTGATTCTGCAAAGTCTTGATTTTCTCCCTTTGTCTATGTTTTTTTTAATCAGTAATTCCTATTTTCTGAAAATGAATCACACCTGCTGCTATCATGGCTGTCACAAAGAGAGGTTCAAGATAATATTTACACATTTGTCCAATATACTGTAGAGGGCAGCTTTCCTCCATAAAAGCAGCAGAGTGAGCTGGTAAGAGACCCAAGTGTTCGTAGATGTGTCCCTACAATAAGCTAACTCTAGACTTCCAAGCAATTGCGTAGACATTATAGAATCATGATGTTTATGCACCCACCTATTTTAAGTCAGAAAAAGCTCTACGATTACACAGCAACAGCTCACAAATGTTCATTCTCTGATTTGCAGACCATACCCCCTACAGTTAAAGCAATTTCAGTACATGTAAGAACAGCCACCTGTGTAATTAAAAGGAAAAGGGCAAGTATTACAGAAATAATTGAAAGATGATTAAAGTAATGCTACAGAACAGCTGGGGACTGAGGTAGGATGTGCTTTACCAAATAATCCTTCTTTATCCTGGAAAATATTTAAAACTGTTGTTACTTCTGATTGAGATGTCACATACGCATTTTAGACTCTGTTAAGGCTGTGAACTATTTCATAATTTTGCCCTTAAAAAAAAAAAAAAAAAAAAACCAAAAAAGAAAAGAAAATCACCAAAATCACATCTCACCAATCTCAGTCCTCTAACAACCAACAGGTGCCCGAAGAGCAGGAGCCCAGAAGCACACAAAAGGTGATGTCTGGTACCCATTCAGACTACAGCAAAAGTTAAACACAGTCAAAGGTATTCAGAAGGAACAGCTCAACCCCCTGAAGTTCACACACCATCAAATGCAAGTGTCACTGTGAATTTGGGCTGCAGAAATGTAAAGTCCTATCAATTTACCGCTGTTGGCATCTTCATTTATTAGTTTTTAGGAAAGGAGTTATGCTGGCTACTTGGCTTGTCATTCTCCTTTTGAAGCAGGAATAGAAGAGCTGAAATGAAATTACCTGTGCAATACAGTCCTGCAGATTTGAAGCAACTTTATTCTGTTCTTCCTTGAGAATTTTATATAGAATTGCCCGGCGTTCGCTGTCCTTCCGTAGCAGGAACAGACCACAATCCTTATCCTCACTGGAAGGAGAGAAACTTCTGTCCTCCAGGGCCAGGCCCTCATCAGGCACACTGCATCAGCAACAGGGCCACAAAAAAGAGACTTCAGAATTGCCCTCATGGCAGCTCTGTCAGCAGGGAGCAGGGGTAATTGGTAGGTGCAAAAGTGAGTTAAACTATAGCAGGACATTGATCACACTGCTAAACACCGATTGAGAGAGAGGAAGACTCGTATCCTCAGCTGATGAAAACCTCAGTGGTGGCACAACACTGATGTCACTCTAGTGAGAAATGACACCATCATCGGCCAGCACTGGCTCAGTTTTGGGAAGGAAAGCTGAGAATTTTGGGCTGAGATTGCTGTTTATGTTTTCTGGCCCCGTACTATAGAACACTCATTTGAAAGCATTGGTTTGTGCTCTCTGATCAGCAAAGCTGTCTGCTACCCTTTTCTCATGTTCTCTTGAGAGTACTTGGAAGGGGGCAGCTCATCTACTGCTGAATCACTCAATGGGAGACCAACATTTATTCACTGGGGAAAAAAGGTACATAAATACACGGAATCTTAAAAGAGAAAGAATAACTGTTCATTAGTTAAATAATGCTTCAATTAACTGGTATCTTGCCTGCAAACTGCCTCACTATTTCACACACCTGCTTAACTAGTCATCACGTGAAATAAATGCCCCCAAATAGAATAAAACATGAATTAAATCCACACAGCCCTCACAAGTGTCAAATGAAAAGCAACCATTTTACCTCAATAAATGGGCAATGGGATGCCTTGTCTGAATCTCCGAAATGGATCTCTTTGGCCTCTCAAAAAACACATCATGCTGTACATCAGAGTCTGGAGAAACAGAGCCGTGCTCGCTGCTGCTGCTGCCAGCCTGTTCTCCGTGGATTGGCAGCGGGAGGGATGCGTTCCGATTGTAATCTGTGAGCAAGACAACACAGAACATGAAGCAGACAGAAGCAGGAAGAGCTTCTTAGTGCTTAAAAGAAGAAAAAGGAATGCCATTTTGGTACTCTTGCATGCAGATGCGCACTCCCCTGTGTTGCTGTTCTCACAAAGGGCTACCAGTGGCATACAGCTGTTTGAGGAGCCTGTCTTGGATGCACAGGGCCAATCACCAACATAGCTGGATCCCAGCAGGGAGCACCCCCCAGCCCAGCCCCTCCTGCCTCATTGGGAAACTTCTGTGGCACTGAGGGACGTGGTGGGCATCATGGTGATGGGTTTTTTTACATGATCTTAGAGGTCTTTTTCAACCTTAGTGATTCTGTGACTCCATTTCTCTGCTCCCACTCCAACACCCGCGGCATCATCCTCATCTGCATCTCCCTCTGCCCTCAGTAAGGATTCCCTCTCTAAGGTCCAGCCTAAAGGAAAACTCTTGTCCCATTCCAATTCATCTTGAAAGAAGAAAAAAGTAACCTACAAAGAGCTTGCTGTAATCCTGATTGCCACTGTGCATCTGTGTGATAGGAAAGCCAAAGAGTCTGCCTCTCAGAGTCTGCACATGCACGAAGCTAAAATAACGCAAAAGTTTCTGTGTTTGTCACTACAGATGGTGAAGGAAAGGGAGAGCAATGAGGTAGAGGGGGGGAAGGAAGCTGGAAGTTCTTCAGACAGCTCTGATATCCTCCATAGTGCATGACAGTGCATGACAGATGTTCAAATGGCTGAGGTTAAACAGTCACAGAGATGAAACAAGGTATGTCAAACTGTGAGAATGAGCTCAAGGCTTCTCAGCAGCACAGAAAATTGAAAGTTGCTGTCCCAGGGGTACAAGGCTGAGATCTGATGTGAGATACTTTTATTATCAGAAAGGAAAAAAAAAAAAAGACAGATAGGATGGAAAGACGTGGGAAAAGACAGGAAATGGGTACTGAGGGAAAAGGTGAGAAGATGAAATGAACTGTTGCAGCTGCAGGGCCATGGCCTGCTTCATGCCCCCAGCTCCCCATAGAGATGGCTGTTGCAGCCAACACAGCTCTCTCTGGCTCCAGGGCAGCCATGCACACATTCAGTTGCAGCTGCTGCCTTTCCTCCTCTCAAACAGGATGCAGTGTTTGTATCATTTGTCTGCTATGCTCATGGCCATGGCCAACACTGAGCTTGCTTCCTGCTGCTCTCAGTGCTCTCTCCTGCAGCAGCAGCTCCTTGGGTTATCCCAAAGAGCCCCACCATCAGAGCCCAGCTCTCCGCTAACCCAGTCTGGCTTCAGGGACTGCAATTCTCTTCTCCCACTGCCTCTCAGGACAGAGATGCCCATTTCCTTTCTGAAAACAGCTCAGCCAGAGGTAATAAATTAATTTCTAGATCTTCCTCATGCCCCCTTTAGAATTCCATTCCTCTTCTTTCAAAAGTTCTCTGCCATGGGGAAAAATGATCAAAAAGAGAAGCAATTCAGTTTGCACCGGAAACCTGAGCATGTCTATGTGCAGACACAAGAAGTAAGATCACTGGATTTTCTTATTTTTTTAAATGGGTAGTTCCCTCAAACACTAATTTATTTGATAAGTCTATACTTACAGTTGTTTCTCTTCTCACTGAGAACATGGCTGATACACTGGGGAAGAAGGAGGAAGCACACTAGGTGGATAAATCTAAACAACCCCCTTCAGCAAACAGAGCCAAATTTTCAAGTTCTGTATCAGGTTGGACAACGCTGACCAAATGTCAACAGAGACACCTGACAGACCCATTTCCAGGTGCCAAGGACCAGCTCTATGAAGCCCAGATCTCTGAGCTGTACAGAACTATGAATCTAAAATGCAGAACAGCTTTGGAGTCTTTACAGAACATCATTTTTTTAATTTAAACTTCTTATAAATTGGTAATTTATTTGTGGGAGAAGGTAGAATTTGGTTGGGAGGTAATTACGCAGTACACAAAATAAGCAAGACATCATATTTTGAGGAAATTGTTAAATTTAAACATGTCTAATTACAAATAAGACATACTTTCAGCTGTTGAGTTCCTGCTGATTTCTTGGCACAAGTAAAAGGAAGTGCTTAATGACCCCAATCTTTTACATAAGCCTTACTAACGATGTTGACCTGCATTTGGCTGATACCTGAAGGCTTGAATGCGATTCTGCTTTTCTTGCCCTTGTTGACTTGTTTCAGGAAAGAATCTCTGAGCAAATCAGACGCTGTAGCACGCTTACAGGGATCAGGTTCAAAACAAAGCAAAATAAAGGCTTTTGCTTCAGCAGATAACGATTCTGGAATTTCAGGATGAATCTTAAACATCCCAACCTGCAAGTAAAACACAAACAAATTATTTTAATCAGGTGGCAAGGAGAGCATAGGCCAAAGTTTTCTTAGCTTGAGCCGGCACACTCTCACAGATGATACCTTCGAAGTGGAAAAGCAGCAAACTAGATGCCAACGCAAAGCAGTGAAGCAACAGGGAGGTTCTGATCCTGTTTTACTGCACTGCAAATGTGGCTTGAATACCCACTGTGCTACACAGACATCAAGGTAAAGATGTGTCCAAACACCTACCTTCAGACAGTCTCAAGATCTGGACATCATCCCAAGGGCTTCAAATGCTGTTTCTCATACTACCACAAATCCCTCCTGGGGTAGTGCACCCCATCTCTCTCAGCAGCTGACATCCTGCAGCACATTAGTGCTCAGGATCGGGAATGACTTCCTCCTCCAACGACTGCTTCACTGCCTGGGGCCTGCACCTGTTCTGTTCCTACTGCTGCCAAGTTTCCTTGCACCAATGCTCATGACCTTGACTTTCTCACCACTCCCAGCACTCGGGTCAGATGTCTTCCATAGCCTTTCAGTGTCAGGGAACTGAAAAACTGATGGCCAAAGGTTTGCTGAGATGGTCCCCCCAAAATTTAAGTAATGACAAATGCACTACTTCAAGTTGCTCCCTTGTGATTGTTCCATCTAATTCACTGCCCTCTTACTCTTCAATGCTGATCTGGCATTAAACATCTTGACATCAGAGCTGTGTAATGTGTGCCTGCCTTGCAGACTCAGCACCATTATACACAACATGCTCTGGTGACCAAGCAGAAAGACAGTGACACAAGGGATGATGGTAGCCCAGCAGCTAAGCAGGTGACAGCAGCTTGATAAAATGAATAGTTATTTAAATAATCTCATTATAGAGCTGCATTAACATACTTTGGCACCATTACGCACTTAACAGCAGCAATAAGTCTTCAAAAAAGCTGAAGCTATAAGTGCTGAGCAGTGGTGCCTGTGTTTGAATGACAGTGCAGAAGATAAAATGCTAATAATGCATTATGCCTTCCAAATCAGTATGCTAAACACGTTCAAACCTCAGCATTGAGCAAAAATCGAAGGCAACTTTATTTTAGTGTATGCAACTTGCTAACCTCTGCAATTACATCAACGTATTTAATAAATAAATCAAAATGTAATCACAATGTATTTATGTTGTCTCCCATTGGGGAGATACAATATCAAAACACCAACCTATTCTGTTGAAGCATATTTATCTGATTTGTAACCCTGGACAGTTCTTTATAAGTACCAATATGGCAATGCCATATCACCAATCACTTCTGCTTTAGGCATAGAGACGACAGCCAACAGCTCACTGGGCTGTGACCACTCCTCTCAGAATGCCCAACTCATGGTCAGCCCACTCCTTGGAGTGCCCTTGGAGACAGGCTCACCCAGCTGGCTTAACTGGGACAGCGTCACAAGCTGATGGCACCATAGTGCAGGGTTATAGCCCACAACACTAAACAAAAGCCAGGACAGTCCATTGTACAGTTGAAACAATATCAAAAACCATAGCCACCTTTTTCTTTGCCTTTTAGCTGTGGGGCATGGGACAACTCACAAGCCTAGTATGAAGCATGGTGAATTGCAGCCCAGTTCACTACACGTACTGACAATTATTTTTTATTTTGACATGGCTGCAGTAAGAATTACACCAATGCTCACATTGTGACTTTCAACAACATACCAGAAGAAGCCATTTAACAGTATTCATTTTAGAGTTTTTCAAGCACATTTATTATCAAAACTTTCTGGAGCATTTTCAAGTGTTTATTCACATAGGTGTCAAATCACAGAATCATTAAGTTTGGAAAAAACCTCAAGTCCAACCATCAACCCACCACTAACGTACAGATACGCTTTAAAAAAAAAAATTTAAAAAAAATGAAGTACTAGAGACAACAATTCACCAAGGAGGTAGCTTTGATTGAGAGGATTTAGGATGCAGGGGTCCCTCAGTACATACCAGAAGCTCTGGACTCCCTCCTCTACAATACCTTCTTATTATCTTGCAAAGACTGAGCCTTTGAAAGAGAAGGCAAACATCCTCTTGGAGGAAGGCTTAAAAAAAAATAAGACTTATAGGAGCACTAAGAAATTTGCTGTCATCATGGAGACTCTGGTTGCCAATAGGGAAATCAAGAGCAGAAGAATACAGAAGGCAGAGAATATTAGTTTTCATATATTTTTACTCATTTCTGAGGTTTCTGCTCTGAGTCATGATCTATTACCAGCACAAAAATAAATTACTGCTCACTAGAGCAGTATAACTTCGAGCAGAAGAGAGTACTTCAGTCAGAATTAAGAATACAGATGGGACTGTGGCTTTGCACAAAATAATCCATATAACAAGAGGTTACTACCAACTGAATTCGTATTTTAAAAATTAAATTAGAATTCGAAAATTCATCAAGTAGATAGTAAAAATCCATGTACTTACTTTAAACATTGCTGCTTGAGGCTCTCCTAGCTCATGAAATGGAGGCTTTCCTGTTGCCATTTCAATCATGGTACAGCCTAGCGACCAGATATCAGCTGGTGCACCATATCCTCGTGGTCCCTTGTCAATGATTTCTGGAGCCATGTACTGCAACGTGCCTGGTCAGGACAAAAGGTTTTGTCAAGTTTTGTGCATATTCTTCATTTTTACTAAATAGAATAAACACACCACTAAACGACCCAACAAAAATTGACAAATGCAGCCCATACAGCCAAAAGATTTGATTTCCAGTACTGGCAGTGAGAAGTAGACAGAAAGTTACATTTCAGGATCTTTCCTATAAACTCTTTCCTCTTTCTTATACAAGGCTTTAAACTGCTAAAAATATACTCAACAATCAAAATGCTTCCCTAGAACATGAAATCACATGAAATATTTTTTGCAGGCACTAAATTGTAAAGATTATGCAGACAGGAGGTCATGAAAAACATCAGTAACAGATATTGTTAATGAGAACGATTTTTCATGTTTACTTGAATAATGAGAACATGGGTGAAGGACAGCACCTGTAACAAAGAAATGAGCAGTTCAAGGAGAGGCCAAAATGCCTCTGCTGATAAAGACAGAAGATCTGAAGATGAGATTCTAAAGGGTAAGATGTCTACTGGTAGTGAGAAGAAAGCTAGAAGAAGCTCATGGGGAAAAAATACAGTTCTAGACCGCAAAGTAGAAGAGGAGTGCTGAGAGTGCAAAGCAAAATGGTTTGGTGGGTACAGGTGTTACAAGTAGGGAAGTGAAGGAACCAAGCAAGCAGAAGGGACAAGCATACTTCTTTGTCACAACATATTTTCGTCAGTCCTTCACCATTAGCAGACTAAGATTCATTGTAATACACAAACTAAATGATAGATATTTTTAGGATAATAACTATTAGAAATTTTTTCTTTAATAGTTCTTTTCATACTGACAGTTCTCAAATCTCTATTTCAATGTAGGAGCAATCTGTTTTTCCTTTCAGATTATCTGTTCCTGGGAACACTTCTCCATTTCAAAGCAGGAGTCCAAATCAAAGCAAGATTTAACAAGATTAAACCATCAAGAATCAACCAACAAGGACTTAACAGTAGCTTAAAAAGTAATCCAACATCTGCAAGAAACACCTGTAATGGTAATGAGAAGGTGTGAAAATTACACAGGGTAAATAACGTAACATCCCAAATAAAAAAAACCTCTATTAACAGTGTGTCAAAGCCATTATCCTGCTCAGGTATTTTGTTGCCCTTTCTTTTTTTTTTTTGGAAACAGAATAACCTAGCAAGCAGATGAAAGTGATGTTTGTTTTTGTTTTTGTTTTTTTGTTTGTTTGTTTGTTTTGTTTTGTTTTAAACAAAGAATAAAGTCCTGTAAAAATAATGGAATTGTAACAGTACCACCAAGGAATAACCAAAAAGAAGTATTGGTTCTGCACACTATAGTGACTGGGAATTTCAAAAAGTTAGGTTATACAAGTGGTTTGGCAAATGTAAGTTGATAAAGAATTTTCTTTTTCATCTGAAGTTTTACATAAAGGCAATTGAGACTGCAATCAAGATAAAATTGTTACACTGTGACTACAAAAATCAAGGAGCTCATCATATGTTGCAATTCAATGAAGTCTTCTTGATGCGTTTGAAATTTCTGACAACCAGGGTTACCAAAAAGATGAAAAGAAAAATCCACTAAAACTTCTCAAGTTAGAACATCGACAAAATAAGACCCTGCAGTTGGCTGTTAAGAGATAAAACTGGATGCCCCTGAAGTTTGCTTGCAGACAGTCTGAGTGTAATAACTAGCTATAAAACTGAGAAAAAAATACAGTACAAAAATGGAATAATGATGGTCAACCTGGAATCACTGGTCTCCAATCATATACTGTCAGACAACTGACAAGAGGGCTTTACAAGAAGTCAGTCCACGTCAGCAAAGGAAATCTATAAACATTCTCTGTGTTTCAACCACTACAATACTTTTTTCCACACAGATTTCTACCAGGTCTTTTACAGTATCTTTAAATCATTTTTCTGATTAAGAATGTAACGAACCTACACTGTGGTAAAGCTATGAAAAATAAAATAGAGGATATCTGGTGAAGATAAAGGCATTGGATATTAGTACATTCATTAAACTATTGTGGAACTACAGTTCAAGCCACAGCTTTGCCCTCAGGCTGAGAGTCTTGAATGGATGGATATAATGTTTAAGCCACTAGAAGCCTGACCCTTGAATCACCTGATTGTATTGCATAACGCCTAAAATCTGCAGTTTATGTACTGAGTTAAGAAGCAAAACAAATAGCAAGAGAATTGTTAAGCCCTTCCAGGCAATCGCTCCCTTCCTACTGATTTTAAATCCAAACTGAGAACTTAAGTAAAACATTTCTAGTCATGGTAAATTATACTTCTAAGGCACGAGCAGGACAGCAAACACACAAGAGAACAAAGAAGATGATTTTGTGGTCACTGCCTAGTTTCTAAGAGAGGAGGAAATGTAAAGTCATCACCAGGTCATGGGAAACCTTTAAACATAGGTTATGTCTTCCGTGTTCCACATGACTGATGACTATGGACCCTTTTCCATACTTAAATTGCAGGCCAATGTGAGACTTGCGATCTGTGCTATCAGTCTATGCACATGGTCAAACAACAAAGGAAAACATACCTATTTTTTCCATTGATAAAATAATTGAGTAATTATGCCACCATATTGCCATTTTACAGTCTGAAGTTTCAGCTGTTGTTCATTAAATGCTTTCCCCAAATGCTGCACGTTTTTACTACTTTGTGCTAGAAATGAACTTATAAGAGTTTTGCAGAGAATAAAAGAAACCTAATCCCGTTTTCCCCATCAATCTGAAGAGCCTCTTGGCTCTACATCTAAACCTATCATGGGTCTAGCCCTAGATGACAACGAAAAATCTATATTAACAATACCCTTAAAAACGTCTGTTCATTTGGTCTTACCCGTAAACGTTTCAGTGCACGGATTGATTCCTGCCAGCCGTTTGGAAGTACCAAAATCAGATATCTTTACCACGCCACTATAGGTGTTCACCAACACGTTATCCCCCTGTAGTTTTGATGAGAGAAGGCATGGGATGGAAAGGAGAAAACAGGTAAGTGCAGATGCTAAATCCCAGCCTCAATATAAGTTGTATTATACAAATTTGTGGTTATCTTTGTAATATACATTTCTACAAACGAATTCTCCAGAAGCATCAAGGGATTGTTGTATTCCTTCCTTTATTTTTAAGTTTCCATGAAATTTTATTAAAAATTCAGGTTAGAGTAAAACTAACTGAAGTAAATAAAATGAAAAGCAAATGACACAAGAACACTAGAGGAAAAATTTACCTTTATATCTCTGTGTACAATCTGGTTCTCATGGAGATACTTAAGGCCTTCCAGAATCTGCTTGGTGTAAAATTTAATTGTGGGTTCTTTCATTGGCCCCCACTTAGACCTCAGAAGAGCTGAGAGGCTGCCTATGTGATTTAAGAAGAAAGCACGTCAAGATAACAAAATCCCAAGATTAATATTAAATATTTAAGGCCAGATTAACCTTTTGCACAATATCCTAACACAGGAGAAATGCAGCACTTAGAATTAAACCAAATTATTCCTAGTTCAGTCAAAGCAACTCATTTCTCACTGCTCCTGATGGGTCATTTCTTTTTTGCCAGCTCTGCTTCCATCTCCACGACAAGAACAAATGTTATAATAGGGCTATATGTATCTCCCTCACTACAGTCTAACAAGTTAAGATAAGGACTCACAACATTTAGCCCTTCATGACATAAAGACCACAACAGATGACACTGTATTATGTAATATACTGTACTTTGTAAACCAGATGCACAAGCAAATAAGCTGATTTACTTCAGAGAAAAAAGGAGAAAAAAACAGGAAACAAAAAACTATTTCCTTGCAAATGTGGGATTTAGTCCTGGAAATTCCAAAGGAAAAGATGGAAAAATCTTAAAGAAACAAACTAATGGATGTTCAGCGAAAGAGGTCAGTCATCTACAATTTCCCTGCCTTCAATATGTCTAATCTTTTTTTTAAATTATACAAATTCTCTAATCACAAGCCAAAATAAAGACAGTCTTTTTCTGTTCATAATAAACAAGGTGCAGTCATTCTGTTTAATGCCAGACAGTTAAAGGGATTTGTAGCCTACATCAACAGCCTTCTAAAACAAAGTTTGGTCAAAGAATCTTGCATAATCTGAACAGCTGGTCTCTTTTTAACACTAGTTGCAGAGTTAAAAAATAACAGAATTGGTTCAATAACACCCTGGCATTAGCAACTAATCATAGCACACTCCACTGTGCAAATAAGAATAGGGGAAAAAAAGGCAGGTAAGCAGCAGCAGCTGATGCTTTTAACAAGTGTAGGAAAACAAGTGGAAGTGTTGATTTAAATTCATTATATCAGCATGTCACACATATCATTGTCTCAGCTAAACACAGAACAACAGAAAAAAGTAAAAATTAAGGCTCTTTGATCAGAAGGTCGCCAGAATTCAAAATAAAAATCTTCCCAATCTTTAACGCCCCAGATACATTTATTTAATCTGTGAACGTTTGTGTCTGGATTTTCCATAGAAAACCCGATTTTTCTTCTTTCTGTTTTAGTTTTGCAAGTTACAAAACAGACAACGCTCATCCTGACTTCTATTGCCATGTACAAAAGGGAGATGGGAGTGTAACCTAGAGTAGGAGAAGAGAGAGACTTAAATATGGAAAAGGTTAGAGGAACAAAACTGTAATTTATGAGCAATAGAAGCAGACCAATTCTGTCTTTGATTTGTCAAGGAAAAGCACTGTTTGAAAGCAGCAGGTTTTTCATATTCAGTTTGCTCAAACTGTATCACCACTCAACAGAAGCTATCTTAAAAGCTCCAGTTATTTAGCTGCTCAAGCTAAAAAGGAGATCAGAGCTTTATCTCTACTGATTTATAACATGTGAGAACTTGACACCAAATACTACATAGTTTTTCCCTGATTTTCTCTACATTTATAATTACTACAGGAAGGAAAGAGCAAACTGGGAGCTGTATACTTCAAATCATTCTTCACATGCAAAGAATGCCACTGGTAATGAATGTCTCAACAGAAAAGCCAAATACAGCGCACAAACACATTAAATGCACATCCATTGGCTTTCACTAAGTTCAGGGTCCCAACTGCTTTTAGTTTCTTTGAGAGATTAAGCTCAGAATATTACAAACCTCCTGGCACCTGCTCCATAAAAATCTTAATGTATCCATCCTCTGAAATGGATCCAAGATATTGGACAACATTCCGATGCTTTAAATATTTATGCAGTGCTATCTCTTCATGAAGAGGTTGAGAATATCTATTAAAAACAAACACACAAAAAACCAAGGAGTAGCGCACGATGGGGGAAAAGGCTTTAGGCTATGTTTAAATGATATTTTGCAAACAGAATGGATTATAGTGATATTGATCCAACTCTCAGTAAACATCTTGCCCATGACCTTCAAAATGGAAAGTGACTGGTTGCCTGCTGAGAAAAAGCAGAGGTAGGTTTCAGAAGAGCTGAGGAGAAACATGCCCTCCGATAACGCATTTACACATTTATGCATCTGCTTTGTTCTGCGTGGTACCTTCACTTTGAAAACTCTTTTTATCCTTTCTCTCCTCCTTCAAAGGAATATAGATGGGGTACAACTGCAACTTTAAAAACAAATTACTTTTTCTAGGATTTAAGATAGATACATTGTCAAATGGTAGCGTTTTCATAAAGTTTATACATACACACATATATATGCATACACACATACACAGAAATACATAGGCACATAAATTCCCAAATAATTAAAAGTCCTCATTCTCCAAAGGCTGCTGAGGAATACTAGGAGAAAACAATAATTGAATGTGAGTATACTGGGACATTATAAGCCAATCACATAGAAATACTTGCTGAGAAGAGTCAAGTTTTCATCAAACAACTGCAGTTCTGTCAGTAATGCATACATACAACAATAAGCTTGCTCTTACCTGCTGTCTCTCTCAGGTATTTCTTTGATGGCTATTCGCACCTGGTTGCTAAGGTCTCTTCCAGCATATACTATCCCATAAGTACCTTTTCCTAGAACTACTCTGTCACCCTTCTCATCATAATCATATTCGTACTGCAAACAAATAAGACAAACAAAGCAATACATGAATTGTGATTAACAGCATTTGAAATTACAGAGAGGTTTAACAGCAGTTCTGCACCACTGTACCAAATTAGTACAGTGCAGAGTAACTACTGCAGAGCAGATGGTATCTACTCACCAGCCTCATGCACTACGCAACTTCCAAAAGGTCCACATTATTTGCTTTACAAAACATCTTCCCTAACCAACTTGCAAATGCATTCATACAAAAAAGGAACACAATGATAAATTAAGCTCAGTGAAACAGTGCTATCAAAAGACAGTTCAGATAGTGTGATTGAGATTTGCTGACAGAGCCTTCATATTGTAAACATATGGTCCATACGTATGAAACCGAAGATTTCATAAATAAAATTGGCAGTCTCATTATATCAGTTCAGATGAACAATTTTCTAATACCTTATTTGAGCTTAGCCACAGCAAAGTTCACTTCTGACACTCCTCATTATTAGTTCAGCCTCCACAAGGATTATTAAGTATATATAAAATGGCTGTATTCACTGTTATTGAAACACGGTGGGGCATACTACCACCTATGTAAAACACTGCTGGTTCAAATTTCACCAAAGCTATGCTAATTTACACTATTCTGTGGCCTTGTCCCTTGTGGTGGTTTAATGAGAGAACTCCTACGGAAAGGCCAGTGGAAAAATCTATTGATGAGTGACGCTTAAAAAACACCTCAGATACTAAATTAACCCAAGTTAACTGGGTTAAACAGAGCACTGTTGATTCCAATTTCAAATGAAGTTGATAAAGGGTATTAAAAAAGCATTTTTGCAAGTACATAAGAAAGGAACTGGTAAATTTTATAGCTCCAGACATAATCGGGATTTGCACAGACCTCTCTATGTGTCTTCTCAAATCCACACAGATTTCCTATATAGGAAAACTGCATAATGTCCTCTGCTGCTTCATGCGAGTTCCTTTTACTTTTTTTTAAAGCCACAACTACTGGTGTTTCTATTCATAACTACCACTTCTGCTACATCTATTACCTTATACAGAATATAGACTTGAGATCTATTACCTTGAAATGAAGGAAGTACCCTTTTTACTGTGCAGGTGATATAGCACTGGCACAAGCAGACCAGAGGCTGTGCAGTCTCCTCATTGGAGATCTCCAAGAGCCACCTGGCCATGGGCCTTGCAACTGCTCTGAGTGTGCTGCTGGGGCAGGGGATGCACCTGATGAACACAGAGGTGTGTGCCAGCATCAGACATCCTGTGAAGTGTATTCTGACTTTTCTTTGTAGTTCTCGTATTGCACCATCCACGTGTTGTGGAAACTCCCTCTCTCGTCTCAGAAAAGATGAGATGTTTCCTGTCACTATATAGAAGGTGCTAAAGAAAAATTGTCTGTAATTTATCTTAACAGCATATTCTTTTCAGTGGAGCTAAACTCGAGTTAGCTTAGCTCAAGCAGAATTTCATTTTCCATGTTTCAGCACTTTACAATTACAACATAATCTTGTTAAATGATAGGCACAACTGACCCAAAATGCCATATGTAAAACTAGTCAAGTTCTTCACTAGTAACGCATCCAGCTTTCACAGCTATCATATGACATCAAACTGAAAGAATGCAGCAGTCACATTTAAGATTGACAAGATTAAGATTGATCCCATCTGCAACTGTCTAGTCTGAAGGCAGCTCAAGAATCACTGCATTTCTCCAGTCTGCGTGCCGTGAAACATGAGAATTGATGAGATTTATAGTTCACTACTAGTTGGTAGACATTCTAAGAGACCATATATGTTTAATGCTACTTTCCAGTGGGCACAAAGAAAGATTGAATCAATCACTGCTCATTGCCAAAGATCTGAATATGTGATCCTCTGCATGTGCCATGATGTAGGAGTACACAAGTGCTTACAGCTGACCTTCTATACAAGTGTGGGTTAGGGATGTCTGACATCCAATATAGCCCATGTGGAGTGCAGTAGGAACTTCAAAAACGATAGGAACTTCTTCAATATCAATATCCAGAAACAAATATTCTAAGGCAGAAAGAACTGCCAAACACACTCTCCTTTCAAGTCTGTCAGTTGCAGATATCTAAACTGTAGCTGCTTTCAAGCAACACTGCAATTCAAAATATACATCATCTCAGAATAACATTATCACAGGAATTCTAACTCAAATGCCCATTTTTTCCCCCAAATTATGCCAAGGTTATTTTTCCCCTTTCCCACGTATTAATATTTGCTTTATTGATTGTAAGAATTTCTGATTTCTCTGTGCTTGTCAAGCAGATATAAAGGTGCTTTTTCCAAGTGGTCCCATTTAAAAAGATCTCAGATTGCAGGAAGGCATTAAGCCTCTTACTTAATCTAAGCAAATTTATCTTTCCCTTAGTATCACAAATTCTTTTAATTTTTAATTCTTTAATTTCCTCACCTAGGATAGTAAGTACAAGGTGATGATTCTGAAAACATCAGAATATATACTCGTAGAATGATGTAGCTTAAAAATCTAACAGTAATTTGGTCATTTCTTCATACTTAATTGACTGATGCAGGATTGTTTCCCATCGCGCATTCTCAAGGTCTTTTACCAATTCCTTTTTTAAAAGACTTAAACTATGGTGAACTCACTTCCTACAAGGGATTATTACACATCTGAATAGACTGGGACATTTTGAGATTTTCCTGCCATGAGCTAAGTTCATAAATATGCAATGTAAAAGCTGCAGCTATAGATTATACACTTTCTTAGCCAAAGCAGACCCTGATTCTATAATAAATGCCAAGACTACATATGCATGTATTAAGCTGGGTTTAACAGGCGTTCTTATCACGTCCTTTTCACTCGAGGAAAAAAAATCTGTCATCAATACGTACAAATTTCAGTGCAAAAATTCTTCCTCCCCACAGTATGAAATTACTTGCAACAGTACAGTAAAGGTTCATCTATTCTTTCTGTCCTGTTCTGACGCCTCAGTTACTACAAAGGCTCACTGTTGTTGCCTTTAATTTTAAGTATAATGGAATTGGTAGAATGGGACAGAAGCAGAAAGACATCCAAATCAAACAGACCACAATTGGGTTTTCACACTCATCAGTTACATCAACCGTATCTTTTCTTTACCCTCTTGAGCCACCTGGTATCAAATGATTCTTATCTGTAGATTGTTTGCAGTGTAAATATAAAATCAGCAATGTAATTCTTTAGGGATTTATACAGTTTACAGTACTAGCAGGATCATTTCATTTAAAAATAGTTGTTTTTTTTCAAATGAATGTAGCTCTGGTCACAAATAAAGTTGAAACTTCATATATAATTAAGTAATTAAAATCTTTATTTATTGTCTTTCCAGTGTACTGATAGGAAAGTGCAAGGAAAATGGAGAAAATCATTCAGAGTTCTTTGATCTTTTAACACTGACATACCTCCAATGTTTCTCCATCTATTTCTCCTTCTAGTTCCAAAGTACTGCCAACTGCATCAGACAAAATTTCTTTCACCAACCCACAGAACCTAAGAGAGCAATAAATAGCAGAAGATCAAAGAAAAATAGCCTTTCAGCAAGAGATTAGATACATTCTTCCCAGGATGGGCTTTGCTTCCAAGCAAACAAAAGGAATAGCACATTCAAACATAGGTTTCTTTCATTATTTACTTGCTTATCCTATTTGAAGGAGGAATAACATAAATACACTTCGAAAATACTAACAATTTATATAATTATTTTATTTGTTGCTGTGAAACTAAATACTTGTCTGTAATTGTATGTTGAAACATTGGTAGATCCAACACAAACATTTTTGCTGCAGTTTGATATGAGGTGCTTACTAAGTCCTTATATTTACAAGTGTAATTAGAGAAAAAGGTAAGATATTCAAAAATTATATATTGATATTCAGAGGTTCAGTCCTGTGGCACAAATTTGTAACATTATGTTTGGTGGTTCTCTTGCTGTGCAGTGATAAGAATTCTATTATTTTCAGTTTAAGTTAAATGTTCCCACAGATTTTGGTTGCAAACGTCATTCCTCACTATTTCTGAAAATCCAAAGTTGTCATTTCTAATTGGGCATCCAGAAAGACAACAAAATAGAAAAAGTAACATTCTTGAAAAAAAGGATTTTAACTGATTTCATCTAGTCCTCTGAGATGGAGAACATTAAGCACAAGACCAAGCTTTCCTGTAGGCTTCTGTGTGAGCCACATTTTTTTTTCCTCCTCAAAATTCCATAGTAAATGGTTACAATTTATTAAAAACGATTATAAAATGTTTGCCACATATCTTTCATTGACTAACAGGGACTTTCTTCTGGAACACACTCTGGCTGTGCATTAAAAAAAAAAAATCATTTTTAAAGAAAAGCTGTCTATCTTTATTACATAAACTGCAACGCCAAATTAATGCTTCACAGGTAACCATTTTGATGCTTCCTTTCTTCTAAGCTTTGCACTCCACAGAGCTAATAATTTTCTTTAGCATGAGTTTACTCTATGTAACACATAAATTAATAATTACTGCAAGAAAATATGCAGTTCATCCTGAAATAGTGTATATTAACAAATTACTCCTACTTCATTCAGAAGACCTATATGTCAGTATCTGTCCCCAGAAATAATCTAGTCTATATTTAGGTCTGAAACTTAGTCAGTAGGTTTACTGTTAAGAGACAACATAATTGTTATCACAAAGTATCTGAATACAATTGTCCTTGCACATTGCAAGGGAGTTGGACTAGATGGCCTTTAAGAGTCCCTTCTCAAACCATTCTACAATTCTACGGCAAACCATATCGGGTATCTGTGACACAATCCAAGTCAGAATTTTCAGTGCATCCAGTTGCTCTTACGTAAATTAAACTGTACAGGTATGTAAGGGAATCTAAATCATTATTTTACCATGCATGACAAGGCCAAGAGACAGAAAAAATAATAGCTATACATTAGAATAAGCTACTTAAACTGACCAGAATCAGTCAACATGTGTGATGAGACTTTGCTCTCATCTCGTTAAATACCACAGAATTTAGCTCATTGCTTTTCAATCAAGTAAAAAGAAGTGAAGAAGGTAAGAGAAAAAATTCTCAGGCAGAATTGTTAGCTTTCAATTTTTACTAAATTAATTACATTTGGGACATATTTTGCATGTAATACCCACAGAAAACAAACTTACCTACTGCACTGGTTTTCTGTAGAAAAGTAGATTTGAAAATCATCAGAGTTATCATGCACGTAAAGAAAACAACATCGTTCATCAAACTTGGAAATACTGTAATAAGAAACATTGAGAAAAGATTATTTTGGACATCACCATTAGGAGAAGCAGAAAAAAGTGGAGGCAATTTTAAATTGAATTGAAATCTCTAACAAATATGTTCTTCTTAGAAGCTATAGGCAATTATATTAATCTTTACTACATCTAGAAGCTTTGAGTTTATTTATATCCTTGAGACTAAAAACCCACCCCCAGTTTGATGAATGTCTAAGCTACTGCTTATTTTGTTAAGATGCTGACTTCTATCAAGTGCTTTAAGGTTTGTTGCTCTTCTTCCCTTCCATCTTCACGTAGTTCTATCAGATTTCAGGGTATTTCTTGGTACCACTATGGAAGTGAACTGGTTTGACAACAGTCTAGATATCGTGAAAGTCTTTCTTTTAAGCTTGACCAGTATTTCATATTTTTATGCTTCCATTATACTCACAATATAACTGAGCAGGGAGATACAGTGAGCAGATCCTTCACAGTATATATTTTTATGGCTTTAATATTAATAAACAAGTTTTAGAATGACCAATATTTACTCCAAACTGCAGCAATAATTCTGAAAAAGTGATCATTTATTGCATATTGTGTTTTTCCAGTGTTACAAATAGCTCATCTAAATGCATTGAAGCTAGAAGTGAAGAGGCCATTAAACACAATCGAAATATGAAAGTAAATCCAGGAATGAACCTCTTATCATTCCAAACACTTCAGTAGCAATCTGCATAAGTGCTAAGCTGTAATTGTTAAGGAACAGACATTATTTTTATTCATTAAATGAATAAAACGCATTTTAGTTCTTGTCTGGTTGCTGTAGTCAAAATCTTTCAGATCATGCTTGGCCTCCACTGAGTCTGTTAGTTAAAATACATGACAGTAGATTATAGTAACGGTGCAGAACATCATAAAACCAACTTTCTGTAGCATCATTTAGGGTTGTAGTGACAGATGTTCCAAAATATTAAAATTCTGCCATAAGATTTTTTTCAGAAATATCTGAAAATATGCTTTGCCATTCTATACCTTGGCTCTGATACAACAACTCCCAGTCTAGCAAAACAGGCAAATGTATACCTGGCACAAGAACTAAATGGCAAAGCAAGATGATCATTCCCCAAGCAAATGTGAGACAGACAATTTTAAACTGTGTTATACTTGTGGCATAAAAGCCATTTCAAAAGTATTACAATTTGAAGCTGTGATATACCTAGAAAACATTCAGTTCCTCTAAATATAAATGGTCTGTTCCCTTGAGCTTTGCAATCCCCAGCATGATTAAGAATCATAGCAAATGAATATCTTGTCTCCATTTAATCAGTAGTTATCTTTCTCAGTCACGACTGATTTGTGTGATGTGTTGACCAGAGGTGATTAATGTGTTTTAGAAATTGTTTGCTTAGTTATGCTCAGTCAGCGGTAATGATAATTTCACATCCACTTATATTGCACTGGAGTAACAGAAAAAAAAAAACATCACATTGGATTAATTAAAACCAAAAATTGCTCTTGAAAACAAATTCCAAAGATATGAGAGGATCCAAGTCCATACTTACAATTACAGGCTTTCATAGCAATTACAATTCACCTTATTCAGAATTTTGTTTCTGCTTCACTGAGCTTATTTACTTAGAAAAATAATCATTCACGTTCATAGATGACAAAATTGGGACATAACATTCAAAGGCGTATAGTGATAACTGTGGTCCTGAAAACCTCTGCATTGAGAACTGCAGAACACCTTAGGAAAGTAAAGTTTGACAAGCACTTAAGTTTATGCATTTGTCTAAGTGGTCCCAGGAAAGAGCCACTTACATCTCTAAAAAGGCCCAATCTACCAGTGCAGTAACTCACAAACTGGGGTAAAAAGGAAAGACTCATCTGATGTTGCCTGCACTTATGTTTGCTCCAGTTCTAAATTACAGTCTGAAAAACACAGGCAGGTAGCAAGAACGCCATAGACACCACCCAGGATGTCATTTTGCCTTCTCTCCTGGCTACCCACCGCTTGCCTTTCTAGCAGCAAAATATCCCAACTTTGAAAATACACAGAAGTTTAGCACAAGTTTAGAAAAGCATCTACACAATTGAAAACAAGATAATACATAAACAAATCTTAGATGTGTATTTCTGTGTGAAATATACAGCTCTGCCCATGCATGGAAAGGAAAATTTTTCCCTTTCAATGTTTCAAGAGAAGTTGGACAGAAGCAGCTTTTATGACAGGCAATGCACTGGAGAGATTTAAGGCAGAATCCAGACTTACCACTCAAGGGAAATATGAAGCATGCATTAAAAAAAAAAAAAACAACACTTTTTCAGACATACCAACCTTATTCCCCTTATGGAAGAAGCTGCAAAGTTCCATTCATGAATCTGTTTCTGTGAAAAACGGAAGTATATCAGATTAATATAGACACTGTTTAACTTCACTATCAGAAACAAACTTACAGCATGGCAAGCAAAATGAAGTTTTTCTAAAATCTCTCTTCCATTACTTCCTCCTTCCTTCCTTTCCCTTTCCCCTTCCCCACCCCCTTTATCTTCCAACTTTCCTTTTAGAATTGTTGCTGTTTTACTCCCTTGAGGAAAAATGAATGCAAACATTGCAGGATGGAAGAAAAGGGAATATTTCCTCAAATAAAATTAAATTTTTTAAAAAAATGATTACAATTTACCAAACACTATATTTTGGCCCAAATGATCAGTTCTTCATATAAAACAAAGAAGACTATGCCCTAGTTTTAGCCAGACTAGAAGGGAAAGAAAACTTCATGTTTCTTCCTAAAGAAGTATTGGGCCAACAAGGTTAGCTTAGGGAGCACACTGGAGGCAAAACAAAAGAAGGGCAACCTGTGCATTGGAATGCACAGACCCCCTCCCTTCAGTAGCTGAGTGGTATTTCACATCACTAAACATGCACCAAGAATTTGTTCCGTAAATGAGTGGTGCGTCAGGCACATTCACTCCAAGTAGTGAAGTAGCACACATACTGGAAAAAAACTTCACAGATCCAGGTGACTACGTAGTCTTGCTCTAACATACATCTTTTCCATACTTCACCTCTCTACAGTTTTAGCCCCCACCTACACGATCCCAACAGGAAACCTTGGTCCAACACATCCCGGTGAAATTAAAGTTATTTCTTTCTCAAAAGATTATACTGTCTATATGCCTTTGCTAATCTCTTGAACTTTATCCATCCATATTTCTTTTCTAATCTCCAGTACTTTATCTAATAGTTTTCATTGTAAAAAGCCAATCTTTGCATCTTCATAAGAGAGGCGTCAAGATTTGTGCTTTGCATAAATGTAGTAAACTTTAAATGATAGCAAAGCACTCCAAATCCACACGTGAAAAAGTGAATTTAAGCATGATGATCAGAATACACGAGATGCATCTGCTGGCAGTTTTACCATTTCAGTGGGAGAGACATGCCACAAGGAAAGAGATCTCTCATCTTCTTCACTGTTGATAGAAACATATGCAGGCTGGTAGACTTTAGTTGGTTCTATCACCAAAACCTAAGAGAGAGAATATTTTTCCTTAATAAAACAGCAAGTAGCACATGACAACATCTTCAGTAAACACTAATGCTCTGGAATAGGCAATAGACAACCACAAAGTAAGGCCTAAGAAGTTTCCAGGGGAGAAAGAAGGGCAAGACAAGGCAGGAAGATGCTGCATTCCTGTTGCCAACCAAATGATACGATAATGGTTTCTATTACAAGACTTAGAAGCATTTCTTTACAATGATTTTAGGGCAGTGGGTCAAATGTTTTTTTACAAAGTATAGGTTTGCAGAATACAGGGGTTTGGTTCATGCAATAAAATAACAGGCACTTAAACATGTAAGTATTGTGCTTAGAAGTCTTCTAATTCTGGTGATAGCTAATCCAGAAACATAAGAAAAACAAAACTTGTTTGGACATCACATCTTACTGGAAATCTCAGTCCATTAGTAGTTTCTTTCGTTGCCTCAAAAATTATATCCAGCCAGAAAGTCAATCTTTCTTGTTTAGGAGAATGTTCTATGGCGAATTTCTTGAAACGCTGAATTAACATCAGATTCTGAACTAATGATTTCAAGTACCTACAATGTATAGAATTAGTGAGTTAACAGAGAGAAAACAGAATTTAACCAGATCCTAAAAGCACTTAACTGACTTAAACATCCAAAAAAGTAACTGCAAATATAATGTGAAGCAAAATCAAATTCACATTAAAAGCTACCATGATTGAAATGATCAATTTTTGTGCATTTTTGAAAGAATAGCTTACTTAGTGTAAACCTTAAGTCACAAACTCACTTGGACATTCATAAACATTGCAAAAGGGTGTAGTCACACATATAGTTAAGTGACAGTTGGACAGGATTATTATGAGGTAGAAAATGGCAGTTGGACAGAGCAGCAGCTATCTAAACTCTGAAAAGAACTGTTTCATAGGAATTGTCACTGTTTTCTAAGTTCTTATAAACCTTTCTGCAATTAGACTTACAGCCAACAATAATGGTAAGTTACTTCCTTACCATTTCCTTTCCTCGCCCTTTCTTTCCCAGAATGAAAGAACAGAGTATAACATTAGCATTGCAAACAATTTATGATGGAAAAATCCAGTTAAATTAATCAAGAGTCTACAAGATTGTTTTACTTTGTGTATTTCCCAGAATTGGGTACTTGTGCTACAGACTTCTACTACATACCATACTGGAGGTTTCAGCTTAAATAGTTTCTCTGCTGCTTGAACTGCTTTACTAACATCATTAGCCAACATGCTCACACTGAAGAACTGTCCCACGTCCCAGTAACTGTTCATTTTTTCTAGGCTCCCTTTTCTTCCCAATAAACTGTTTAACCGTACACCTGTAAAATTTCAATTGAAACATTTTTCTATCAGTAAAACACAAATTAATAAGTCTATCAATAAAAGTCCAATCAGATATGATTTGGCATTAGTGAAAAATAAATAAGAGCGAGTGTTCTTCAGAAAAATACAAAGAGTGCTTAATACAGAGGCTAGGGCAGAAAACATCCCCAACATGGTTGAAACAGACAGAACTCCTATCACATATGCTGCTGAAAAAAAAAAAAATCTTGTGATATTTGCCTCCTGATTCGTAGTGTAAGCTGTGTACCTGTTTCCTTGAGATCTTCACTGACTGAAAGAAATGGGCCTACGTGGAAGTTGTGTACAGAATTAGTTACTGTCCTGATAGATCTTTCCATGTGATCTCTCAGTTCAGGACAACATAAATCCTGTAGATTCTTCCCTGACATCCCCAAGGAAAGATGAACTACACAGCGTGACTTAGCTAGCTATACAATGGGATAATCTCTGTGGTGCGGGAGAGGCAGTTCATGGATAGTGCTTAAGTCAGTCCTTGTTCCCCTCCTTCACCTGGAGCCCTATAGGTAGACCTACTTACTAGAAAGTTGCACCAAGGCAACAAAATAAAAAGTGGTACTTCAAGATCCCCGTGTTTTAGACTGCCACTGGGGACATGTCTCTAAAAAGTTTGAACCATGTTTCTATCCACACAGCCTATCTCAATAAGCATTTTGTTTTCTTCACAGGGAGAGGGGCAAAAAAAAACACGTCATGGCTCTATGAGTGGATGCTTACCTATTTTTCTCAGTTCCATTGAGCTTTCAAACTGCTGTCCTTCAACAAGTAGTAAAACTGCAAGGTTAATTCCTGAATACAGTGTTGACTGGAGTTCAAACCCTTTGCGGTACCTGCAGAGAAGAGTCAGGAGCTCACGTCTCACTGAATAACAAATACTGCATAGTTTTGGTAGCCATTTTCAGCTATTAATTTACTGGAAGGACTAAATGGCTAGTTAGTGGCCCTGATGCATTGCAAAGAACTCTTGGAAAGAAGGAACTCGTCTTATGTTGAGAAACAAAAACTTGTTTAGTTGTATGTTAGTTGCTACTTTCTGTAGTTTTGTGAAAATAAAACTTAAACTGGTTACTGCTAAACTCATACATATAATAGAACATGATTTTATTGTATTATTCATATGAGAAAAGCAATGAAAGTATTAGTCTTCAGTGCAAGTTTTACAAATTATCTCCAAAGTGCTTTGTTTTAAAGCTTCACTCTCATTAGAGTTTACTGAGATACTGAGATAATGCAGTTATCAATATTGTTCCTTAAATACAGTAGACCTTTCTATGTCGTAGCTCCAAGGTGGGCACCATCCTTGCACAAAGGATCAACATATGTCCCATGAGCTCACTTGCTTTTTATTTTGACCCTAAAGCAGATTTTCTCTGAAAAGTTAAGTGAATCATCCTATACTCAATGTATTCACTCTGCACAGAAGTAAGAAAACATATCCAAATACCTGGTGCTCAGTAAATCATTTACTCAAATCAAACCATTAAAAAAGTAGAAAAGAGGAACTTCTGAACTTCTATATTATACAGCTCTGCTTTTCACAACTGTAAAAGCCTGAAGAAGTTTTTAAAGAAAGATTTTGGGCTTTCTTCAGTTACCATTCAATGGCATGATCTCGACTGCTGATATCTTTACAGTCAGAGTCAAGAAACATATCCTTATATATCCTTCCACATAAGCAAAACATATCTGGAGCAGGGTGATCACACGTCTGCAGGACCTGAAGCATGACTTGTAGTGCCTTCTCCCTGTCACCTGCATTATTCCTTCTGAAATCAAAAACAAAGAATAAAATTAATGACTTAAGAGATAAGATAAAGATAAGATTAAGAGATAAGATAGCAAGATAGTAGAATAGTGTTTTTCACTGCTTACCCTGTAACTCATCCATCATTACTATGTACAGACTTCATTTACAATTATGTTTGCATATTGGTTGGTTGATAAAGAACAAATTCTCCATATCTGTATTTTTATATCATGGATAAGATATATGTCTTAGATAGCTCACCTAACTACTGATTTAAGCCCCGAATTCCTCAATGAAGGAAAATCTGTCATCCCACACAATTCCTCCTTGTGTAAGCAGACAGATTCTTCGGATACTCCAGTGAGAAACAAACGCCTGCTTAGTGATCATTCCTGAAAATACTCATATAAAGCTGACCATCTGCAACAGTCTGTCTGACAGCTCATTCAGCTGTTGTCATGATTTTTATTCTTGAATCCAGAAGCTCCAGGGCCAGTACTTGACAATAATGACTGAGTACAGGAGAAGTCAGGTCAATACTACTTCAGCCAAAAGAGTAATTGAGCTCAATACGGTGACTGAACTACAAGAAAAATAGAAGTTTAAAAATGACCTGTACTTCTCTCTTTATGTTCTTCATACTGAAGGAAAATTTAGAAAACAACTGTTGTCATAAACCTTTTTTGTCAAATATGTATCAATTGTATCAGTGAGAAAAAAAAATGATCAGTGATCAAATATAATTTCAGTTCTTTATTGTCATTAAACTGAACATTCCATTCTTTGTCTCTCTTTGTTTTATATTTTCCAGTTTAGAACTCACTATTTACTTAGAACAAACAAAACTATTTATCAGCAAGGATAAAGCAAACAGCCTTTTTTCTCCCCTCTTTTTAATCATTCAGAAGACTTAAAACATTTACCAGTTTCTTTTCAGAACTGTTTCCAACTTTCTGCTCCTTACCCAGGTATCCAAGAATAGGCTTAAAAGTACCATGACTACTTTGTCAGAAATACCACCAATAACAATTTCCAGTAAACTTAGTATTTGTGTGCCCTGGAAGGATTAATATTTTTTGTAAACTGGCTCAGCTCCTTAGGTAACTAGCTAATGCATTAATCATAGAATCATAGAATCACCAAGGTTGGAAAAGACCTAAAAGATCATCCAGTCCAACCGTTCACCTATTCCCAATAGCTCCCACTAAACCATGTCCCTCAACACAACATCCAGCCTTTCCTTGAACACCCCCAGGGTCGGTGACTCCACCACCTCCCTGGGCAGTCCATTCCAGTGCCTGACCACCCTTTCTGAAAAGTAATACTTCCTCATGTCCAGCCTGAATCTCCCCTGCCGTAGCTTGAAGCCATTCCCCCTGGTCCTATCACTAATGACACCAGAGAAGAGGCCGACCCCCAGCTCACTACAACCTCCCTTCAGGAAGTTATAGAGAGCAATGAGGTCTCCCCTGAGCCTCCTCTTCTCCAGGCTGAACATTCCCAGCTCCTTCAGCCTCTCCTCATAAGCCCTGTGTTCCAGACCCCTCACCAGCTTTGTTGCCCTCCTTTGAACACATTCCAGGGCCTCAATGTCTTTCTTGCAGTGAGGGGCCCAAAACTGGACACAGTACTCAAGGTGCGGCCTCACCAGCGCTGAATACAGGGGAACAATCACCTCTCTGCTCCTGCTTGCAACACTGTTTCTGATGCAAGCCAGGCTGCCATTGGCCTTCTTGGCCACCTGGGCACACTGACGGCTCATATTCAGCCGAGCATCAATCAATACCCCCAGGTCCATTTCCTCTACGCAGTCCTCCAGCCACACCGCCCCAAGCCTGTAGCGTCGCCTGGGGTTGTTGTAGCCGAAGTGCAGGGCCCGGCATTTGGCCTTGTTGAAACTCATCCCATTGGCTTCAGCCCAGCTCTCCAGCCTGTCCAGATCCCTCTGTAGGGCCTCGCTACCCCCAGGCAGATCCACACTTCCAGCCAATTTGGTGTCATCTGCGAATTTACTGAGGGTGCACTCGATGCCCTCATCGAGGTCATCAATAAAGACATTGAAGAGGACAGGCCCCAGCACCGACCCCTGGGGAACGCCACTCACTACCGGTCGCCAGCTGGATTTGACTCCATTCACCACCACTCTCTGTGCCCAGCCCTCCAGCCAGCTCCTCACCCAGCCAAGAGTGTATCCATCCAAGCCTCGGGCTGCCAGCTTCTGCAGGAGCATGCTGTGGGAGACAGTGTCAAAGGCTTTGCTGAAGTCTAGGTAGACCACATCAACAGCCTTTCCCTCATCCACCAGATGGATCACTAGATCATAGAAGGAGATCAGGTTGGTCAAGCAGGACCTGCCCTTCACGAACCCATGCTGGCTAGGCCTGATCCCCCGCTCATCCCGCACATGCTGCATGATCTCCCTCAAGACAATCTGCTCCATAACCTTCCCTGGCACCGAGGTCAGGCTAACAGGCCTGTAGTTCCCCGGATCCTCCTTACGACCCTTCTTGTAAATGGGAGTCACGTTGGCAAGCCTCCAGTCTTCTGGGACCTCACCAGTCAACAAGGAGCGCTGACAGATGATGGAAAGCGGCTCGGCTATCACCTCCGCCAGTTCCCTCAGCACTCTTGGGTGGATAAAAAACCAATAAAAACACACTGCAGCAAAAAGAACAACCAAACAAAAAATCCCTCAGGCTTCATACACATTAGGCAATGAAGAATATCTAATAACAGATTTGTAGCTGTCTGTGCAGCAGTTATCTAGCTCTAATGCCAGTGGCATTGTATAATCAATGAATATACAGATGTTGTAATTAAGAAATAGACAAGAAAGTTAGGCTAAACAAGTTATCACTCTAAAGAACAATGGATGGAAAGCTTACCCTTGTCCTGGGCTCACTGAGAAGACTCCAAGAGGAGTGATCTCCAAAAGAGAACCATAGCAGTAGCCAGCTCTTAGATGGGGTCTAGGAGAGGTGCAGCCAGGCTCCCCCCTTCCAGCATCGTAGGTGAATTGCCTTCACCTGTGCTACCAGGGCTGACTCATTGTTCGCCTCAGGAGGTCAATCAGAGGTTCAGGCCATGATTCAGCAGTTCCCATACAGGCATACAGTAAACTTTCAAAGCAAGTACTTGTATATTTTTAAAACATTTTTACTTCAAATTGACTGTTGCTCTGAAAGTAACACTGGTCATCTCTAATGAGCACTCAAGGACAAAATTTATATCTTTATTCAGTTTCATGGGAAATAAAAAGAAATTTAAAAGTGGGGGGTAAATCTATGGTACTGGTCAACATGCTTTAACCAAACCTGTTCTGAACTAACCAGAGTCTCTGAGACAAGTTTCACTGTTGTTAATGTGAACAAAGAGAATCACAGAATCATTAAGATTGGAAAAAACCTTTAACACTACCTAGTCCAACCACCAACCCATCACCACCTCATCCACTAACCATGCCCCTCAGTGCTGCATTCACACAGTTCTTGAACACTTTCAGGAATGGTGACTCCTGGGTAGCCTGTGTCAATGACCCACCATTCTATTGGAGAAGAAATTATATATCCAATATATCCAATCTGAAGCTCCCCTGGTGCAACTTGAGGCCATTCCCTCTCATCCTATCACTTCTAACTGGGAGAAGAGGCCACCTTGCCACAACCTCCTCTGAAGAGTTGTAGAGGTTTTAAATTATGTTAAAAATTTTCTGGAGAACAGGTACTGAAAGACCACATACAGTGACGGCGTAAGTCTTGTTTCCTCAGATATACCCAAACTAACTCCTTAAGTGGAGGCTACGTAAAGTGACTGTACTCATTTATTTAATAACAGTTCTATCAAACTATATTTTGTAGGGATCTTAAACTTGGCTATTTTAGAAGTAACATAGAGGACAAAGAGAAAGAGACATCTTGTACATATGAAAAAAGAATGACAAAAATAGACAAAAAACAGACATGAAAGAAGAAAGTTGGGTAAACAGAACTAAATTAGGCCCTAAGGTATAAGTCCAGTAGCTCCCAGTAAACAAGTGTGTAACACAGTTGTAGAATTCAGCATGTATTCAATCTTATGGTGAAATGGCAAGAAAAAATTGACTGCTTCCAAGACAAACAGACTCACCTCTGTCTTGTGTAAAAACAGGTTAAATGTTAATGATAACATTAACGTGTGTTACATATTGATTGAAACAGACTCGCTTTAAAGAAAAAAATACAATGCATAAAGCAAGATTAGTTAAAATAGAAAAGTGCAAAACTCTTCTGGATATCATAGGATAAACCTGTGCTCATGAAAGAAAATACGCGGAGCATTTCAAAACAACAAGAACTAAAGAAACAGTGTACTAAAGCACTCAACACAAAAGTAAAGGTTTCTGTCTCCGAGCAGGAAATGTGTGATTTATTCAGTTCATAAAAGGTAAGAAACAATTCTCCATTAGAAATATATTTTTCAGTGCTAAATTTTCTTAAACAACTATATATTAACCTAACACAAGTTATTATTAAAATCAGCTTAGATAGCTTTGTATAAATGGTATTTTTAGCATTATTAACATAATTTGATGATTCTGCATTATAAACCAGTATATCAATTACAATAATATGAAAATTTAGGAAAAGTTATCACTTTCTAAAGCAATCCCAAAAAGAGAAGACTAACTGAGAAGGGAAACAAACAAACAGAATTGGAAAAATTCATACTTCAAGCTACAAGCAAAGTAACTTCTCTTGTCAACATGAAGATACACTGTTTGCTTACGTACAGTACCTGTTGCTCTGGACCATGATGTATTTTCACTTGTTCCATATCCCACAGTTTGGGATCTGCATGTCTGAAAACAGACCTGTGATGCTTTGAAGGCCTGTTTGGCCTTGCAGTACAATGTCAGAAAAGAGACTACCCTCAAGGCACTGACTTCTATTTTTCTTACCCACTATCAATGACATGAGCTTCCCCATGCTCCCCACAGCCTCTCCAAGTAGGGAAAGCTGAAGCTCTGAATGTTATAATGGGCAGTCATGGATAGAAAGCAGAAAACATCATCTTTATTGCAATAAATCAGTGCATTAAGTGAGACTGATTCAGTAAAGCAAATCTCCTGAATATGAATTACAGATAGGACCATTCACTGAATTTTACCTGCTCCATGGTTACAGGCCAGCTTGCACTGAAATATGTACATTCCTTAATGGCATGACACACTCTAATCATTTTAGAGAAGAAATACTAATTTGCAATAGGTACTTTTCATTGGCAGTCTTCAACGTAGAATTTGTTAGCCTTTTCATGGCTGGGATACGATGTGACTTAAACAACTCTGCATGTACATACAGTGAAAACATGAGTTGGTCTTCTTGATTGCTTTGGTTGGTTTGGGGTTGAGCAATTCCTAAAATTACTTATTCTGAGAATTCTTTCAAAATAAAGTTTGCCCTTCCAAAACTTAGCTTAATGATAAATGAGTTTGAATAAATTGTAGTATTAATCAATTTTCTGACACTACCTTAAAACAGAATGCACACTATGGTAGAGCTGTTAACAATACTTTTTTTTTTCTTTATTAGCACCATCTTAGTTTTCTCAGTACAAACTTTGCCTTGCTAAAACTAGCATAGAAAATAAATAAAGCATAATCAGGCTAAATTATAGAATCATAGAATATTCCAAGATGGAAAGGACCCACAAGGATCCTTTGAACTCCTGGAAACATGATAAATGCAAGAGTCACTGCCAGTTGGGAAATAACTTGGAGTTACTTCAAAATACTTACAAATCCCAGCATGAAAACGTCCCCGTATTCAATAAAACACTACCATAATTCCACCAGACACACATAAATAAAAGTGAGGAATTAAGAGGACTTGAGTATTTAAAAAAGAAAATAAAGTTGTAGGATTAGAAAGAAACACAAAGTAGGGAAAGAATAATTATCAATGGTATGGAAGAGTTTCTACCTGCAATGGGACAACCCCCTGCTCTCTCCTTGCCTCTTCTTAGCTGTTGATATTTAAGGGATCTAAGATACAAAGTTTCAGATTAAAAATTCACAAACAGCTAAGGGCACCAGAAATATTCCCTCTGGAGATCAGTCCTGCCCCAGTGCTCGTCTCCAAAATTCTCTAGGCCTCTTCCTTATGAAGCTCAAAAATAATTTGTTAGGGTTTACTTTGGTTTGTTCAAGTTTTCTCTGAGTCTCTGCTAAGGAAGAAAGGTTACAAAAGTAGCAATAGACCAGCGTTTACAGAAAAGAGAATCTCTTTGCAAATCTATCCTCCTTTTCCATTCTCAAATTTATTTGATAAACACAAAATTTACTGCTCTGTCTCAGGAAGTCCCTGAGACATAAGCTGGCAGATGCATCCTCTTGCATAAAAATAAGATGCTGAGTGGCTTAAGAATGTCTCAGTGACTTCACAGCAGATGAGCTGAATTGCTCCTAACTGCGCAGAAATCTACACAGTGATTTCAAAAAAGTCATAATTTTTGAGAATTGAAATAATTGATTTGATTAGAATTATTTCTACATAAACTCTCACCTGAAAAAAAAAAAAAACCAAAAAAAAAACCATTAATTAATTAAGAGAGTAAAGACTCACTTCATTGAGAATGCAGTTCAACTGAAGAACTTTCAATATTCATGACAGTGGATGAGGAAACAATCCCAAATTGGTTGCTGTGACTAGAACTAAATTTGCAGGCCTCTAGATAGCCATGACAATGGAAAAAGCCTAGCTTCTTTTTTCCTTGTGCATGCTGTGGATGTTTTGTGCAAACCACTTATACAAAATGAGGAACCTCATGATGTGATTTTTCTATATAAAGGTAATCAGAAAACAGAACATTTCAAACAACCCAGTGCTTTTCAATGGGAATAATTTACTTTGGCTACCATTATTCACAATTACTAACAATTTTCTGCTTGCACCCTGTTACACTCTTCCCTTGCTAATTGCTTTTTATGTGTGTATTACATATGTTGCTTGTTAAAATATGCATGCTGAGTTTAATAACAGTGACTGCAATGTCCTCATCTTTAACAATTAACGATATAATTGCCTGGGAAAGAAACTGAAGTCTTCATATCTCTGACTTTATGCCTGGTCTGAGTTTTGTCTTACAGTAGCCAGAATCTACTCTGTTTTGAAAAAAAATATTGGCATAACCTTTGGCCTCTTTGCAAGCTTCCAGAATTTGAAATTGACTTAATGTCTGGTATCACAGAATCACAGATCACAGAATCACAGAATCACCCGGGTTGGAAGGGACCTCAAGGATCATGTAGTTCCAACCCCTCTGCCTAGCAGGGCCACCAAACACACACATTCAGATCAGGTTAGGACTGGTAGGTCCAGTTTTGCTAAGTAAGGCCAAAGTATTTATTCAAATGTAAGTAAGGCAGTCCAGAGGAGGGTGACAGAGATGATGGGGGGCCTGGAGCACCTCTGTCATGAGGAAAGCTGAGAGATTTGGGGCTGCTCGGCTTGGACAAGACTGAGAGGGGATCTTGTCAGGGCTTAATGAGGGAGTCAAGTACATGGGGCCAGGCACTCTTCCACAGTGCTCAGTGACAGAACAAGAGGCAACAGGCACAAACTGGAACACAGCAAGTTCCATCTGAACATGAGGAAGAACTTCTCTACTGTCAGAGTGACAGAGCACTGGAACAGGCTGCCCATGAGAGGTTGTGGAGTCTCCTCTGGAGGTATTCAAAAATCCAGCTTTGACACTTTCCTGCATAATCTACTGTAGGAATATTGCTTAAGCAGGGAGTTAGACTAGATGATCTCCATAGGTCCCTTCCAGACCCTATGATTCTGTGAGGTACTTTGTTCCTGCTAGGCTCAGTTAGTGATACTGTGCAACATTTACCATTCTATTGATTTTAGCATTCCAAACAGTTCAAGTAAAAACACAGTTCTGTATTTTTATGAATAGACTCTGATAAACCTTCATTAAAATAATTGTTAAAACCGACAGAAAGAAAAAAGGTGGTTCAAAAGTCCCATGGAAGATGCTAAAAGCAACACTCTAGGTGTCATTTTTTACTTAACTGAACTTGTTCTGAGTGTTCCAGTCCTAAACTCTGGACTTTGGTCCAGCATTTTGTTCCAAGACACAACACCCTCTGTAAAGGTTGAATTCCACATTCTTTTTGATGAAAACTTGGTCATTCATTTCTTTAAAAAATTCCATAGCAACGTTTAGATTGTTCCCAGAACAGAGGTGAAGTCATGTTGGTTAAGGCTAATGCTGAATTTAATGAAATCAGCCAATGGGGAAAGCAGGTGCATGAGCAAATCCATTTAGTCTTTGACAAGGGGTCTATTGCTACTTTCAAAACAACACTGAAGATTTAATGGCACGAAGACCATGTACTACTCAATATACAAAGTTTTTAAGATAAAGAGGGTAAAGAACTGTACTAGTTTTATTATGCACAGGTAAATGGCAAAGTTTTAAAAACTGTTGTCCAATCAAATCAGGTTTTCCAAAGGACAAGACATGATCCAATGACGACTGCAATGTCTTGAGTCAAAATATGCCAAATTCTCTTTGTTGAAACAACTTCTCAAGAGATCATAAGGATAACTTAAGGAGATTTGAATTTTAGAAGCTTTCTAAGATCAAGTCTGCAATTTTTAGGGGTTGGGGGAAAAAAAAAGGTGGAAAACCATACCATACCACTGTACAGTCAGGAAACAAACTACAACATGGTTTAAAATGCATATCATCACCAAGAAGCACTAAACCACTACTTTAAAATGCAAGCTTATATTGTACATAAAAATTTTACACTAAAAACTCATTTTCCCTTATTTTTAAGAAACACAATGTGATAAGCATACTTCAACAGATGGGATAAATACCAGACCAAACAGCAAAATTCTCTGCCTTCATGTGTTCAGAACTAAATTTTCTAAGAGATATACCTTAGCAGAACAAGTTACAAGACTAAATAAAAGGTTCATCAGCTGAGACTTAGTAATTCATTATATGAAGAGCTGAGGAGAATCAGGACACACTGCGTTCATTTCCATTCTTAGAAAACAAAACCACACACCACAACAACGTAAGCCAAATTATGCATCAAAATTAATTATTTCTTCTTCTCTTTCCTAAAAAGATTTTGTCGTCATTCACGTTCATGTTATAGTTCCAAATATAGTTTAAAAAAATAGTTAACTTTTTCCTTGAGGAGTTTGGAAATTGGGAATAATTTGGGGATTAATTTCTTCACATAAAAGGCACTTACCATTGCAATTAATTCATGTTTCAGAACTGTTTTTTTTTTTTTTTCTTTTTAAATTGAAAACATATATTTTATACGGGGTTTATGCCTTCAAAAAAAATCTCTAATGGCAAGTTATCATAAAAGCACAGACATCAGAATTATGTGTATTGTCAATCATGCTGTGTACTCTGAGAATACTATTCAGTAATAATCAATACTTTACTCTTCCTGATATCTCTTCAGGCTACTTGCTACCGCATCACATTTAGATGATCACTAAGCTTATTAACAAACCACCAGACCTTTTTCAAAAATCACTGTCTTCTATGAACTTTCCAACTGACATGTACTGCATTCTTTGTTCCTATGCATACAGCCTGTATATGGCTGCATGAGAATGAACTTCATCTGTAGGGAACACATTATATAAAACAGTAAGAAACTGCTTCTTGACAATGAGGAAGTGATACCTGATTCTTTTTTCTGAGCAGCAATTTTATATTTACTCCTAAGTTTGTCAAAACTGTCAAATGGTTTCAAATGGAGTTATTACCACTATCTATAAAACGTCACACATGCAGACAGAAAACCCCCTTTTTCTGGTAAGATTTTTCCCATCAATGACTGCTTTTCTAAATCTGTTACTAAGTTCTTAAGACCCTTCATATGCCATCCTGATGCTGTGCAGTACCAATTTTTAGTTCAATGGCAGGTCTCAACTATAAATAACATGTGGATTTCATCTAAGCAGTTACTTCCATTAATGCATTTAATTTTGCGTGTATAAAATCTACTTTCTGATACAATCTTAATATACCTTCTTTAGAAACAGAGCGAATATTATACATATGAACTGTAGAAATGTGTAGCTATCTAGAAGAATTCAACACATATTTCTGTGCTTCCTAATCTAGAAAAGCTGAATCAGGAAATAGCCTGTATGTGCAGATTGCCTTTCAACCTTTCAAGGAAGCTGCTTCATGAATATGTACTCATAGATCAAGTAACACTTGTTATGCATCACTTCCAAATCTATTATGCTAAACTTTGTGAGATGTTCAGAATCAGACTCAGAACAGTTTCAGCCTGACCAAAACATCACTGGTATCAATGAAATCTTTCATCAGTGGCCTTTGTAACAGATCCTTATCGTCTGCACTACAGATTTAAATATAACCCCATTTGAAACAACAGCAGTATAATGAAACATGCTCAAACAGCAATCCTTACCTGTTCAAAGCAAATGCATAATGAAACTTAATGTTGTGTTGATCAGCCAGGTCACATGTAGGAAGCATTTCTAGTGTTTCTACCAGCTTTACCATAGCATCATAGTCCTGGTAGGAATACAACAAAATTTAAAATTAAAAAAAAAAAAAAAAGACAGAAATACAGATCACCTCCAGCAGAGGAAAGTATCAGTAACCTAAAATTTATCATGACAGCTAGACAGGCCATGACAATGCTGCACCTTTTCCCCACCAACACGAGAGAACTGATTGGTGACATCAGGATTGCAGGCTGCCTAGGCTGTAGTGACCATGCAACAGCACAGTTCAAACTCTTTAGCGATATTAGACAGGCAAAGAGTAAACTCAGGAAGCTTAGTTTTACGAAAACCTACTTCCAGCTCTTTGAAGAGTTCATCAATAAAACTCCCTGGGAATCTGTCCTCAAGGACAAGAGAGCAGAGCAGAGCTGGCAGATCTTAAAGGAAGATCTTAGGACACACGTGCTCTCCATCCACAGGTGTATGAAGTCAGGAAAGGAAGGAAAGAGATGGATATGGCAGAAGTGGGACCAGCTGGTTAAACTGGAGAGTAAGAAGAAAATGCACTGGCAGTGGAAGCAGGGACTGTAAAATTGGGAGGAACATAGGGATACTGCTAGGCTGTTTAAGGTCAGGAAAACCAAGGCCCAACTGGAACTGGGCTTGGCAAGGGGCACAAAGAAGGATAAGAAAGGCTTCTCTAGGTACCAGAAACTGAAAGTCAAGTAGGGTGTACCCTCCCCACTAAGCAATACAAGAAGGTTCGTAACAACAAACAAGGAAAAGGCTAAGATACTCAACAACATTTTTCTCTCAGTCTTCACAAGCAACTCCCTTACAGACAGCCCTTGAGTGGACAGGTCATAAGGTGGGAACTAGGGGAGCATTGCCCCTCCTGATGTAAGCAAAGATCAAGTGCATGACTCCAGAGGAACCTGAACAGCTCAAAGTCTATGGATCCCAAAGAAACGCATCCCAGAGTCCTGAGGAAATTAGCTGAATCAGTTGCCAAGCCATTGTCAATATTTGAAAAAACGTCGTGACAGTCATATGAAGTCCCTGGTGACTGGAAAAAAGACAGTGTCACACTTATTTTTAAGAAGGGTAGAAATGATGATCCAGGAAAGTACCAACCTGTCAACCTCACCCCTGTGCTTGGGAAGATCATGGAGTTTCACAGAAGCTATGATAAAGACATGAAAGACAGAGGAGAATGGGAGATCTAGCATGGCCTCACCAAGGGAATCTGCTGCTTGAAAAGCCTTGCCGCTGTTTATGATGGCATAACTGCATCAGAGGCAAGAGAAGAGCCACTGATATCATCTATCTGGACACCAGTAAGGCTTTGACACTGTATACCCCACAACATCCTTTTCTCCAAATTGGAAGGACACGGATTTGATGGGTGGATTGTTCAATCCACAAAGAACTGGTTGTGAGATTGTGTCCAGAGAGTGGTGGCCAATAGCTCAAAGTCCAGTTAGAGAACAGTGACAAACGGTGTCCCTTAAAGGTAGTACTGGGACCGGCTCTCTTTAATACGTTCATCAAAGACATTGATAGTGGGATTGAGTGTAATTTCAGTAAATTTGCAGATGACAACAAGCTGTGTGATGCAGATGGCACACCTGAGGTACAGGATGTTATTCAGAGAGATCTAGACAGGGTGAAACACTGGGCCCACGAGAACCTCATGAGGTTCCATAAAGCCAAGAGCAGGGTGTTGCACCCGGGCCATGGAAACCTCTGTTATCAGTACAAAGTGGGGGATGAAAGGATGGAGCACATCCTTCCAGAAAAGGACCTGAGGGTACTGGTGGATGGCAAGCTAGATTAGCCAGCAATTTGCCCTCATATCCCAGAAAGCCAACTATATCTTGGGCTGCATCCAAAGAAGTGGGGTGAGCAGGTCAAAAGAAATGATTCTGCCCCTCTACTTTGCACTGGTGACACTTTACCTGGAGTACTGCATCCAGATGTGGAGTCCTCGGTACAGACCTGAAAGTGGCCTTTCAGTATATAAAGGAGGGCTATAAGAAAGGAGACAGACTCTGTAACAGGGTCTGTTGTAACAGGACAAGGGCACATGGTTTCAAACTAAAAGAGGGGTGGTTTAGATTGGATATAAGGAAGAATTTTTTTTTACAATGAGAGTGGGAGAGGCACCAGCACAGATTGCCCAGAGAGGTGGTGGATACCTGGGGACAGTCCAGGTCAGGCTGGATGTGGCTCTGAGCACCATGATGTAGCTGTAGGTGTCTTGTTCACTGCAGGGGAATTGGACTAGATGGCCTTTAAAGGTCACTTCCAACTCAAAAGATTCTGTGATTGCATGACAGTGTCTCAGGTGACTTTCCTTAGAAGTGGGTCAATACTTATCTTTTCCTCCATTCAGCGCCAATTCCTCCATGCAATCCAGAATACCCTTAGCCATTTACCAGCACTATGAATCAGAAGTGTTGAGTCTGGCTGTTTCAAGCCTTATTGAGTGCTTCTGATGAATTACACTTCATCAGGTCACTGCAAAATTCTACTTTGCATAGCTTGTTTTGTAGAACTTCAGCTGGCTGTGAATTCATTTTACTTTTTCAGGAGGTTGCCAACGTATACTGCTGAATTGGCCAGCTCACTGAGATCACGGATGGTCTCACACTACTTAATCTGTGCGTTCAATATATATTTAAGTGTGATTACATTTCTCCAGGAAGACATTTCAAAGGAGTGCAAATGCTCACCAGAGGTGACAAAAAATGATATGGATAAGAAGCAGCAGGGGAATATAAATCTCAGAATGAAAAGTTGGGTGATGCAGAGTGATACAGTCACCCACTGCTCTCATGTCTCATTTGTACTTGCCAAATAACCAACTTAGCTCCTGAAGGAAAAAAAAACAAACAAAACACAATTGTTGAATGGTTGGAAGTACATTTTAAAAGTGGTATCAAACACAGAGCCTGGAAGCTCAGAAATACAGTGTGTAAACTGCATTTAAATAAAATCAAGAAAAAAAAAGGTGTGCCTACTTTTTAAAAAGAAATTAGTGTTTCATTCAGTTACAGTTAACAACTTGGACACTTCTGGTCAATACATTGGTCAAAAGAAATCAATTTTATTAGTTTCCAAACTGGAAGAGAGCAAGAAGGGGCAGGGAAGAAAAGAGCAAAAATCCATTTTGCTTGGATCAGCTTTCATTATTTATATATTTTAAGGAGGTTAAAAATGACAGAAAATAAGCAAGAAAGTCTCCTAATTAGTGTCTCTTGTTCACAAGTAAAATAAATAAGAGTCTACAGCCCCTTATAGCTTAGTGGTCAAGTCAAACTGTTAGTGCAGAAATTTAGGGTCAGCTTTGAATCACTCTTTAATAAACAAAGTCTCGAGAACAAGCAAGTTGCAAAATCCCATAGTAAAATCACCTTCTTTAGTCTTTAGAAACATACCTGTATATCTCGGTAAGAAAGAAGCAGGTTTATGACAATGTCAGAAGTCAGCACTTCAGTATTATCCATACGAAGCTTAATTCTAGCCAGCTCCTTAGCCAGTTCATCTCCTTGGTACTTCTCTCTAGCCTTCCTAATATCATTTAGCAGTGTTTCTTTATAATAGGCACTGAAGAAGTAGAAGACAGACATGGAAAGAAGACTTTAGATATTTCTTATGAAACAGAATCATTTAGCTTAGAAAACACCTTCAAGATCGCCAAGTCCAACCACCGATGTGACCTACTAAATCCTATCACTAAACCATGCCCCTTGGTGCCACACGTCTCTTAAATACAGTGATGGGGTCTCCACCATCACACTGAGCAGGGGAGGGCAACTATGAAACATAGCTGTATTTCTAATAAAAAGTACCATTTCCTCAGAGAGAAAACTACATCAAATGTTTCATCTAAACCTAAATTTTTCACCAGTTCATACATCCACCTTGCTTCACCTCAATCTATTGGGCTATGTATCAATACCAGGATTTTGAGATGACTTTTTTTTGCCACAGTAGAACTGGTGCTTTTTTTGGTCCATTACTGACAACTACAGATACAGAACTTTGTATTTCTCTCCTTAAGAAGACAGTACTTGGAGTGACATAGAGACAAAAGATCATTGTGACATAAAGAGGAGATACAGGATTTTATAACCAAAAGAGGAAAGAAACTTTCAAACAAAAACCAAAACAAGCCACCAAAAGCTAACCTACTTGTAGTTTGTTTGATGAACACAAAATGCATCATGTGTATTAAAATAAATATAATACATAACATAAAATCCAACAATAGGAGTTGCACAACTTATTTTAGTGCACATTGCAATGCCAGAGATTTGGAAAACTACAAAACTGTATCCTGTTATCAATATCACAGTTATAAACCACCTGAACAGACTACCTAAAGTAAAGGTGATCTGGAGCAATTTATGAAGCTAACAGCTGGGAAGTTAGCAGATACCGGACAGATACTCAAGACAGCAAAGCCACGTATTCACTACTGAAAAACTTTCAAAATACTGTCAAATGGAAGTCAGGCCTAATTCATCATGCAGTACTAATGTCAAGTTTGTATCTTCTTCCAGGTTAATGAAAATTAGCCCCTCTTAGGTGTTAACCAAACCTAAGACAGATATTGTGGTGATCTTATTTGAAATATTTTTTAAAAGTATCCACACGACTTAGGAATGGAAGCACCAGTTAAGAATGATTTTACACATGAGCTTTTCAAACATTCAAGCTTTTGGCAAAAATGTGGGGTCATCAAGCTACATCTTCCTCCTCACTGAGATCTACCACAATAGCATTTAACTCTGTATCAGTCCAAAAGCTCGATACACCCTGAAAACTGAAGAGAGAAAATTGGCTTGACTGCGGTGCTTTAATAAAATATTACCCTTATGCTGACAAGCTGTACTGACATTCCACTCCTCTTCTTGTCCCTTTCCTTAAATTGGGCCTGTGTTGCCTATCTGTAGCTTCCACTCCAGCACTTCTTTGGAGAAGCAGGAGGCAGCTTGTGTTTTTTCAGGCCAGCACTTTCCCAGACACTGACCAGCAAGGTGCCAAAGAATGGCAGATCTGCTGTGAATGGTGGTGAAAGTGGTGAGGGTGTGTATGGGCAGGTATGGGTCTATGGGTCCCAGCAGTGGAATGGGCAATGACACAAGAGAAAACAAAACAATAACTGCTACCTCATGCTTAAGACACAGGGGAAAAGATAACCTAGAAAGTCAGTCCTCTCCCAGGAAAAAAAAAAAAAAGAAAAAAAAAGACCAACTGCAAAGTACAGGAGGGACCATCCAGAGGGAGACACTTCTGCCTCCAGCCCAAGTCCTCAAAACTCCAACAGTCCCCTGTACATGCAGCTGAACAGTATCATGTTTACCAGATGATATCAGAAGGCTAATATTAAAAAGTAAACAACAACTGAAAAAAAAAGGAAGAGTTACTTTCTATTGCTGCCATAGATATATATACACATCTTTGTAGTGACACAAAAAGACGATCTGTGGCTTTGAGTTCTATGAAAAGGCAGTGACTTTATCTCCTGTTAGAACCTCATACACTGTAAGTCAAACTTAAGCACTCTGCTTACTGGTGGACTCACTGTGCTTACTGATATTTCAGAAAGTAACTATAAATCACTTCCTAGCATAACACGGTTAGTTAATTGCAACAGCTAGGGGACAGTGATCTGGAAAGCAGTAAAGATAGCCTCTTTTATTACTACATTAAGTGCAGTGAAAAAAATAAAATGAAATAAAATAAAAAAATAACAACAACAACAAAAAAATCAATGCTACTAGGAACTCTGTATCTTTTCCCGCAACATTAAAAAAAGAATATCAGAGGTTCTGGAAGTGAATGAATTACAAAATTACCATGATGTAACATGAACATCCTTGAGAAGGCTGATAAACCTGTCCACCAGGGGGACACAGAGTGGCCCCAAGATATTGTCCCAGTTGGGATGCATATACTCAGAAGCTCTTCTCTGGGCATCACTTTCACAGCAGAAGTAGTCAGCACAAGGGCTAACAACGTATGGAATGAAATAATAATTTCCACTGGAAGCCTAAAAGAAAAACAAATGTAGTTTAGAAAACAATTTAAAGTGGAAATACATTTGTGTAAACACAGGAATTATTTACAGTCAGAAAAAAACAGCTTTGGGTTGGCACCTAAAAAAACAAACAGATTTAGGTTGGCACCTAAGGAAGTTTCAGTGCAGTATTTAACACAATATGTGCAAGCATTAAAATCAATGAATTTTGTATGGAAGAGTTACAAATATTAGTAAGTAATAAAAAAGAGTTTGGATCTGTTTAGAAACAGTGCAATAAAACTGTTCACCCCAGGGATGGGGCAACCACAGCTTCTCTGGGCATCTGTGCCAGGGCCTCACTGCCCTCTAAAGAATTTCCCCCTAACATCTCACCTAAATCTTCCCTCTTTAAAGACATTCTCCTCTGTCCTATCATTATCAAACTGGGTAAAAAGTCTCTCCCTTTCCTGTTTATAAGCTACTTTCAAGAACTAGAAGGCCACAGCGAGGTCTCCCCAGAGCCTCCTCTTCTCCATGCTGAACAAGCCTATCAGTCTCAGCCTTTCTTTGCAGGACAGGTGCTTCAAGCCTCTGATCATCAGAAGAGCCTCTACTGCATGCTGCCATTAAGCATCAAATATAAAATTAAAATTAAAATCCATGCCTTGAAATATCTAAGACTTTTAACACAAAAAATCCCAAACCAAAAATCCTTAATAGGCTATAGACAGTGTAAATGTGATCAAGGTCCTGAAGTGGGTGAGGAAACAGGAAATGCCTTTCAGAAAATACAGTTAAGTTCAGATTCAATTCTTATGCTCCTGAGCAAGACCATAAAAGCAGATAACTAAGACCAGAAAGACTGATATCCTCTTTCAAGCTACAACAGTTCTCCATTGTTAAAATAAAAGTAAAAACTCAGCCAAACAATGCATTCAGAGTCACTATAAGCCCCAAAGCATGGGGCAGTATAACACAACTAATGCAGTCAGCTGCCACTGAGTATCTATCTGTTGTCACCTTGGGGATACCACGGTATCAAATGTGTACAAAAATATAACTTTCATTTTACTTCAGATCATCTAAGACTGCAGTAAAGCAGCAGCCATTTAAAGTCACTGGGATACTGGGAGAATGCTGAGAGGACTGAAAGAATGAAGATGAGGACAGCACGTTTTTATGTACATTAAGAAACTGCAAGACAAAAACAAACTGTTCACAGAAAATAACAGAGTATTCAGCTACTGAAAATATAGACAGCAAAAGCCTGTTGCTGATCTGGATTTGGAAGGATTTAGAACTTTAAATGATTTCTAATGGATAAAGATCAAGCAATGTTCATTCTTCACAAACCTTGCAGTACTGTACCTCTGTTGTAATAATACCATTACCTGTTGCAATGTTACCTCTACTTTCTATGAAAAAAAAAGTTGTAATTTAAGCAACCAGTATGTTAAAATTATTTAGTCCAAAGTTTATTCAAATATGCACTAAGTTATGTGCAATGCAAAAGCTGCTTGAGTATTATTTCTATTTTTAAGCCCATAACAACAAATTAGGTCTTCCTGCAATGGGGACAACAGCAACAACACAAGCTGAAAGCAAGATACAGCTTGTGATGCAAAGAGAAGTGCGGTTATCTCCCAAAATAGCAAAGCAATTTTCAGAAAATATTGAATGGCATGGACGAGGCATTATATTTCTTAAGTTCATCTATTTGACTGAGGTTTTTGCCTCTTTCTGGATAGCAGAATCTGTGCACTTGAAAATACATTTTCTCCATACCATAAATATTTTTACACACAGAAATCAGGAAAACTACACATATTTAAGGGTGTGACCTTGTTTGAAGAGCAACCACCACAGCTGTAGCTCCAACGATTTGTTTGTCATGTTTGGGAGTTCAGTCAGGTGGCAATGGATGTCTTTGGTACTACATGCAAAGGAAAAGATATCCTGCCTCCTGGCAGAAATATCACTGAGTAAAGCACCAAGGAAACAAAATACTGTATGCCCCTTAGAACTACTTTCCAATTTGTAGCCATTCCACCTACAAATGCATATAATCTAATTGTGATAAGTTTATATCTTTGTGGTTTATATAGATCACACATTGGGTTGATTTATTTCAGAACTATTAGCCATTTTTATCATCTTATTCTGAGAAATTTTTAGGTTTAAGAAATGTAGAAGTATAAAATAAAAGACAGACTGAAAAAAAAAAAAAAAAGAAGAAGAAAAAGGAAAAACTCTCAGCAAATAATGTATGAGCTAGCAGTGACACTTTTGTATTCAATCACAACAGTTCCAGCCACCAGAAAAAGAGCCCAAAGTAGGAACATTTAAAAAAATTACAGAAAATAGCTACAAGTAAGTTGAGAAAGGAACCTGCTTTTTAAAGGAAAAGGGTGGAAGGAACTAAGGGCAGAGTCACGTCTTTACTGAAGTAGTTAGGCCTGCAGAAGTCATTTTAAGATGTTGGCATGATGGGCTAAATGTAGTGCTTTTTTCTTAAAATACTCCTCTAAGTATTTTAAGGCTGTTAAAAGTGAAGATTTGACCTTGATAACAGAAACAGTTGGGTTGTTGATTTTTAATCATCTTGCTACAGTTATTCTGGCCAAACTGCCACTTTGTGACAGAGATACCAAACTAGAATTTAAGGGCTATTATTCTGAATGTGGAGTAAAATCTCTGCATCTTCAGAGAGGGAATTTTGCCTTCGCAGCTAACAGCTCAGCTTTTCCACTCCAGCCATGTCGTCCTTTTTGTCAATCACTCAAGGAGCATTAAGAGTGCTCACCCTCACTTACCAAGCAGTTGGAAAAGCAACATGCCAGATGACAGAAAAAGACTCAAAGAAGTCACATGCTTGGAGTATTCAGGGAGACTAATGGACTTTTATCTTAAGAATTCATCATAAGAATCCATTCGTACCTTAAGAATTTAAGTTTCCACAGTAGTAGATTTCTATGCCATCACATTCCTACCTATTTTACAATATAGGTGACTCTAAAATATCATCAACTTTTTAGAACACCTCCTGTTCACAAGTTGAACATAAGTGGTGTCTTTATATAAATATTGCAAGAAAGATTACTGTAAAACAAACAATCCACACACAAGATCCAGGTTGCAAGTAACATGTACTCTGAGATTACCATTGGTGCAAAAGAAAGCATAACTTTTATAGCACCCTTACACAAAAATGCTATAGACACAGTAAGAAGATGGCATGTTTATTAAGAGAAAACAGACGTAAAATGATGCATACTTTGCCTATCAGGCTACCATTGTGGTATTCAGGAGGTACTTCAACCCGAAGAAAAGTTTTGTGGTTGACAACCTACTCCAAATTGAAATAAAGCAACAAAGAGGAAAATACCACCATAAAACAGCATGAGAATCAAAACAACAGACATGAATAGAGAAACAATTAAAGAAAGAAACAATGGAGAAGGAATACAACTATTTATAGTAAATCTATTTTTACAAAAACAAGAAAAATAGTAGAGCACATTGCCAGCAAGAAAGTAGAATGTTAGGTTTCTTTATTTTTCTACACATCTCCTTGTATCACCATTAACTTGCTTTAAAAGTCTGACTTCTTAACAGTGGCAGATTCATTACCTGATTAGTTATCTAAAAGCCAATTGCTACAAATGTACCTCCCTTGAGACAGTAACATTTCCATAATTACTGTCATAAATTAATATTAAAAGCCTTACTTCATTATGCAAATAATAACTGTGTTATATGTAATGATCAGAAGTATTAAAAATATTTTTTACTATTTCTTCTCAAAAAGGAATAACAATCAACTCTAAGCTACTCTTCTCTCTTTCATTCTGTGCCCTTTCGAAACTCTTACCACTTCTGCTGCCTCCAACTTTTTAGTAATAAATTAATAGACAAACACCATACAATCTTTTATAAACTGCAAAAATAATTCATATATATATATATAAAGCCATTCTATAATACCACTTCTTCACATTATCAAATTCACACAGGGTAGTTATACTTAATTCAATCCACGGGACTACTAAAGTGGAGAATGTATCCAAGTGTCAAAATCTTTTTATTTAGATTTCTTATGTGTTCACTGACTTGAAGAATTAGATATGTAATTTATACAGCTATTGAAGCCCTGAAGAGACTTGGGGCCAATCTCAATAAAAACTGATTTTTCAACATAAAAATTTCTTTGGCAAGGATAAATTTCAATCTTGTTTCCTTTGGATCAAGGAGAAATTTGCTAGCAGCTCCTCCATAGCCAAGGCATCACTATCCTCTATAATTTAAGAAAAAAGAAAAAAACCCAAACATTTAAATCTCAAAATATTTCTTCAGGTACACAGACCTAAGTAATAATAAACTTTTTGGTTTAATAGCTATCCAACTTCCCTTTAAATACCTTCTCCCTTCCCACCACCCTTCAAATTAACAGTTTTTCAAACCCCTTCAGATCTACTATCAACTTATCAACTAATGAAAAATTTTCTTTATATTCTGAACTTGCTCTAATAATTTTTCCACAAGGGAAGTTCTAGCTTACATTCTCAGTGTCACATTCAAATAAACTAAACGGATCAAAACATTCAGTGCTAGAACTATTGTAAGAAGGTCTGAACATTCTGCTTCATGACCCCAGCAGTTTTTAAAACACTTTTTGTGCGCCTTTTCTTCTCTCCATCTCGGACATCTTTACACACTATTCCTTAAAATTCTGTAGAGGGAGACAAAATTTCCCTTCTGAGAACAAAAATAAACAAATCAAGGATATCAACAACATTTTGTACCAAAATATAATAATATTCCCAAGGATTTTGTGTAATGCTAAATTGGGGGAAGATTTTCTAAGCAATTCAGGCTTTGGAAAATCCTTGGAATTTTATTTCTTCCAGTAAACCTGTAGTAACATTAACATCTAAAGAAACTCCAATGTGCAAGCCAGTTTTCCAGAGAGAAATGCATTTTTCTGTACCCTACAATCTGGTAGTGCTCTCAGACCTTAACCTGTCCATAACAATGCAGGAAACACATTGTTCTGTCCAAACGGACATCTGCTATCTGTGTTATCACTGATAATTTCGACAGAAGAAAGGGAGCTGTGCCCAAACTGTAAGCGAAATTAGCAGAAGGTTGTCCTCAAACCTCCAAGGAGCTCTACGGAAGGAAAACTCATGGGGCACAGGCAATATTGACCTTGCATGTCATACAAGTGCAGTTCTGTTTTGGGAACTGAACTCCCACAGCCCACAATTCTTTTACAAATCTTAAATCTAAATAAACAATAAATTATTGATTCAGAACTTTTACTAATTGTTTGTGGGAGTCAAGTAGATCTGAATCACATCCTTCAGCTTTTTTTTATCCTGGAAATCTTTGTTCCTGGACAGTGGAATGAAGCTATAATCCTAGTTTTCCTACTCCTACACTTTTTTTTTCAGATATGAAGCAATTAAATATCTCAGGCACACACCACCACAGCTTGCCACTGTATAATTCTCACCGTTAGATCAGCTGTGCACAAGTCAACTTTCAAATCAATGCTGTAACTTTTTCTATGCATTGTTTTCAGCTTTATGTCCAGTTTCCTCACTTTTGCATCTTTCCTGATGCATAGTTAGCGTAATATTTTCCTTGCAAGGAAAATATCAACTTTTTTCAAGACCTACCTGCTAAAAAAAAAATCTCCACTAAGGACACGCAACACATTCACCTTTTCTGCATCTTTAGTGTGGTTCCACATCCATTCTATGCTGTTATCTTTTGCAATTTTGTACATGATTTGAGATTTGCAGGATAAATAGCAAAGGCGAGGGCAAGAAAACCTGAGAGAAAGATCCTAACTGCAGAACTGCATGCAGAAAGTTTCACTCTTGCTGCTGGAAAAATGGTGCAATGTGTCTGGTAGCAATCTCAATTACCTTCTTTCCTTACATGAGCACAGACACAGAGTACTGAAGCAGCAAGAGGACTTCTCTTCATAAAACCAGTAATGGTATTCCTGTGGCTACCTTTGGACTGGAGGAAGGCTTAGCAGATGAAGTATCTATCCTTCTTCCAACATATCTCCACACTCCAGTGAAGAGTGCACGTAAGCTCTTTCTGCTACATCACAGCTGTGACAGAGGCATACCAATAGAAAGATCAGTTCAACCAGGAAATGTGAAAGGAAAGTACAGACTCGTAGCAGAGTATATTAAGTGCTATATGCAATAGTTAGAAATGAAACTGCAGTGGTTACATGACTATTTACCTCACCCGATGTAGTAAATTCATGTCAATTCTGTAACTACCTATCTAGCACAGTAACCCTAATTAGCAATGGCCCTCCAAAAAAAAACTGATACAGAACTTTCGTTTGTTTGCAGGAGTCAATCTAAATGGCATTCCCCATCTTTTCCTATCCCGGAAATCCTAATTCCTGGACAGTGGAAGGAAACTACCTTCCCAGTTCTCCTATTCTTATGTGATATATTTTATCAAGCACTAAACCAGTAGCACAACTCTGGACTGCAGCAAACTACATGCCTCTCCAGACACATCTTGTGGCTTGCAAGGAGAGCAACTGTCTATTTGAAGCCAGTTCCAACTTAGAAAAGGATTAAGTTTGAACTTATTAATTATTTAGCTTGCTAATCAGTTTACTGCTGTTTCAGATTAAAAAACTGATTAAAAAATGCAACATGGGAGCACATTACAATAAATTTACTATCTAAGAGAATACAAATAACTTTGAGTAATATGAAAAGTCAAGAATCTATACTTGATATTTTAAGTCAATTATTTTTTCTTCTGTATTTCACTCACAATGGTCTTCGCAATCTAAGCACTTGAAGGAAGTAGGTTACACAACTCTTCCCCTCCCACCTTTTTAGAGGAGTGATCAGGATGCCAGTTTCAAGATCCCTCCTTGCCCTTTTTGCTAACCTGGTGTTTCCAGGTCTGATGCAGGAAACTTTACCAAATCCACTTTTCCTTCTCTTCCACATGAAGCTGAAGGAGGTCCTAACTCCCTTGTGGGGAGAGAATCAGCCAAAAGAAAAGGCTGCAGGCTGCTATTCCTTGGCACTAGGTTGAACTCCACTTTTGCACCACCTAAATGGCTCTTGTCACAATTCTCCCTCTGGCTCTGGAGGGGAAAGCATACACTTGTGACATCCACCAATTATAGCCTGAAGATGGAAGTAGCATTATTCACAAGGAAACCTCAAGCTGTTCTGAGGCCTCTTTTCACAGAGCTGCAGACTAGGAAATGCAGTTCCCGCTGCACAGTGAAACCAGATCAAAGATATCAAAGATCACCACAACAGACAGGAAAAGGACTTGGACTTACTCAACCTGATCTATCTTTAGCCTATATACTTGCTGCAGCCAAGTATAAACTGTAACTCAAAATAAGCAGCTGTAACTAATAAGTTATCTCTTTTAGTTCTCTTCTAAAAGATCAGTTTAACAAAATCAAAAGCCATTTTATTGTTTTAATCCTGTTTAGGATTACCTCAGAAAAGAATAAAAGTATATGGGAAACGTATAAAGGTTCAAGATTTTTATGAATTCAATAGCCTTCACTATAACAGTGTTTAATGAAAATAACCACTAATGGAAAATATCAAAAAACACATAAGTGTGCAAGACATTGTGGTGTATTACAGTAAGCCTAAAATAACTACTGAATTGTATCTTTCTTGAGGTTTACTTACTTATTCGGTTTTTCTTGCATTAAAGTTAAAAATGTTTTTAATTGAGGAAGGTTTTGCATTCCTCAGCAAAACCTGTGAATTTGTGAAGAGGATGGGTACAGAGTGGTCAAATGTGCTTGATGTACAGCCTTAATAAGGTATCACACACACATACGTATTCATACAAATGAGTGAAAGTGGTAGAGGTAGAAACGGACTTTGAAATTCCAAGTCTACATTTTTATCTATGAAAGTACATATATAACATATCTGCTGGAACTTCTCTAGAAATTGAAAAGGAACTCCTAAAGAAAAGTAATTTTTTAATCTATCTTTTCTTCTGAAAGGAAATCAGTAAGACTCATTAGTCAGTACTGCGCGTAAGGAAAACAGACTTCCTAGTACCATAAAGAGCATACATAAACCTGGTAACTTTGTTGTTAGAGTTGCTTCAACTGTAGTATTCATTTTGTGTTTTAAAATGAATGTAGATTTAATACTTACTGTATTTTTCTGAGATACCATATCCTGGAAAAAAAAAGAGAATGAAAAAGGTCATTTTTACTGAGAATTATTATGTCCAATAAAACTAAATGGTAGGCACCAACTAAATGTGCACACATACAAATGTGTTCTTAACTCATAACCTCCTTTTACTGCCATATCAACTTCCAAGTGAAGGGCAATGTCAAAAAAAATCTCCATAGTTCAGTTTCAGAAAGAATTAATGATTCAGAGAATAAACCTATTTAAATTAGTGCTCAGAAGATAAAGAAAACTTGTAGTTGCCAGTAACTGGAGTTTCTCAAGCAGGGCACTCCATAAGCCTACTGGACACTTGTGAATCAAAAGCATTTAAAGCTGGACACTTTTTCTCTCAAAGAATATCCTGAAGATACCTAGGCTCCTTTCCTACCTGGATGGGCACAGCCCAAAACACTCCTGCACCCTACTTTTTCTGACCCTGAAATCTAAAAAGAGAGATTGAAACCATGAGGAGGATGACAATTTAATGTAAACCAAACCTCAAAGATCTCCAGCTGTTGGTAAGTAACCTTCTCCTTCTTGTGGTGGCATCATGTCCAGTAAACACTGGTTGGTGAAATAAAGAGATCTCCAGATAAGCTACTTTACAAATGTTAGAGGCAGACTTGTTTCTAAGCAAGGTTAATCACTGAAGTAATTTAACTGTATGTGCTCTGGCAACTTAAGATGATTCTTACTCATCAACTTCACACATCTGACAGCCTCAAAACCACTTGCACAGAAATGACGGTGCTCATGTATATACCATCAGACTGAGCATTACTAACGGTCTAAAAGGTTTAGTTCCACAATGATGAACCTCCTGAAATCCAGCCTTTTTATTATGTGCTTAGAAATAGGTTGTTTTGGAAAGAACACTGAAGAAATTGAAGATACAACTCTTGGGAGAATTTCAAGGATGTGTTCTATGAAGTAAACTAAATAGTCAGGCTGCCTGAACTTCACAGCTACTCCAGCAGGAGTAACAGTAAGAATACTGCCTTCATAACAGCTAGGCTAGACACTCTTATTGGGCATGTAAAGCAACCCAAATCCAAGTAGAGTAATATATTCCTAAAAGCAAAGGGAAAAAAACTGGCTAAATTAGTCAGAAATAACAGATAGTCAACTATTCACATCAAGGTATCTATACCTAACGGAATTACTGATTAATGCAACAAAATACTAAAAAAAAAAGATTGAAGGCTTAGTCTTCTGAAATAAACACCTGAAAGAAAAGCTAAAAGTAAACAGGTCCACTTACCTAAACAAATATCTCTAATAAAATTTTGTCTTCTGTTGATAAAAACTTCTCTCTAAGGAAAAAAAAGGAACTCTTCTGAAAACTATCTAGCATCTAAGCCATGAAACGTGTCAAGAGATCACGAAATGTTCTTCCCTGAAGGATCCCAAGAATAATCCCTATCTACCTTCTGAAGTATTCCTAAAACAAAAAGTATATTTATATATTTGAATGGTATTCAACAGCAAACTGGAGGTCGATTGCAAAAGAAGTATCAAGAACATCAGAATAGGACAGAACCATCTCCCCAGTATCCTGCTAAAACTACCCTGGTGTTCAACCAGATGATCTCTTCAACTTGTTTCCAACAACTCAAATCAATTAATCAAGTAATTTTGATCACTCAGTAAGGTATGCCAGGGGACTGTTGACCAACGTGATTATACAAATGACTATGAGATAAGAGATACAGCAGGGCTCAGTGTCATTAGCAGAGCTCCCACGAGAAGAGAAATTAAGAGAGAGAACAGTTTTTCCAGCCCTATGTGATGCAGTCATACTCTAGTGTTGTGAGGTCCCCAGGCTCGTACTTGAGCTTCACACTCTTCAACAAAAAGACCCAGAACTGACACTTCCAAGGTCTGCAAGCTCTGGCAGTGAACTGTTTGAAGACCTGGCCCACAGACAGCTGCGAGTCTGGAGGTCATTCATCCAGTTACGGAGCACATGCTTGCATCCGCGCTTGGCACAAAGTGCAGAAATCAAAGCCGTTCACCTCATTAGGTGGAGATATGTAAAAGATGACTAGCTTGGGCTCCCCAAACTTAGGCAGCTGCTGAGGAGAACCAAGATGATCACAACTCCTGAGATACAACGTAAGACAAGGATTTAAAAAAATGAGTTAATAAAAAATAAAAACTGCAGTCAGGTATGTCGTCTCTGCAAGAGGAAAAGCTGTATGCCTGCCCTTAAGAAATTATTAGAGCAACAAAGGGGATGCAAGTATGCCTTGACACATATTTGTTGCATCTCTTTGAGCAAAGGGTGTGAGAGGTCTCGTGACTTCAGATTACACAAAATGTGAATGTATATGTGGAACACAATTGCAGAAAGGAGCAGATTCAGAGTAAAACTGAAGACACTGAAAGAAAAAGAAGCTATGACAGGACCCAGCTTTTAACGCAGTTAATATTCAACTTAATATTCTTATTTCACTGGGAAAGGTTGGAGAATTCCAAGATAGATTTTTGGACATCAGTGGCATGAAAAAAATGTTAAAACCATAAGAGGCAATAAATCAAAAGAAGAGAAAAACAACCTCACACAGTATGAACAACGCTGTTCTCAGTGAAGGTAGCAAGAAAAAGGATGATAATTATAAGAATCAGTAAGTGGTAGTACAAAAGAGTAATCTAAATGTGAGCCAAACCAAAGAGCCAAACCTATGCTGTGAAAGAAATATCCCATTATAGGATTTGCAGCCAGAACAGTCTTAAAAGACTTCAGCGTATAGCATGTTTCCCTACTGTAATAGTGAACAACAGGCCTGTAAAATGATTTGATTAGGATCTCTTCCTTATTCCTTCCTTCTTCATCAGAGAGAAATAAGATGAAGATTCCTGTAATCTTAGCTTCTCAGAAACTAGGAGATACTAACTTCAGCTGAGAGAAGTACTTGAATGTTCAGAGTAGGTTGCAAGACATTACTTCTTTGAGCATCATTACTAGAAGTGAAAGTGCAGGTTTTGTACAAGTCAAACCATCTGAAGCAAACCCAGTACTGCAGTATGGATCTTTTCTTATAAACAAGCTTTTACTTTACTCTAACCACTGCTATTCTTGGTAGTAGCTGTTATTCTTAACAAGATTTTGCTAAATAGCCATTAGGAAATCACACTCAATGAAAATTTCTGCCACAAATGTTTGCAGAATCAGGTAGTTAAAGTTATTTCTCAAACAAAGCAAGATTTTGAAGAGAGAACCTTACTTTGAGAGACTGGGCAGTGTCATCATCAGTGCCATGGTAGAGTATAACATTATTTGCCATGTCAAAGCTTTCACGCACACCAAGGTGGTAGAACAGTGATGGTTGCTTGGAAATATCACTCATATCCACAACTGCAACATCTGAAATGAGAGAGGAAGGGGGGAAAGTGCTAAAAAAAAAAAAAAAAAAAAAAGTCTTAAAACCCAATTTATTACTACAAAGAATTTAAAATGAATGCTGAAATCACACACACATTTGTAAGTACAAAATCAGCATACTCAATTAAGGATCATTTTCTCATAGTACAAGTATTACCATGCACTTGAGAGATACTATATCCAGAAAATGATCACAGTATTACCATAACTGTGAGGCACGGTCTGTGAATTCACAGTTTTGAAATCACTGCATCAGGTGCACTGCAGGTGAAGAAGGAGTTCTACTTTTGCTCCCCAAGCCAGGCCTGACAGTCTGAATACCCACTAAGATGGGAAATGTGGAATCTGCAGGTGAAACCTCTGAGGAGAATAAGGCAGATGAAAATTAAGGAAAATCACATGACCATGTTTAATTTCACTGAATCTTGCAACAGAGGAAATTCCTAAACAGAGGAAAAACAAATAATTTGTGAAATTGACTTTTAAAAGCTATACACATTTTGAGGTGCAGGGCAGAGTGAAATACAGAACTCAACTACAAGCAGCTTGAGCAAGACTTCATAGTGCTCCTGGGTAGCACTCAAGTCAGAAATGAAAATAAGAAACTTTGCATCAGTGAAGATGACCAATACAGAGAGGTAAATAGAAATACCCTGTACTATGCAGAACAGCTGAGATACAGACTAAAGATTTGGAACTCACTGTCTGTTTTTTATGTGAGCCTAAAGACCAGCACAGATAGAAGAAGTAACTGGAATAAAGACGCTGTTTTTTTAAGCTGTTTTTCCCTTGATCCTTATATATTCCGTGCCACATAAGAGAGTTGTGGTATAAAGCTTTTTGAAGGTCTGTGTCTGCATGACTGTCTGCTTTCACTGCTGGGGGACAGACAGCTAAATGTACACCCAAAGTATTCATAATACTAAAGCTTGGGCCTTCAAACCACAGGACAGTCTGAAGTACAAAACAGATTCCAAAGTCCCAGTTCAGCAGGGCAGTAAATCCTGCACCTCTGAAGCTGCTAACAGACAGCTCCTGTATCTACAGGGAATGACGGAGAAGAATGAAGCTACTAATAAACGAAAAACCCAGGAGCGGGCCAGGCCTGTTGTGTGAAATCCAAACAAAGCAGTCAGTTCACCTGGGTTTCACTGAGGTTACCTACCAGAAGAATCAATGCCTCATACTCAGTATGCAAGTTCTTGGTAAATCCAGCAGTGAATATACATTCCTGTACAATTCCACCTGGGTATTTTAAAGACTTCTCATTAACCTGTTAAAGCACAAGGACGGGCTTTTGAGTCCACAGAAATGACCTGCCTAAAAACCTAAATGTCTCTACTTAAAACATGATAATTTGAAAAATAATTAATAAAATAATATCATGGTAAAGAGAGAAAATTCTCCTTATCCCTGAGCAACCTCAAATTCTGCACTACCTACTGATCACCTTTCCATTCCTGCTCAACAAGCTTTCTACAGCAGAGCTAATCCTAGCATATCTCATGCTACAGGGTCATACAAACCAAGCAGGCTGGAAGCAGTAAATCCCAGCTTCACCCACACATCCTCATCCAGATTATCCTCACCTCCAACATTACCTCCAAAATCAACTGAGAAAACATAAGTGATCTATAAAATAAACATTTAGACGAAATAACAAGCAGACCTAGAATCACATTAACTCAAAGAAAAAGATGAAGTCAAAGAGTTCTGGACTGCTTTTAGGGCCTGTATAAACTCGTTTTGTGGAACTGTGCTGTGGAGTCAAAATCTCCTTCCTGGTGAGAAGATTTAGACAATGTGTTCACATAGCACACAGATACTGCATTTTCCAATATCACATGAGCAATGACCCATAACAGTTTACTGCAACAAGGCTACCCGCAGCCCATAGCTGTGCAAGCCTACATCTGAAATTTGCCTTCTCTTGTCTGCTGCTCGGTTACAGTGTAAGTGGCGTCAGAACCACATTAAATGGGCATAACCACAGAAATGTCCACATTAAAAAGGAGTATTATTCAGCAGTTAACACTGATAAAGGATAAAAGAAGATGAGTTTTTCTTGTTTATTCACATCTCATGAACACAAGTGTGAATAAGGTAAAATAAACAGAAGACTAGCAGGGAAGATGAAGGTGGTATCACAAAAATGTACACGCACATGGAGAAAACAGCCCCAGGAAGATGACTGAATAGATCCAGTCTGACTGTGGGAACCAAGGGATGAAACAGAAGCAACTAAAGCAGAGCATCAGAAACGCTGGTGGCAGCAGAGCAGAGCAGTGAGAAGATCCTGTGTTCCCAGAGTGGTCTCCACAACCCCTCCAGCAGCAACAGCAGTGTGCTGGAAGCAGGAAGGAGAGACTATGCACCTATTTACATAGCAGCTTTACTCAGGTGCTAGGGAAGCATATCTTGAGTCTGGTGAGGTCAGGAAATGATCACGAGTGGAGAACAAATGATGAATAATCAATGCTAATTAAAGAAGCAGCTCCCTGAGACACATTCAGTGCAGTGGGCACTGCAAGTACAGCACTCAGTGATAGTGACCATTCCCCAGAACTACTGTTTTCAGGGCTACATCTCTTTTATTAGCGTAGCAAGTGTTGATGTAGTGTATCAACTAATGATTCACAAATACTTTTCTTTCAGTTGTCTTACGCTTTGCTTGCAATTGATGCTAAAATCTTCCATCTACAGTTCTTGAAACACAAATAAAGGATCCTGAAGTACAACAACATATATAGGATGGTTACAAAGAGAGAAGAATTTCCATACTTATAAGATCTGTGAGATACATAAAATTAATATTGCAGCACAGGCACCTGCTTAGCAAAGCACAATTTATGAACAGAAACAAGTTGATCATGCTTCATCCTCTACTCCCATCTCCGTGTCTGAAAAGCCAATTCAACAAAACGCTTTCCAGGCTTCTCTTTCCAAATTTAGGTTCAGCTTCCTTCCTCACAGATAAGTGTCAATCAAGAATTAATGCCGACTTTTTGGATAGCCAGACTGTAGGTGGTAATAGCTGAAGTTCAGAGTAGAAGTCAGCAGAAGCAGTCGGCTTGGAAGAAACAATGGCACATGTAGTTGGAGGTAATGAAATCAAGCAGCACGACACGCTCGCAATGCCTGAAAGCATTTTAACATAAGCAGAAAGCACAAAAACTGTATTTGTTTTAAATATCTTGTTTAGTCACAACCAGAAATTTCTTCTTCTTGAGTTCAGTTCTCACCTGCAACCTTTTATGCTTTGGAATTCCAATAGCCTCAGCACCACTAATTCTCATTCAGCAAAACCATCCCTTGGGATACAGTGAACACCAGACAACCACCCAAAATGCAGCATGGACAGATTGAGAGGCCAACATTCATCTCGAGCTTTCTGCACAAGCACCCTTTTCATCCAGACTGATCCAGAACAGGGTTACATTCACATCCAAACATTACAGCCATTAATCCTGTCAGCACTGTGGTGCTACTTTACAGCAGTACTCAGATACTGCCTCTTTCATCTGTACCAGAGGACACACTTTAAAAACAGAAACAGAGCGTATTTTTAGTGTTCCAGTGGTGTTTACTGCAATTCAGGAGAAACGAGCATTTAAAACTATTAATTTTTCTAAACCATGATGAAGTATTCATATTTATAACTGATATGTACTCCTTATTGTCAAAAGAACCCGCTCACCACAAAAATTAAATCACACACAAGAAACTACAATTCATTTAAAAGCAGCAGAACAAATTACAGCAGGTAAGTAATACTGCCAGTTTTAGGGATTGATATAGAAAATAAATTCATTTTCTCATTTACTTTTATGTCCTGCAGCTTCCTTATTAATTAGATACATCACCTCAATCTTGCAATCCCTCAATAGCATATTAAAGATTTTGTGTGTTGTTAAATGGAAGGAAAGGTTCTCCCAAAGTCCTTGGAAATGAAAAGCAAAAGCTTTATGAAACATTATTAGATGTTTCCTAAATATAACTAAATTCACTGTAAAACTGTACGTTTCAAAGAAGGCAAAGCATTATTCTAAAATAGGAAAGCAGTTCTACTGATCCAGAAAAGCAAAACTTGTGCCCAATGTCTGTGCTTATATTTAACTGATCTTCCAAGAGTGTTTCTCAAACTCTGCCAGACAGAATACAACTGTGCAACTTCAAGAACTGGTGCACGAAGAAAATTAATATGGTTAATAGAACACATGGCAAATCCAAAAGTAGAATGCACTTTTAAAGCTCTGCACAAGCATGAATATGAAAACAGTGCCTTGCTAGAAAATATTGGAATAGCAAAACACCTGAAAAGAACCCGTCACCAGAAGGGGTAGAAAAATTTATTTTTCTTCTTTTCCTAAAATGTTAACAGCATGAAAAGAACTAATCCTAGACAACCTTTTCTTGCATTATTGAACTGCGGAAGTTAGAAAATATGTAATTTACTCTAAACTGTGTATGTCTAAGCTTAGAAATTGCTCACTGTTTTCACAACAAACCTTTGTTCTCAGTCTTATTTTTTTTCCCAACTTTGCCAATTTGCTTGAGGTTGCGTGCTTGTGGTTTTTTTTTTTTTTTTTTTTTTTTTTTTTTTCTTACAAACAATTTAATTAAAAACAATCCAGTCATTTCTGAAACCATGTTGGGGAACTTGTTCTTTTGGCAGTATTAAGCATCCTCCCATGCCAAATTAAGAAGGCTTAGTGCTCCCGTGTACCAAAACAGAGTCTGAATAGTCAGACTCCCTGGACATACTCATGCTAGTCTCAATTAATGTTATTTATTCCAAAACTAAGATTCAGCAGCCATTTGGTCAGCCACAAGACAGGTGTTTGGTCTCATGAGATCATCTTCACTCCCCTCATTGTCAATGCAGAGAGATAAAGCACTTTTAAAATACCATTTGTCTGATCCATCAGAAGTCTACTTTAGCCTGTCCCCTTCCCTCCTGTGGCTCCTCTTTAGGTGATCTGACAGCCGTCTTTCAGTATCTAAACGGGAGCTACAGGTAAGAAGGGAACAGACTCTTTAGCAGAGTCTGTGGCAATAGAAAAAGGGAAATGGTTTCAAGCTCAAAGAGGGTAGATTTGGGTTAGATATAAAGAAAAGTCCTTTACATTAATGGTAGTGAGGCACTGAAACCAGTGCCCAGAGATGTGGTGGGTGCCCTGTACCTGGAGACTTTCAAGGCCAGGCTAGATAAGACCCTGGGCAACCTGATGTAGCTGTGGTGTTCCTGTTCATTGCAGGGGAGCTGGACTAGATGGCCTTCAGAGGTCCCTTCCAACTCTAAGGATTTCATGATTATATGAGAAGAACTGTAGCTCAGAAGTGCACATTCCTCTCCACTAGCTGTGAAGGGAGTCAGAAATAATGGCACGTAAGGTGCTTTGTGCTATGAGGTGTTCTATAGAGCCTAGCAGTCCTTCTCTGAAGTACCACATTCAACCTCTAATGCATTTCAGTCAAGAATTACAAAATCTCAGCAGGTACTTCCCTGCAGATGTTCCCACCAGCTAATCAGTGAACTGGCCACTAGAGAAAAACTACAGTTCTTCACCATCAACACTAGACCTGCAGTTACTCTGCCTCTGAAGGAGGAACAGAAGGACTGTCACAAATTAGACCCACCACTAAGATTTCTCTGAACACCAAACTCTTGCTTGAATTTCCCAGAAATTGCATATTCCTGGCCTATGGATGAAGTTTACATTCATTGAATTCTCACTAAACATTACCTTTCAAGACAAATCTAAGCATTACATTTCCTTGAAAGCCAACGGCGTTCATACTAAAACTAGTTTTACTAGTCCGTATTTAACTCAGAGAGGTTGTGGATGCTCCGTCTTTGGAGGTGTCCAAGACCAGGTTGGATGGTGCCCTGGACAACCTGGTTGAGTACCAGATCTGGAGGTTGGTGGCCCTGCCTGTGGCAAGGGGGTTGGAACTTTATAATCCTTGGGGTCCTTTCCAACCCAAGCCATTCTGTGATTTCATACTGCAGTTTTTTGGTGTTTTAAGAACAACATGACCTCAAGTTTGAGGCAGGTAACACAGTAGTGTGAGAAATCACAGTTAAAATAAAGTGTGTACACACATTCACTGGAAAATTTACAGCATACAGCCCTTCAATGGTCATCCTTCCTGCAAAAGTTCACCAACTCTGAGTCACACATCTTTAGTTACCAACCATAATCAAATCAAGTGAGTACTGACAAGGTCTTCATGCTGCCAGTAAATGAACGTTGTGATGTGCACAAGAGATCACTATTTACATTATTTCCTTCAGGCTCGTGGATTCGAAACTGAGGGAGAGATCTCATCATTTGGATCTTAGCATTTGAGCAATTTAACAGCCCAAGCAGATTGAAAGAGACAGCTATTTACACTTCCCACATGCTTGTTCAACCTTGATATCCAAATGTACACTAACAAAGCATCATTCAAAAATTGTCAAAGTGTATTTAAAGAACAAGTATCACTTTCCCTTCTTGTTATTCACAGACATTAAGCAAATGAAATTTCCAGAAGTCACTTATTTCTCACTTTTCCCAAAGCCTTGAGCAGTGACTGATGAAGGATTTCAAATTGACATACCCAGAACACTACAAAAATGTTTATCCACCACAGATTACCTGAGAAAGAAACCTGCTCAGTTTTTCCCTGCTTACATACTCCTAGTGTATTAAAAGCTTTGATATAGGTGCTAGACAGCCATAAGGAGCAGATCTCATATCGTATATGCTTTTCACAGACCCACAGAATGCCTCAAGTTGGAAGGGACTCGCAAGGATCATGGAGTCCAACCCCTGGCTCCACACAGCACCACCCAAAACCAAACCCAGCGTCTGAGAGTGTTGAACTCTGGCACTTGGGGCAGTGCCCACTGCCCTGGCAGCCTTCTGGGTTGCCCCTCACGGGGTTCCCCGCCCTCCGCCCTGTGGTGCAGCCCCTTTCCCTGACCCCCAGCCGCCCTCCCCTGACGCAGCTCCACGCCGTTCCCTCGGGCCCTGTCGCTGTCACACAGAGCAGAGCTGAGCGCTGCCCCTCTGCTCCCTGTGAGGAGCTGCAGCCGCCATCAGGCCTCCCTTTAGCTCCTCTGCTGTGCGCTGAGCAAACACAGGGCCTCAGCTGCTGAGGTGTCACATTCTGGACCCTTCACCATCTCTGCAGCCCTTCTTTGGATGCTTGCTATATTCTTCTTACATTGTGGTGCCCTAACCTCAGTGCCTGAGATGAGGATAACATTATTTCCCAAATTTCCCTAGCAAGTCAAGGAGCCCACTACTTCTGCACAGTCAGCCATTTTGCCACCTTGTTTAGCTGAGAGAAGCAGTGGAATAAATTAAAAGCAGGCATTTCATGCTAGCACTAGCTGTGTGCCAAGCGTCACATGAGATTGTTTCCACTGCAATGTTTACTAGAGCTGAGCTTGCCAGTTAAGAGAGCATACAGAAAAAGGCACCCAGCCCTGAACCTGATTTGAACTTTGCCTGTAGTTTAGGGGGGAGAAATAAGAAAGTTTAACTTGATGTAACTTCTCATTCACCTTGGCACTTCCTACACTGAGTCATGAGAGGCAACGGAGTCATAAGAGCCAATGAAAGGGATTGAAGTACAATTTAAAAAAAAAAAAAAATTCTTTATGGGATTGCCTGACCTAAGTACAATAAAGATGAGTATGAAATTCAACAAGAATGGCTTTCCCTTCCTTCTCAACTGCAAGGCCAATGAGGTTCGAATAAGCTCCAAACCTTTGAGCGCTTATCCAACCTAAATTACTTCAGTCACTCATCATATAAGGTTGAATATCTTAGATGGGAAGCAGCACATACTTGCTCAATCTGCACATCCCGAGCACATCACACATTGGCCCACGACATATATCAAAAACATTTGAAAAAACAAAATTATGCTGCATTCTGTCTTCTGTCCAAAGAAACGTTAGAGATAAGACTGATCAAAGTACAAGGCTCTACCATGGAAAGAAACAGAAATATTTTGGTATGCCAAAGTTTATAGGTCTGTGTAAAGCTATTTAAGAGTTTTTTTGTTTTTTTGTTTTTTTGTTTTTTTTTTAAAATGAAAAATGTAACATAAAAAGACAAATGAGACTTACCTGCTCTAAATCCCTTATTTTCTTTCATTTATTTAAAAACAAAGATCAAGAAACATCTCCATCACTAGAGATCTGTACTTGTTCATACCAAACTGTGGCATCAGTCTCAGAACTATATCCCAGATTTCCTCTGCATAGAGCCTCAGACTTCCATTTAGGGCCCACATGGAAGTGCAACATTAATGGATAAATTGTTAATTGAAGACAGGCAGCATTGTTAAAGTAGAAATGCAAATAAAGTTTACATAAAACCACAACATTCTCTGTGAGCCAAAAAGCTTCCACTCATGTACAGACAGAGTTCTTGAATTAGTATTCTGGATGTTGGGCAGATGTGGATCCAATCTGGTATTTTTACCTTGCCTGTACACAGCACAAGCTTTATGTGCCCGCCTAAACGCTGCATGCATTACTGTAAAAATCCTTATCCACCACTGAATATTGTAATTTCAGAAATGTGCAATGCCCATTAAAAAAATTAGGAAGCACTATTTCCAGGTACTGATCAATAAAATCTAGGATTTCAGTAGAGGACCTCATTTCCAAAGCGAATTACCAACATTATGTACTTTAACTATCCTATAAATACAATATGAGTTATTACTTCCAACTTGCAAATGGGGAACATTAGCATGAACACTGCCTGTTAATTAACACAGCGCACCCATACAAAATTTCCCTGTTTCAAAATAGAGCATAACTAAAAGTAAATAAATAATATAACTCCAAGCTAGTTATCACAGGATCTCTATCAGAGGAATATTAGTACTTCCGTGGTGCAGTTCAGACACAGTTACATAAAACAGTGATCTTATAACAAGCCTTTAAATGTGTTCTCCATCTTTTATTAGACTGTAGGATGGCTCATCTCAAAATACACATAAATTGTCATAAAATGAAGCCTAGTGTGTATGTTGACAATATCTCTGCTTAACAGAAGAAGAAAAGCACCAAGTATTTAATAAAAACCCCAAACAATGGCTTTTTCATTGTAAATTCAATTGTTCAACTGTTGTTAACTGCATTTTGATGACGATTTGTTGGACTGTTCTGTTTATCACACATCTGAATCTGCTGTCAAATTTCTTAATTGAAATCAGCCAAGTAGATTTCATGAAGTCTCTGGCACTTCTTGCAGAAGCACGTTTTTCTTTCTATGTTGTGGAAGGACATTAGTTTCTACAGATGTGGGGATGATGAGTAAATAAAAATAAAAATTATTAATTAAAAAAAATGGCTGCAGATACTATGAAGGTCATCATTATCACACGCAAATTTTTCTACTAAGTAAATTTCTCCTTTTAAAGATCTTTTAAAGATTTCTGAACTATGTATTGCCCCTTTCTGTAGACTGGATGAGAGTTTAGTTGCAGTGCTAAGGCAAACTGCTTTACCCCAAGTTCATGCCAGCTCTTCCTAGGATTGCTCTGTCACACTTATCATGGTGTAGCAGAGTAGAGATCACAGATCAAAACTCAGCAGAAAAAAAGCCAAAGCCAAACAAAAAATAAACCCTCACTAATATTTGTATTACTCACTCTGAAAATTAGTTTAAAACTTCAAACTGGCAGAAAAAGTCAACAGCAAGTGACTGTAAGAATCTGCAGTCTTGTGGCTTGAGCCATGGAGCAGGGAGAGCTCTGGGTTTTGTACCAGTGAAAAGTTTCAGCATTAACACTACAGCAGAGCGATTGACTTCTGTGAGGCTAACTTATTATGAAGGGTAGAAAAGCAAGCATAGTTTATTATGGTACAGTGATCCATAACTTTTAAGAGTCAGAATTCATGCTGCTTCCTCACAGACCACAGCAATGCAGCTTTTGCTCCTGGCACACCTCCATAGCCACCCCACCCTCCAAGGAAAAAGTGAAGCTAGTTGCAGCATCTCTGAAAGATAACAGGCTAGGTAAAATTGTACATATTTGGCCCACCAGCAGCTGCCAGCTGAACCACACTGACCTCAGCAGAGACTGGAGCTATGCTGTTTACAGCAAGCCTGTGCTTGGAAGCAGGATAAAACAACAGCTGTGCTCCCTCTTGGCTTGGTCTCAAGCACACACGCTGCAGTTCAAAGGTTGCATGAGGCTAAAGCAACTCACATACACACTGAAGCATGAGCGAAAGAGCCTACCATGTTCACAAGTTTCACCAGCAAGCTGTACACCAACTTGAAGTTCTCCTAAAAAAGTGACCCTATACACCTGACTGCCTAATTCCAACCATGTAATATCACTGGAGCATGAAAGGCAGCAGCCCAAGCAGGCAGTGCTAGGGGCTGCTCCTTTGCCTGTGCCAGAGCAGCAGCATGCCCCACAGGTTAGCTAGATGTGGATTCGCAGCCAGCACAGAACAGCCAGTGAGTTAGAACTAGGGGCCACCACTGGAGCAGAGTGCAGAAGAACCCCCAAAATCTGGAGTTCTTCCCCCAGTTCTGCACCAACTCCTTATTAGAAGAGCCTTACCTCAAACTTCTACATCTGCAAAACAGGAATATCAATTTCTTGATAACTAGGGATACATAAACACCTGTGATTTGCTTAATAACCATGTGTAATTCCATGATAAAACAGAAGTGAGATATAGATATAAATAAAACAAAAGCAGGTAATAAAAGCATTACATGACAGAACACACAAAGCATAGGTGAGGTTGGAGTAGATTGCTGAAGATCATCACAGAATGCCCACAGTTGGAAGGGACCTCAAGGATCATGAATCTCCAACCCTCCTGCCACATGCAGGGCCACCAACCTCCACATTTCATACTAAACCAGGCTGCCCAGGGCCCCATCCAACCTGGCCTTGAACACCTACAGGGATGGGGCATCCACAGCCTCTCTGGACAGCCTGTTCCAGCACCTCACCACTCTCTCTGTAAAGAACTGCCCCCTGACATCCAACCTAAATCTCCCCTCCTTCAACTTAAAACCATTTCCCCTTGTCCTGCTGTTATCTACCCTTTCAAAGAGTTGATTCCCCTCCTGTTTATAGGCTCCCTTTAGGTACTGAAAGGCTGCAATGATGTCACCCCGCTGCCTTCTTTACTCCAGGCTGAACAAGCCCAGATCCCTCAGCCAGTCTCTGTAGGGGAGGTGCTCCAGTCCCCTGATCATCTTTGTGGCTCTCCTCTGGACCCTCTCCAACAGCTCTCTGTCTTTCTTGTACTGGAGGCTCCAGACCTGGACACAGTACTCCCAATGGGGCCTCACAAGGGAGAGCAGAGAAGGACAATCACCTTCCTGTCCCCCCCTCTTCTGATGGAGCCCAGGATACCATTTGCTTTCCAAGCTGCAAGAGCACACTGCTACTCGTGTTCAGTTTTTCATCCACCAGGACCCCCAGGTCCTTCTCTGCAGGGCTGCTCTCAAGGACTGCTCCTTTCAGTCTGGGATACACCTGGGATTCCGCTGGCCCAAGAGCAAAACCTTGCACTTTGCCGTGTTGAACCTCATTAGGTTCATCCGGGCCCACCTTTCAAGTCTGCTGAGGTCCCTCTGAATGGCATCCCTTCCTTTCACTGTGTCAACTGCACCACTCAGCTTGGTGTCATCAGCAAACTTGCTGACGGTACACTCAATGCCATCATTGATAAAAATATTAAAAGCACCAGTCCCAAGCAAGTTCAACCCTTCAAGGAAGTCCAATCGAGTCCAACCCCCTGCTGAAGTAGATTCCCTACAGCAGCTTACACAGGAAAGCATCCAGGCAGTATTTGAATATCTCCAGAGAAGGAGATTCTATTGTTTCTCCGGATAGTCTGCTCCAAGGCTCTGTTGCCTTCACATGACTTATGCTCATATGGAACTTCCTATGTTCCAGTTTGTACCCACAGCCCCTTGCTCTGTCACTGAGCATTGCTGAACAGAGCCTGGCCCCCATCCACCTGACATCCACCCTGCAGATATTTACAGCACAGGAACATGAATGAACTCAACACAACCTACTTATGGCTACTTGCTTATGTGTTTCTAATATTGTCCAGCTGACATCAAGAGAGCTATTTCATAATCCTATAGGCAAGCTGAACCAAAGTGAAGCCCCTTCAAGCTACATGTTAAAAGAGCAATAAGGCTGATATACAGCTATGTTTCACTGTTGACAGTGAAAATAATGTTGAGTGAAGCATACAAATCTCTGAATTCAAGTAAGCATTCCTGTAAGATGACTTCATACTGGAAGTTGAACCCAATATCATTAAAAAAAATACACATTTAGAATGTAAAGGTTACATCACGGCACCTTGGATGTATCAGAATGCAATAACAAACACTTGATGGACTGCATCAAGCTTGCTACTGTCATTTAAAATTTACCTCATGTCCTTGGATATAAAAGGGCTGTACTGCTACTACATTACAGTCTTGTTAGCAAAATATTTTACTTTGGCAGCACAATGAAGTGCTTGGCTGAAGTCTCCCAGAGTTGTTCTGCATATGCAGTATCACACAGAGATAAAGGGTCAGGTCCTGACAGCTCTGCTATTATATTACAGCAGCACAACACCTAACCTAGTCAGCCCCAGCCTCTTGGCTACCACCTTCCCGCTCTGAAGATGGTTTTACTGCTTCTCCTCATGTTTCCATATCACCCTGTGCACATATCTCCTCAGCTTTAAAAAGAAAATACACCCTCAGCCACATGGCCAGTTGCAGAAGAAATGAAAAGAGAAATACTAAGTATTCCTCAAGAAAACTGCTACCTCTGCCTGCTGAAGTAAGCATCAGACACTCAGCCAACCTTTAACCCCTTCCCACCACTCACTGTCACACCTAAGAGCAAAGATAAACTGCAGCAGCAAGGTTTGTTGACGTCTATTTAAGGTTATTGCCCTCACCTGTCATCCTCACCTTCCTGTTAGAGATCACAATTCTTGCAGCAGAGTCAGCAAGGCAAACATGTGCCTCCAGCTCAGCTATACCAGTTACCACACTGTGTATTAGCTTGAAGATAAATGTTTACTTTATCCTGACATCCTTGCCTCTGACTGTAAGTGTAAAGCACTCCTGCCAATTCTGCAGTGAGAATGCCAACCTTCAGAGGGAAGAGGGCTTCAGGGCAGCAGCTGGCTATGGGTGACAACGTGGCTTCAGTCAGTGCCAGTCAGAAAATCAGGACCCAGAACAGACCAGCTGCCTTTCCCTTTCATGGCTTGAAGAAAAATAGTTTCAGGGACATGAAATCAGGGTAATGTTACAACTATGATAGAGTGTAAGGAGGACCCACCTTTCAGGCTCTGTCTGGAAGCCCTCTCCAGTCTAACATTGGCTCTGAGTGAAGAGAGGGCTGCTGGACAGGTGTCAGGATATCCAACAGTGCATCTGGGGCTGCCTTACCAGGCAGGATGCTGCTAAGAAAAGTTCATATGTAGCAAAACAACAATGAACTTCAAAATATTCCATTACACACATAAACAATCTGACATACTGTTTCCTGGATTGTTGCAGGAGTAACCTTTTTCTCAGGCAAATCCTAGCTTTATTCGTCAGTAGTTCAGTCTCTGCCTGGTCTGTCTTCCTTTCAGACAACTTTAATGCTGCTGACTTCAATAACTGCCATCATCTCAAAACATCGTGGCCAAACAACCCAAGAAATATTCCAAGCCTCCCCCTGATTGCTTCTTTGTTCCATAGACACCACCACTCACTTCTGTATGACATAATTACTTTGTTGATTGCTTGTTTCTAGAACAACCTGACCAAAGAGAGCTCATCATCTTGTTAACAAGCCCTAATTTTACCATTTATCACGAGTTTGCTCTCACAGGAGCTGTAGAACTCACAAGTTCCCTTTTATCAAAGCACCGTAGAAAGTTTAGTGATTTCTGAAGATGAGAGTCATTTTGCATTACCTGCTGGTCTGCATTAACATACCTAAGACATAAATCACACTTCATGGTAAGATTTCAAATGGTGGGAAGTCAGTAATGAGTAAGCTCAAGAAGAAAAGAAGGACATCCTACTCTCATTACAGCATATAAGTGCTTTTGAGCACTCTTCTCAATGGCCTACTGAGAAATAATCTACCAGAAATTCTGCCTGCAGACAGGGAAAAGAGTTTCCTGTTGTTCTTTCTCTTTGCACTCCATCCTTAAAGATTTCTGGTTTTATCCTCAAAAAGGCACCAACTCCAATAATCACACTATCAGAGATTCATACTAAATAAAATACATCATCTTGCTTCAGGAGGGTGTCTTCTGACTAAAGTAAACAGCCACAACTTCAGGCAGAGTGGGAAAAGCAGGGTAGCAGATAGAGCTTCAACCAAAGACCCCACTGATATCATTCAGAACGTGAAGACATCACTGCTCAGTCATTAAGTATTAGTAGATACGTGCTGGTCAGGATTCCAGCCAGCAAAGCAAAAGGCAAGCAAGCAACTATTAAAAAAGCACAACTATCATAACAGAGCAATAGGAACTGCTTCTTCAAGTTCTGCCCATGATGTACAGAAAGTAAACATGCATTGCACTACATCCCATCAGTATCACAATGGCTAACATCTCTCTGGACTTTGTTTTTAATGAAGACAGTTTCTGAACACAAAGTTAACCACGCGACATTTATAATGGTCTTTGTTAAGAACTGAATAGATGCCAACAGCAGCAATCCAACACACATTCTGCAAAAAGAATATGACAGCAATAAATCGTATATATGAAAATAGAGGAACTAAAAGTGGCTGACTTTTCAGAGGCTAAGGAAATGGTGGGATAGCTGAACGAGAATGTTATGAGTAAAAACAATTATCAGCTTCCGCATTTTTGGATAACAGCCGATACATACTCAAAAATGTATTCATTTTTATTTAAGGACGCCTGCATTTTCAGGGTTACATTGTAGTTGATGGCAGTTAATCTGGAATTCTCGACAGGGTGTAAATGCTAACATAGCAGTAACATTCTGCATGGTTTTCCAAAAAAGTACATGGGGGCAAATAAACCCCTCTGCTTTTGGACAGCTTGCAGGGCTGGCTGAGAACAGTGACTCATTCTCTTAACACAGGCAACAATACGACAAGATGCCTTGACCTAAGCTTGCTAAATTAGGGCATCGATTACAGAGTTGTTCCCCTGACTGGTCTTAAAACACTGCTACTGAAAAGGTATGAATGCAGGGCCTGTTTTGAACAGTCTCCTTTGGAACAGTTCTCAGTTTAGAACTATTTAATTGATTTTTAATGGATGAAAAACTTAGAAAAGTGATGTAAAACATTTGCCAACTAAGTGCAGAGATAACAACGTCACAGTGGTATCCAGTGGTAAGGTAGTTCAGTATTACAGTTACATTAATCACGCATAAAGTGATCTCAGTTCTCCAAGATGCCCTGAATACCGAAGAAGTTGGCAAAGTTAGGCACAATCCCATGCAAGAGACACCTATTTAATAATGCAGAAACTTTAGAAAATGAATAACTGTCTCAAAATAAGTTCTCAGTGCAGTGCAGAGGAAGTATGTGCCTATAAATAAGTAGGACTGTCAGAAAAAATTTAGCATTGATGAGGCCAGCAGTACGGTATCATACTTCCCTTCAGGAGGATAACACAAAGAAACACAGGGGAGATACACAGAAGGTGCTGCTTGTGGTTGTGTCCTAAGAGACATAGAGAGTGCATATGTTATGATTAGAGAACACTTTCCAACCCTGCTAAGAGAGTCATAATGGAATCCCATCTGAGAAGTTAGTAAACAGCCAAAAAGATGTGTTGTTTCTCAATGTGGATGACTTATTGAAGGATGAAATGGACTCATCACATGAGCATTTGAAATGAGAACAAAGTCTTAAAAAGTCTTCCTTAACTTGTCCCAAGAGTGTATTCTTGAGCAAGATGACATAAATGTGGACTTCAAGGAACTTTACTCTTCAGAGGATTCCCCCAGTTTCCTGAAGTCTGCCCATAAGGTTACGAGAAAAATCAGTCTGGAAGTTGTGCACACACTAATTTTAATTACTTTAAATAAGATCTATTGACTTAGGGACTTCCTCTCTCTGCTTGCTCAGAAGGATATGACTCCTTCTCATGCTGCCCAACCATTCAAGTGGTCTGGCTGGAGAAGAGAGAGCAGGATCCTTTTGAACCAAAGGAGACCTGTAATCAGCTGGAGCCTGGACAGCAAGCAACACCAACAGGTTGACTTCTTCTACACTTCCTTAGAATCACAGAATCATTGAGGTTGGAACAAAACACTGAGATCACCTCATCCAATCACCAACCCGTCACACCATGTCCACTGACCACGTCCCTCAATGCCACATTCACACAGTTCTCAAATACCTCCAAGGGTGGTGACTGCACCACCTCCCTGGGCAGCCTGTGCCACTGCCTCATCACTCCTTCTGAGAAAGTGATGTTTCCTAATAACCAACCTGAACCCCCATGGCACAACTTGAGTCCATTCCCTCTCATTCTATCGCTGTTACCTGGGAGGCTGACTCCCACCTCACCACAACCTCCCTTCAGGTAGTTATAGAGAGCAGTAAGGTCTCCCCTGAGCCTCCTCTTCTCCAAACCAAATAATCCCAGCTCCCTCAGCCGTTCCCCATAAGACTTGTGCTCCAGACCCCTCACAGCTTCGTTGCCCTTCTCTGGACACACTCCAAGGCCTCGATGTCCTTCTTGTATTGAGGGGTGCAAAACCGAACACAGCACTCATCAGAGCGAAGTACAGATCGCTCTGTCCTGCTGGCTGCATTGCTGCTATTCAGAGCAACAAGTGGGAGCAGGAGGCACCTGGAGGACCAGCAGAGTGGCAGCTTCCAGCTCTGAGCTCCCAGCCAGTTCGAGAACCGGGCAACGCTTGTCAGCAAGTTACACCAGCCAGAGTGCCGCCGTCCCGAGGCTTGGTGAGCGCTGCAGATGAGCCGCAGCCCCCGCCCCGCAGCCCCCCGCCCCGCCGGCTCACCCGCGTCGTAGAAGGCGTCCAGCACCGCCGTCTCCCCGAAGTCCAACTCCCCGAAGTTGACCGTGCCGAGCTGCGCACCCTCCGCCTCGCACGCCCGCAGCAGGCACTGCCTCGCCCCGGCTTCGGGGCTGCGCGCCCCGGCCCCCGCCTTGGGCGGGTCGTTCAGCACGTACACGGCCCGCAGACAGCGGGACCGCGGGGCCGCCGGGCCGCCCTCCGCCGTCTCCCCGCCGCCCTCGGCCGGGCCGGGGGTCGGCGGCTCTGGCTCCGCGCCGGGGTGCGCGGGCTCCGCCGCCGCGCCGCCCGCGGGGCTCTCCATGGTGGCTGCCGGCAGGTGCTCAGGCGGGGCCGCGCCCCATCGCCAGCCCGAGGGCGAACTCCAGCCGCGCCCGGCCGGGCGCCGAGGCAAAGGCCGAACTCTACGCCGCCCTCCCGGACGGGGCAGCCCTGTGGGCCGGCGGAAGCACAGCCCCGGGCGCACCGCGTCCCGCCGCCACCAGAGCGGGACTGAGGGGAGGCGGCACCGTCGGGGCGACCGCGCCTCGCGCTTCGCTTTCCTTCCCCGCCCCTCGCGGGGCAATCCGCCTCCGCGCACCGCCCGCTCCCCGCGGTCACTGCTGTTACTTGAAGAGGCGGCCCAGCTCGGCTGCGTTCGGAGGGGTCGAGCAGCGCCCTATGCCCGTGCAAAGCCGGAGTCCGTCTGCTGCTGTCAGCCCAAATCTCCGGGCTGTTCCCGAAGCGGCAAAGACCACTGGTTGCTGCTTGTTCTTCCCTCAACCCAGTGTATTACGCCCTTTCCCTAATATCTTATCTTTCCACTTAAGGTTTAATTGGTCTTGACCCCAGATGGACCACCTGTGCCAAAAGCTTGAGAAACAAAGCATCCTTCAATTCCTGCTATTTCTTTAAAATCTCCCATGACTGTGGCTCCATGATCCAGCTTCATGGCACCAGTGAAAAGAACCCGGCCCCATCCACTTGACAACTTCCCTGTAAGTATTTGTAAGCATGGATAAGACCCCCTCTCAGCCTTCTCCAGGCTGAACAGCCCCAGTTCTCTCAGCCTTTCCTCATACAGAAGATAATCCAGGCCCCCCATCATCTCTTAGGCCCTCCTCCTGGCTTGCTCCAGAAGTTCTGTCTTTCTTGAACCGAGGAGCCCAGAACTGGACACAGCACTGCAGATGTGGCCTCACCAGGGCAGAGCAGAGGGATCATCTCCCTCAACCTGCTGGCCACGCTTTTTTAATGCATTCCAGGATCCCAGGATACCATTGGCCTTCTTGGCTATGAGGGCACACTGCCTGCTCATGATCACCCTACTGTCCACTGGGATAGCCAGGTTCTTCTCTCAGCTTTGTATCTTGGCTGTCAGAAGGGCACCATGGCATGCACTGAAATCAGGGCAGCCAGGAACCAAAGGAACTGTGGAAACCTTGAGGCCTTGAATGAATTTGGATTGGAAGTAGCAAGCCTGGCTGGAAAGCCTGTTCACCTCACTTTTCACTTAGGGCTATAAACAAGTTTTAAGAGGACAGCATCTTTACCTTCTGATGCAGCCTTTCTCCCTACTGCTATCTGAAATTTATATTTTTACCATACACCATAATACAATAAAAGCAACTTATTGCACACTGTTTTCTTCTGTAGGTGTCTGGCACCATTGTGACCAAAAGAGGGGTTCCAGTAGCCAGTTGTTTCGAGAGACACTCCGGATAGCACTGTGCAATGTGGCTCAACATGGATGCAGAAACAACACGTAAGAGGCAAATCTGTCCCTCATTTTGGAGAGTTTGGAGCAAGTAAGCTGTTGTATTTGCTGCAGAGGTTGAGATTTCTGGGTTTTTTGTTTTTTTTTTTTTTACAAAAGCAAGAGTATGGAGAATTAGAGAAATTATCTACTTTGGCTGCCAGAGCTCCAACCCCTTCCTGGAAGTTTTCCTCTCTAGGTATGAGTAAGCCTTTCTATTTGACACCTCTAGCTCTATTAGCCTTGAACCAGCAAGGCAACAGTTTTCTGATATAACAGAAGGAAAATCTAAATCCATGAGTGGAAGTACCTCAATGTGCATATGGCAGCCCTCAGCTGACAAATATTGCAAGTACACACTTCTATGGTCCTCCCCAGCACAAACCCTACTTTGTATTTTTTGCAATATAAGAAAGCTTAGCTGAAGAGCTGGTACTGGAATAAAAAATAAAATAAAATTGTAAAATTTAAGGGATTATTTATACAGGAAATCTTACTTAATTGTGTTCTTAGGCTCTCAGCAGCTAACATGCAAAAACAAATTGCAGTTGAATGGGTTCAGAACAATGGAGGCGTGCTGTGGTGCTCCCTGTAATCTTGAAAGTTGTTGAAGTGTTAATTTGGAACAAATATGTGGGCTGGAATTACTTAAGGGGATTCTGCTGAGACATAATAAGAAAGCCTTTTCTGCCTTCTAGAGATTATCACAATCCTATTTCCTTGTAGAAAGAAGATGTGTCTTTGGCTTTCATTCTGCAGACATTAACATTCGGCATCATTTTGCATTCCATGCTGAGAGGTCTGTCTCTTCATCTTGCAACAGAGCGACAGTCTCTCTTCATAGATATTTAATGTACAATGAGACTTTTCCTCTTCTCTTGATTATATTCACTCTTCTTCCATGCAATATCCTTACTGTTCCTCTGGCATTTTCTCTAACAAGCTGCTACATTCTGAAGATTCATTTTCAGTAGTTTAACATGGTGCCATTTGTTGTGCTTGTAGACTTTCTTTGTAGCTGGGAACAAGGAGTATTTTTAAAGGAAGAAGCTTCATTTTGTATACTGCAACTGAGCCTTTGATGTAGGACTGATATTTCAACTGAATACCAGTATCTTCAGGTCTTGCAAGTTACCTGAGTGAGAACAAGTAGGAAATTCACTTTGGAGGGGATGCGGGGGGGTTGTAGTGTTTCTTTGCAAGTAAAAAGTTGAATCGTTACCTAAGAGCCTTCTCTTCTCCAGGCTTAACAAGCCTAACTTGCTCAATCTTTCTTGTGAAGAGAGGTGCTCCAGCCTTCTGAGCATCTCTGTGGCCTCCTCTGGACCTGTTTCAACAGCTCCACATTCTTCTTCTGCTGGGGGAGGGGGGGAAGGTTCCAGACTGGGACTCAGTACTGCAGATGATGGGTCCTCATGAGAGCAGAGCAGGGGGGACAATCTCTTCCCTGTCCCTGCTGCCACCCCTCTTTTGATGCCACCCAGGATGCAGGTGGCTTTCTGGGCTGCAAGCTCACACTGGTCCTGTTGAGCTCACACAAGCTCCTGATGGGCTTCTCATTAACCAACACTCCCAAATCCTTTTCCACAGAGCTACTCTCAATATGTTCTCTGCCCAGTCTATGTCTGTGCTTCGGATTGCCCATAGCCAGATGCAGAACCTTGCACTTGGACTTCTTGAATTTCCTAAGGTTTGCACAGGCCCACCTCTCAAGCCTGTCAATGCCCTTTGGATGGCATCCCTTCCCCTCAAGTGGCTGGGAGGGTGGTTGGACTAGATGATCTTGCAGGTCATTTTCAACCTTGCGATTCTGTGATTCTGTGACTGCACCATTCAGCTTGGTGTTGTCCACAACTTCCTGAGGGTGCACTCAATCCTACTCTCCATGTTATTGACAAAGATGTTAAACAGTGGTAATGGTGAACACTGTTAATTAACTCGTTGGTAGTACCATTTCTCCTCTGCTGTCCACTTACTTTCATTTACAGTGAGCAGGTATCCGAGTAACCATATAGATACTGCTCTTACATGAATGAGAAGGAAATCGTTATTGTATTTATTGAACAAGAAAATAAGACTTATTTATTGTTAAGTATGCATTCATACAAAAGCTGTTCTCTTTTATAAGGTCATCAAATAAAAGCTTTACCAGAGTCTAAATAAAATCCTGTGAATTCCCTTTAAGAAGTCCAGCAGAGCTGCTTGGTTTTGTTCAAAATCTCAGATTCAAAATATTGTAGATATGCAATGGCAGCTAAACAGCATGAATGAGCCTTGAAAGGGAACCTCACAAGGAGGCCTACAAATGCCACAACTTAAAGCATTCGCATGCAGGCAGTTTTGCTTTGCAAGGATGCCCCAAATTGGCATGAACTCTAAACACCATACAATCACTGAATCAGCATTAGTTTTTTTCACTGGAAAGCGCAAGACCTCATGTGCTCATCTGACCTGCTGACAGAGAATGAGGGCAAACAGCTGCTGGTGCAAGGACACAGTCTCTTAGTGCAGCTTTCTGCTCAGATCTCCTCTTGTGTGCAGGGCTAATTCAGCTTCTCCAGACCAGAGCCCATCATCAGTCCAACTGAAAACCACTCATCACCTCTTTTCAACACATTTCACACGACTTCCCATAACCTTTCTGAAGTTTATACTTCTGATGGGAAGAAAAGCAAGCCATGCAGTACTCAGCTGGTAGACATTAATACTTTGAAGACGTAAGCACTACATTTCTTCATTCATATGGCCCTCTCGCATGATTAATGTTTTCTATTTTGCAGTCCTAAACCTGACAGATCTTTTCTCATGTTGGGTCTCTCTCCAACTGAGCAGATCAGAGGGGTCAGAAATATGCATTTCCTGTAGGAACAAGAGGGAACTTCAAGTGGCTTGGTATAACATTTGTGAACTCACTGAAAATCACATGTTCATCCTGAGTCTGACTATTTTTCCTGTCTTCAACCTGATCAAATTATCCTCAACTTCTTTATCTGTCATGGCTCAGTGCTTTCTGTGTGGTTGTTCTTTTGGACTGTTCTAAGACAAGGTTCCTACCTTCATCCTCTCCCAAGTTACTTGTCACTAAAAGAATACCCATGACTTGGTCACCTGGGCCAATGGGCTCATTCCATCTGCTGATTAACGAAATCCCAGCAAAATGTGACTATAGCAGGGAATTCACTTAAACACATCATGGAGACATCTAGGCTCCATGATTTGACTAATCTTACATTTCTGTACATGCCAGGTGCAAAAGGCTGTATGAGACTTACAAACTTAGGAAAAGACAAGACATTCATGCTGCTTAAAAACATTTTAAACATCCATAATCAGAATGGTTATGTTGTTATCAGTTGGTACTGCGAGAAGAAAAGCGATCTTGAAGAGGCAAAAATCACTCTGAAGTGACAAATCAAAAACCTCATCTGTTGGTACTCACTTTTAGAGTAGGTACCACTGAAAACTTTGTACATTTAGACTGATAAGTAGTAGGCTTTTATGATGGTGTCACAGCATCAGTGGACGTGGGAAGAGCTACTGATGTCATCTATCTAAGGACTTCAGTAAGGCCTTTGACACAGTAACCTGCAACATCCTTTCCTCCAAACTAGAAAGATATGGATTTGATGGCTGGACTGTTCAATAGACAAAGAATTGGATGCGGAATTGTTCAGAGAGTAGTGGCCAATGGCTCAGTGTCTCTGACCCAGAGGTCAGTGCTGGGATCAATGCTCTTATCAGTGACACTGACAGTGGGGTTGAATGCACTCTCAGCAAGTTTGCTGGTGACACCAATCTGTGGGGTGCAGTCAACACACCAAAGAGATGGGATGTTGTCCAGAGGAACTTAGACAGGCTTGAGCAGTGAGCCCAGGTGAACCTCATGAGGTTCAGCACATCCAAATGCAAGAGCTTGCAGCTGGGTTGAGGCAACATCCACTGCCAATACAAACTAGGGTTGAAAGGACTGAGTGCAGCCCTGCCAAAAAAGACCTGGGGATACTGGTGGATGACAAACTGGACAAGAGCCAGCAATGTGCCCTCACAGCCCAGAAAGTCAATCAAATCCTAGGCTGCATCAAAAGAAGTGTGGCCAGCACGGTGAGGAGGGTGATCTGGCCCCTCTACTCTGTGCTGGTGAGGCCTCACCTGGAGTACTGCTCTCAGATGTGGAGTCCTCAGTACAAGAGAGACATGGACCTGTTGGGGACCATCCAGAGGAGGCCACAAAAATGATCCAAGGGGTGGAACACCTCTTCTATGAGGACAGGCAGAGAGAGCTGGGGCTGTTCAGCCTGGAGAAGGCTCAGATGTGGCCTGATAACAGCCTTTCAGTTTCTAAAGAGAAGTTACAGGAAAGAAGGGGACAGACTCTTTAGCAGAGTCTGTGGTGATAGAACAAGGGGAAATGACTTCAAGCTTAAAAGGGATAAATTTAGGTTGGATATAGGCAAAAAGTCTTTTACAGTGATGGTGGTGAGGCTCTAGAACAGCTTTCCCGGAGATGATCGGGGAACTGGACTGCCCCCCTGCAAAGACAGGCTGAGGGAGCTGGGCTTGTTCAGCCTGGAGTAAAGAAGGCAGTGGGGTGACATCATTGCAGCCTTTCAGTACCTAAAGGGAGCCTACAGAGGGGAAGGGAATCAACTCTTTGAAAGGGTAGATAACTGCAGGACAAGGGGAAATGGTTTTAAGTTGAGTGAGGGGAGATTTAGGTTGGATGTCAGGGGGCAGTTCTTTACAGAGAGAGTGGTGAGGTGCTGGAACAGGCTGCCCAGAGAGGTTGTGGATGCCCCATCCCTGGAGGTGTTCAAGGCCAGGTTGGATGGGGCCATGGGCAGCCTGGTCTAGCATTAAATGTGGAGGTTGGTGGCCCTGCCTGTGATGGGGGGTTGGAGATTCATGATCTTTGAGGTCCCTTCCAACCGTGGGCATTGTGTGATTCTATGAATAAAATCTCCATCCTTGGAGAGCTTAAAGGAGAGGCTGGATCAGGCCCTGGGCAACCTGATGTAGCTGTGGTGTCCCTGTTCATTGCAGGGGAGCTGGGCTAGATGGCCTTTAAAGGTCCTTCCAACTCTAAGGATTCTATGATTCTAAGTAAACATACTACAACTTCAACTGGAACCTTCAAACTGTATTTGCATTTTCTCTTGTTAAGGCAGCCAAGAGATGGCAATGTTTCTTAAATGCTGGCTTGGCATATGAAAGAGTCTGCCATTGTCCACTTCAGGTGCTTTTTTCAGTCTAAGAGTAATTTGTATCCATGAAGGAGCAGTGTGGGATCAGCAGAAAAGTGGACAATAACCATTGAGAGCACAGCTGAGGCCCCTAATGAGGAAGAGAGCAACACTGGTCCTCTTGAAAACCCCTGGCAGCTCTTTTCTCTGTCTGCATGGTGACTTTGTTTCCTAGGTGTGAACTTGTTAGCATGGGGCTGCTGTTAATACTGGGGCTTGGCTCTGGGCACTTCTCTGCGCTGTTAATGGTGAGACCTGAACACATTTACAGCACATCAGCCTACAGCCTTTCCTGGAGCTCTCTTGGTTTTGCAGCAAGACAAAATATGAGGCCAAACACTTTGTCTTCTCTGCTTTGTCAACTTGTATTACATATGTTCTTTGCTGGGAGAGTGTCATGTACTCAGGGCTATTACAGCCACCGCCAAACCACCCATCAGCCTTGTACAATTAGAAAGTGTTACGGCCAGATACACTGTCACTCCAGCACAGCCCTTTTTCAGACCTCTACCTGCTGGCATGATAGGAATCATTCCAGCAAAGTTTTAAAATGCTGTACAAGTGAGACCTGCAGCCCATCACTGTGTCAAATCACATTCCTGTCAAAGTATCAAAGAGTTTCCTCCCGCACTTTGCAATAGGAAGGGTCACAGCACCCAGTTAAACAGTAACTCGCTTTCTGGTCAGCTCCAAGACTCTGAAGAAGCACAAAACATTCCTGACCTTTTCACAAGAACAGACCCTGGATTTACTAACAATTTTGTAAGAGAGATGCCTACTCTTTTTTTGTTTGGGAAATTCCAAATCATGGCTGATATTCTGAAGAAATGAGTGCTGAGGCTGTGCTAGCAGTAGGACTACCCAAAGCAGGAGTAAAATCCTTTGTGCTGCCTGATAGCATTGTTTTATCTCAAGGTTCAAATCCAATTGGAAAACTGAATGATTTTGCTATTGCTCTCTACTCAGTTATCCACACAGCAACAACAAAGCAAAATATAGGGTTATTGCTCTGGCATGCACACACATGTAGGACAAATGTCACATACCTTTACTTCCCACAGGATTCCATTATGGCATGCACTCACCTCTGTAGCATGAAACCAACCTGAACTCAGCCTGCAAAGCACCCCATTTGCCTTCTGTCCCAGACAGACACAGTGACAGCCCAGTCCTGTCTGAAAGGAGACAGCAACCAGAGCCTGCCAAAGGCAGCAATCTTACCAGAGCTGCAGCATCAGCAGCTTCAGGTGGACAAAGGCAGTAGGATGCATTGCTTAGGGGGCAGATTCCCTCCTGCGCATCACAGGAGTACTGGGACATACACTCCTACAGGAGGAAGCCACCAGGTTCAAGGTAGCAGAAGGTTTGCTGCCTGAGGTTGCTGCCTTTTATAATTAGGTGGGAGAAGGCTGAGAAAACATGAGGGCCTGGGAGGAGAGTGAAAACATGAATGGGAGAACGTGGGCTTGTCTCAGACTGCGCCCAGCTGGACAGGCTCATGCTGATGCATTCCTGCCATGTCCTGCTGCCCTGCTCTCTTGGGAACTCTGGGTCAGCATGAGACCGAATCAACCTTGTTGACTTCAGTATAACCAGATTAACCCAAGTCCAACACTGAAGCTTCTAGCACTGGCAGCAGTGTGATATCCTTTTTGTGGGAGAACTCCCCACCCACAGGTTACTGAGCTGTGCTTCTGACGTAAACAGGTGCTTCAGGTCAGGGCATAGGAAATTTTCCATTCCCTGAGCACAGTGACACATGCCAAGCCAGCTGCACAATCACAGCACAAACATCCCGAGCCCCTGGCGAGAGATTCGACATCCATTAATGAACCAGCTTCCTCCAGCCAATGCTGTTTTTGCTGGGTCTCAAAATGTATGCCATGTTTCTTGTGCCTTGTGCTATTATTTGCTAAATGGCTGCATCTGTGCTTCCAGCAGAGCTCAACTAATTTGGCTCTTTCAGTCTGGAGTAGCCAAATTATGCAACAGCAGCAATTTCTATGCAGGTGCTCTGTTGTACTTATCCTTTCTTATCTGATGGTAGGAGAAAGAACCTGGCACAGAGGCTGTTGCACTGCTCCATCTCCTGCAGTTCACTGGTGTTATGCCCTTCAGAAAGAACAGCAACCCCTGCAGAGGTAAACCCCAGTGAGGGATCATCCTGCAGCAGGGATGGCTTCCTGGCCTCTTTTTCACATCCTCTAAGAAAAGCCCCCAGAGTGATCTCACAAAATACCAGACTTCATCCTGAGGAGCTGAAGAGCAGCTTGATGGGTCCCTCCACGTGAGCATGTTCACCTTTCTCTGACTGGGATGAAGCAGGAGAAAAAAAAACTTGTATTGAGGAACACAACAAGAAACAAAAAGTCTTGTTTGCCCAGCTGATCTGTTCCAGGCTGGAAGTACTGGCATCCCCATGCTTTCAGGCTTGCTATCTAAGGAAGTTGGTTATTTTCCAAAACAGAGGGGCTGTGGCTGGAGGGTAGAGGTGGAAGCAACTGCAGGAGGCAGGAATGAACGTGCTGGGACACGAGCAATTGATTGCTCATTCCTGGGCCAGGTTTGAGAGTCAGCTGAGGCCAAAGGTGCCAAATGACATCTATTTCTGACTGAGTGGTATTAATAACCATGGAGACAAAGTAGCTGGTATTTGGTAGAGAATTCAGATCCACCCCAACTGCTCTGAATAGGAGTCAGCACTGAGAAGACCCTCTGCCAAAGGAGAACCACGGCCACCCCTAAACAGAAGTCACAGAGCAGTTGCTTCCACTTTTAAACAGCCCTCCCCTTTGCTCTTGAACCACAGCTCGCCTGCCTAACCAGCGGCTTCACCCTTATCCCTATCCACCCTATCCACAAAGGGCAACACTGCCCTCCTCCATGTGCCTCTCCCCTTTCCCAGCCCCCAGGCCTTTCTCCAGACACTGGACTTGACACTCCCTTTCAGGTCCCAAGTGTGGGCAGGGGGCCCACACCCACCTGCAGCCTTTGCCTGTGCTCCGTTCTGAAGATCTGAAGTTCTAAAGATCTGAATGGATCTTTAATAACAAAAATGTAGCCGGAAGATGAAATTTAACTAGTAAAACTTAAGGAACACCTTGAATATTTACATTTCCAAGTAAAACTGAGCACTGTGGTCCCATGTTAAGAATATCAGTTCCTTTTACAGTTGAAAAAAAAAATAATTAGAAAAACAACACAACTGTTTTCTTATCGATCTGACACGTTTCCAAATCGAGATGAGTAACATTATCATCCAAAGGTGTGATCCCAGTGTTTCATACCAGCACATATTTCTGCTTGGAAACAGAAGTCTCCTTCAAGACCACTGTGTGCATATTAACAAAAAATCATTTCCCACAACACTTTATAAACAGCAGTATTTAATCACTGTCACATCAAAAGCACTTTGCAGCTCACCAGCATTTTCTGTTTTTCTTTAAATAGAAACCCAGACATTTTTTAAAGCAGCAGCTTACATCCATGGCTTTCACTCATAAGCCATCACCTTTGAAAAGGGAAAAATCCACGTACTGTGTAAAATACTTCCTGTTATAATGAAATGCAGCAAGCAGAAAAACTTGTGTTGCTTTGAACTCTCTTATCCCATAATAATAAACTTGCAAAGCAAAGCATTTTCACCAAATCTTATTCAATCTTCATTTACAGATACGCTGGACTTTTCACTTGGATTTATCAAGTGACAAGTTATCATCTCAAGGTACCATCGACAGGGGAGAAAAATCAATGTGATTTGCTATCAGAAAACTCCTCGCCAACGTCATACTTGCATTTACAAAAAATGGAATGCTTCTGAGAAGTCCCTTCCATGTCTGAGATACAACTCAGGAATTAGAACTTTATTTACCATGGATGCAATAGTTTATTTTCTTCCTGCAATGCAACTAGGAAGCTAGAACTGTTGCGTGGATACTTGTTGCAAATATAACACTACAAACCCAAACAGAATTCTTTATTTCCTCCTCTTCTACTCACTGCTATTGACCTCACAAACCTTTACTGCTGGAAAGTTATGTTGGGATTATCACTCTTTGTATAAAAAAGTGATGTAATTATTTAGAAAGGTTAAATAAGAGCATTTGAGTGATATTTTATTAGTGCTTCTATTTAAGAACACTGAGCAATAGTATTGGGACTTTTTGAAATATTCTCAAGTTTCATCATCAGATTTTTTAATCTCAGATACCACAGATACAAAACAAGCGCATGCCACAGTAGAAGAAATGATCCCAATAGTGAGGTTCACTATTGCCAGCTGAGTTCCATAAGGTAAGATCTGAATATGGTAATGTGTGCATTTTATACAGCTGTGCATACAAGAAGATTACGGGAGCTCTGCCAGCCATGTGAGAACATGACTGGCCAACAGAGAGCTACTTCTCACCCAGTTCCCAGCAGGCAGGTTGGTCAGTTGTGATACAGGACATCTTGGATAGAGCCGACGCCAGCATTTGGTGAGATGACAAACAGAGCCTTTAAGTATTTTGTTGTGTTTTTGTCACTCCGCAGTATCAACATCACCACTCACCCACTCACTCCATGTTGTGTAAAAATATCCATGACCTTAAATGCTTTGTAAAAACTCACCAGGGATTGCTGACAAGGTATGAGATGCTCCACTGCTAGCAAAGAACACACAAAACCACCAACAGGAAACCAGAAGTTATTGTGAATGAATGGAAACAGAAACTGGAAGAAACAAAGCAAGCACCAGGCTCCACAAAATTAGGAAGACAAAGGCTCACTGCAAAGCAGGGCTTGAAGTATCTCACTCTACATAACTCAATGGCAGAAAGCTTACAACATTATGCAGCAAACAGCACTTCATAAATTGCAAATGAAACAACGGCACACAATGGAGAACCTTGTGCAGGAAATAATACAACTTTTTATTCACGTTTTATAGTTTACTTTTCTTTATTTTTGCTTTAATAATGCATATTCTGTTCACTCTGTGCAAAATTGGGGACGGAGGCTGGCGCTGAAATCATCTACTGAAAACCAAGCGGAGATAAACATTCAAAACCAAAGGAGAGGCTACTGAAAACGGGAAAGCTAAAAAGCCACAGCTGATGAAGACAGAGATGCTCTCAACTGTGCCACTGTCCCACGGCTTGGCAGGGACCTGGTTGTGTGGAGCAGCTAGCTGTACACGGCGAGTGTGACCTCTACCGGACACCGGTGACGGGAGATGGGGGTAGCTACGTGATGGAGACCTGACCTGCAACCAGCTCCCGTTGGTGTGTGGCAAAGAAAGGCACAAATCATTGCAAAGACCGGATTCTTATTCTGATGGTTTTCTTCTCCTAAATACATTACTGTACACAACGTTAAGTTTCATTGTAGGGGGTTGGGGAACATGAAATTGCATATTTAACAACTTAAAACTGTAACAAGAAGTAGGCTGTTCTATCTTGAAGCAAAAATAATCCCTCCAGCCCCAGCGTTAACATTCATTCCTGGCTATATGCAGTACAAACATTTTAAAATCTGTGACAAAAGACAATTAAAAAACAAAAACAAGAACAAAAAATAATCAAAATCATAAAGCTTGTAAACAGATAATCTGAAATACACTTTATTTATGGAAAAATATCATCAAAATAGTACCACTATGGACTAAACTGCCTGAGTTTTCATTTCACCTATGATCTTGAAGTAGAGAGCCTTTAGCACAAGAAGATCGATTTCAGTCACAACCAGTGCCACACTGCACCGCTTCGTGTGGAAGATTTTTCCTCACTGTTGGTATTTCTGTTGTGCTATCAAAAACGGTTGTGCTAATCCTTTGAGAAAGGGATGTTGAGGCAATTCTTTAATCATTTGGCACAAAGTTATTTTGGCTGGGGCATAAATTTGAGTCTCAGTCATGTAGAATAATGCAACATTCCATCTATCAAGTATTCACTTTGATTGAAGAGCTTTCTTTATGTCATTAACTTCCATCTGAAAGGAAAAAACAAAAAAGTAAATTTGTTGAAATCAGATGTTTTAACAAACTAAGGCACAGTTGGTGCAGTTTGAAAAGCACATATTTCATTCTGTCCACAGGTGTCAGTACAGGCTTTATATCACCCTTATTTCCAAAGATTTCACAAACTGAGGTGACCTTCTCAGCTGCACAAGGTGACTGGTCATGGCTTCCTCCCTTCAGAGCTAGATAAGCACAGTCATTGACCATGCCCCAACACCTCTTGAACTCTCTCAATTCTCAGTGATGACTGCCACAGCCTGTGCAACTTGCTGCCAGGAAATAACTCACTGAACTGTGCCCATGCCCAGGCACTTACACCCAGCACAACTGAACTGCCACTGACTGCAAACACCCATAGCTGATCAGGAAAACCTGGGGAGGCCTGACGGCGGCTGCAGCTCCTCACAGGGAGCGGAGGGGCAGCGCTGAGCTCTGCTCTGTGTGACAGCGACAGGGCCCGAGGGAACGGCGTGGAGCTGCGTCAGGGGAGGGCGGCTGGGGGTCAGGGAAAGGGGCTGCACCACAGCGCGGTGGGCAGGGAACAGGTTGGGCTCAATGATCCCTTTAGGTCCCTTCCACCTTGAGACAAACTCTGATCCTACTTCAATTTGAGCTGAACGTGAATTGTGTGCTACTAGAAGTTTATGTGTTTGCATGCATGAAGTTCTTTACACGGCCCTGGAGCACAGACATTGATGATCCCCTGTTCTGCCACTCTTTGTCATGTTCCCAAGTCCTCTTCTAAGCAGCCCGGTGAAATTACAGTTCGATTTTCTATCCCTAGTACAAAGATATAGTACAGTTGACCTATTCCATAGAAATATAAAACATAATCAATACTAAAGCTCTTATCAAGTACATTACACTTCAAAATCTGGAAAAGCAGATTCAAAGTCATTCCACGATGAAGCTGCACTGTCTGTGACCCTACCAAAGGTGCAGCTCCGTTACCCTTATGCAGGAAGGGCAGAACACTGCTTGGAAACACTAAATCAATTTGCCAACTTAGGTACTATACAAACTATGATAGCAGTAACTGACTCTTAATCCTAACGCCATCTTTTATATTATTTATGATGCTTTAGTGAAGGCAACCTGAATTCAGCCTATAAAACAGACATAAAAATCTTGCAACGTGAAATATAAAATACAAAATATAAAGCTTTGGGAGAGAGTAAATCATTTAAAAATGCACTATTCCACTTGTGACAAAATCAGACCACTAAAATTGAGACTAAAGAAATATGCTTGGAAGCCTTTATTGTGTTCTTTTGCTTGGTATTTGTCTACTCGGGCTGGTGGCTTTTTAGATAATTATCTTTTTTTTTTTTTCTGTAAGAAACCAAAACTGCAATACATATGACACAGACTGGCAAGGTGATGAAGGGAATTGGTACCTCCTTTCAGAAATGGTAAAAGGTTTTGATTTGCTGGAACCTAAGCATCTTATCAGAGCTTTATGTCCTGTACCTGAGGCTAAATCAAACCTGCCAATATTTCCATGGCACTATAAATGATTTAAGTACCTGCAATCGTAGACGGATCTTTTTTTCTTCATCCAATTCAGACAGCAACTGCTTAATCTCTTTTCTGTTAAAAGAATGCAATAACAAACTTGGAATGCAAATATTGAAACTAGAAAAACACAAAGGATTGCCTCCCGGAAACATATTTTCCTTCTTCGCTACTTATTTCTTTTTTATCCCCAAAGAACTAATTAAAGTAAGTATACTCTTGTGTATTACATACCATAGAGAAGTAATGCTATCTATAAAAGGGCAGTCTCTCCTCCTGCTAATTAATAATATGAGTAATATTTCCTTCTAACAGTCCTGCATCCACAGCTTTTGCTCTTGGCTAGCTGTATCAATATTTTATCAGTACCCAGTTGTCTTTTTTTCAAATAAAATGTAGATAGACTGGCTGTTGGTAGGTTATAAGGACTGGTAACACAAAACCTCCCCATCCTGTAACATATTCAAGCCAGTTAAAAGCTTCTTGTGCCAACAATACAATGTAACCTTCCCACATTCCCACTGAAATGAGCTCACCTTGTGACGGATGCCACTGGGTGGGAGCAGCCCATATTAGAAGGGCTGGGAAAACTAGAGGACCAGGAGCCAAGCTACAGGGTGAAGACATGGGGCTTGGTGTCTACTTCCAGTTTGAGATGTGCCCTCTTGCAATGGCTCTTCTCAAAACCCATCCACACCCGTGTTCTGCTACAGTCTCTGCAGTCTGCTTTCCCTTTTCTTTCTCCCCTTTTCTTTTTCCTACTTGGGCTACAGTTTCCAAAACATCAACATTCTCCCCCAGGAATAGCAAAAAACTATGTGACAGAGCACCCTTCTCCTACTGAAGTAGGAAGCTTAAAGAAAGTTGTCCAGCCCTAAGATAACATGCAGAGTCATAATTCCAAAGGTCTTCAAATGTCCTAATTACAAATTATTTATGCCTTTTGAAATACAAGCTTCCTCTGAACGTGCACTAAGAATGAAACAACGCACTGATCTAACTTTTTAGGAACCTGTGTGAAATTTGTACTACTACCAGTACAAATGCCCTCTCATTAAGATCAGTGCATGGTGAGTTCCAAATAGTTACTAGCACATTAAACAATTAAAAAATTATTCAGTGCTAATTCCTTCTAACTTAACTTATTCAACAGTCCACAAACATCTGCAATCAGTGCAGAGTGATGTATATGAAGACAAGCTCCAGAAGACACTGATGCCACACTTACTGGATGACTTACAGTACTTACTTTTGCTGGTCTTTCATCGTTTCAATGATAGTTCTTAGCTCCTTAACTTGTGTTCTCAGCTCCTCCAGGGCAGTCTGACCCTGGCTCAACTGTTCAGTCTTTGGCTTTCCTTCTGCACCAAGTAGGGATGGGGAATTTGACCTGTGGCCTGTTGTTCCCATAGCAATTGAATGAAATCCAGGTGATGGTGAAGGGGATAGAGATGGTTGTACATTACTGCCACTAGCCAAACCTCCTGGCTTTGGAGGCAATGGAGTTTTATTATCAAATACCTGTCAAAAAAAAAAAAAAAAAAAAAAAAAAAAGTGCCAGGAGAAACCTTCATGAAAATCAGACCTATAACAAACATTAAGTACTTACTTTGCTGCTCTGTAGTAATGCTGAAAGTCCAGAGTCAAAGCATGAGAGATGCAACAAGTAGGTAAATTATCTTTGTACTTCTACATCAGAGGGGGTCTAGCTGGGACCTGTTATTTCAGACAGCTTCAGTGGAAGTTTCCACAGTTGCTAAAACTAACCAGCAAAAACCATTTCCAAGACCTTAGACCCCGCGGTATAAAGAAACAAGGACAGATACCCACTGTTTCTCACAGAAGATTGTAGGAATGTGCCTGCATTTACTGATGTCTCCTGCAAAGCACAACATTAAGGCCAAAAATCCAAATTGCATTTTTTGCAGATTACATTTATGGTTTTCAATTAAGCACCTTGGATATAGATTCTTCCATATCTGTCACTGTCTTAAAATTAAAAAAAAACAAAACAAAACAGGCAACATTTGTGTGTTACCTTGAAAATTTCTGGCTTAGCTCAAAAGCATCCTGTGCTTCTTGAATTGCAATCCAGCGCTCTACTTAGTAGACAAGGTATAGACAACACCTACTGTATAGGATCCGTTACTTCATTGCACACACAGAACAGTGTAAAAGTACAGATGTCACACTGGCAAGTAAGGTAAGTCTTAATTGTTCATCATATTATTGGTAATGCTAATGTGGGCATTATATGATGCGCACCAGAACTAACTAAATTCTGATTTTTGGGCCAGAGTAAGAGAAAGTGCTGGACAGCCCTTGAATTCTCTCATTGGAAAAGAGATACTGAAACTGAATAGCAAATAAGATACTGAGAACAAATAGTATGCAAACACAGATACATGATGAGCGAAAACTTGAGGACTAGAGCAATGGCATTAACTCAACAAAGTAACTCAGAGAAAAATTAGCAATCAGATGACAACTAGAGAAAAAGTGGTGAGGAGAGAAAAGCAGGATCCACCAAGTTCTGTAGAAAACTGTTTTCTCTACTACATGGGAGTGATTGAGTGCAGAACCTGCCCCAGACAAACACTGCATAGAAGAAAGTCTTCTGTGAAACAAACAGTGCGACCAGATATAGAAAAATGGCATTATAAATCACAAGAGAGATGAATAATCCTCGTGGCTTGAATGCTTGACTGTTGTGATCTTAATTATGCCCCTTTAACGTTTTACGTACGTGTATGAATGTCTGAGAAGCAATGTATGCACCTGCAACCAGATTCTTCATGGATAATAATCCTTCAACAACCTGATGCAAGTTTCCTTTGAACTGAATGGGGATGTCAGGCAGCAAGTGAGCAAGGCACAACTGGTGCCATCCACACTGAACATGTTACGCCACATCTCATCTATCCATCTGGATCAAAGCCTCAGCCAGACACTTTCTTATAGCAGTCTTCGTGTTTTAGAGGAACAAGATCTACATTGTTGCCATGCCAGCATATTATTTACGAATGTTGGCCCAAGAATATTCATTAATTCAAATGCACCCAGAAGAGGGAGCTATATAGCAAAACATTATTCTCATAATTTGATCATAGAAGTGACTGCATCTTTCAACTAAGTCTTGAAATACAAATAGTATTAAAAATACAAATATTACAATGTAGTATTTTTATTAGCCAAGGTATCCTTATGTACTATAGCACCAAACTCTAAGGCCTGATCTATTTATTCCTTCCATAGTATTTGATAATTTCAGTTTTCTACCAAGACAAAGTAAGAACAGCACAAGCCTATATGATAAATACAGTTATACCAGTATAAAAAGTGACTATACTTACAAATTTTAATTGCAAATTTTAAATTAGAATGGCCCAAAGAGTTGTACTTATTTGCTCTGCTCAAAGACTCATCTCATGTAAACTCAATTTACAGCTGCAAAAAAAGGCCTTTGTTTCTAACATCTATTTCCCTAGCTTCTCTGAATCTGTGAAGTGCAATTACACTAGAAAGATTTTTTTTCATACTATGTTTATGGAGGCATTTAACTCTGCAATTCACTTTAGACTTTTCAAACACAGAACGGCCTTACCACTTCTACGTTACTTTAAAGGACCGGTTACAAAAGTGGTTGTTGTGTTAATATTAAAAGAATTACTATTGAAAGTAACTATTTGAATAATGTTTTCAAAAATTAAAATACCCACACAGTAAGGATGAACAATTAATTCCAATTAATTTACCTGTGATATTGTAACAGTTCTTGATTTCTTCGACACTTCAATAGTTTTGTGTGTAATGGAAACATGCTCTTCCTTCTCTTCCTCAGGACTTGGTGAGTCAAAGAAATCTGGGCTTGAAAGGGACGACTAGGTAGAGAGAAGAAAAAAAGCAGATATTTTCACTGTATAAGGATTTAACACAGGAATAAGAAAAGCATCAATGTGGTTTTGGTTTGGTGGTGGTTTTTTTTGGTCATAATTTCCAAAGTAACAACCTGAAATTCAGCACTCTCCCTCCTTCCATTTTTTGTTTTGCTTGCAGGGCTAGATGAAATGAGAAATTCTTAGAGATTTGGATTCAATGTGAATTTCCACCTTTGCCTTGCATTATACTCTAAGACTAAAGCACCTTCCTGTCTACCTTACTTGGCCAGGATATTCTGCATGCTGTGGGGTGTCAGCCCCGCCACTGCTTTGCCTATAGTGCAGGTCTTGCTTTGCTGCTCTTTTGAGGAGTCTCACTACTGCCTATGCACAATGATGGCACAGTACAGGTCTGCCATAGGCCTCTTTGCAAGGGTGCAAACAAGGAAGGTTTTTTTCTGTCCCTTGTCCATTTACCCACGGAATTGTCAGGGGAAGAAAAGTCTCTGAACTTCTTCTAGGTTTCTGTATATTTGTGCTCATAGACAAATTTGAAAGACTTTTTGTTTGTTCTTTATTAGTTTCACAACACTCCTTTACACTTCCCCCACTTCATTTTTCTTGAGCCACGTGAACATGGGTATCATCAGCAGTTGTTCTCATTCTCATATTCCAGAATGCAGGAAGTGTGGAAAAAACAATCCCCAATCCCCACAGAAAAAAGACTGAAAAACTGAGCTGCAGATTCCAAAGCAAGGTTTCTGAGACCAACTGGTCTAAAAATACTAGAAATTCAAGTCACCCCTTTATTTACAGGTGTCAGCTTAAGGAGAAGAAATGATTGATGGAGATGCATGAGGAGAGTTGCTGAAGACCATCAACGGTCTGCTGTCCTCAAACTCTGCTAACTGGCCCAAAGGGAAATCCTTCCTTTGGGAAATGCTTTTAAAATCCTTGATATTTTGCACAAACTAATTTATTCCAAAGGCTTTTTATAGAGCTTTATTTTGGCCTCAGCCATGGTTGGCAAGGAATATCTGGCAGCACCCAAAGGGGGGAGGGCAGGGTACAAATCTCACAAGGGAGGGAATGTTTTAAACATTAGCATTCAAAACATTGGCAGCCTTTAGACACAAATTTTCCTGCATCTCTCTGCCTCACTGTACATGTGAAGGAATGGCTGTGTAAATGGATTAAAAGCATCAGGGAACAGAAAGACAGAGAAGAAAAAGTTCAGGAAAAATCTTTTAAAAATCAAATTACACTTACAGATGTGAAAGACTGGGAGGGTGGTCGCCTGCCAGTAGCTTTTGGTCTGGTTGTAGTTGGATGATTAAGCTTCTCAGCAATTGGTACTACAGAGTCAAAACCTTCCAAGTCTTAAAAATAAAACAGAATTGATTTGATTTTCTGGCAACTATTCTGAAAGGGAAAAAAATCACTTTTTTCTTTTCTTTTAATTTTGAAGAAACCAAATCCCATTTTTTCCATTGTATTACAGCATTCTGAGCACATTTAGACAACATGATGTCACTAAAAGAACCTGGAAGTCAGAGGCAGCTGCAGTCCAGTTGCTCTTGCTATGCACAAGGGCCCTTCCACCTCAAACACAACAAAGGGGAAATGAGCAGAGGAGCCTCTGGTTTTGTTTACGTTCAGCACAGTGAGAGCGAAATGACAACACAGATCCTACGGTAATGAACAGTTTCAAAATTTCCATCTTGCTGTTAGAAGGATTAGTAATTTTTTTTCCAAACAGCTGGAGACAGAATACAGCACACACGTTGTCTCACATGCTGTATACCCAGCGCTGCTAGCAGCACCACAGACAATTGCTCACAGGATCAGAGAATGTGCGTGCTGGAGCTGGATGGAGCTGCAGGTTTCTGGATGGCTGCAGCTGGAGGCAGAAGAGTTTCCAGAAGCTGAAGATGAGGAGATTATCTCCAGCAGTTCAGAGGTTAAGCAAAAACTCCTGCAGGCTCCGGAAGAGGTAAAAAGCCCACGACTGTCTTTGTGGTTAATAAAATGCACTGGGAAGGTGCTTGCTGAATCCAGCCACGTGTTTATGTGAAAGAACGATGCGAAGGCTGACGGAATACTGCAGCTCATGATTACGTGCCTGAACCAAACGGCTTAACACCTTTCATCTATTTTTATGGGCGATATCAGTTTCAGTCACCTCAATTTCAGAACGCCCTATCGCGTATGTTAAACAGAAATGATTGAGAAAACATACAAGAGTCCAGGCACGATAAATCCAAATTCTGAAGAATTACTTTCAGGCATGAATCAAATGCTAAGAATTTTATTACTCAGAGACCATTTTTCACTGCATACGTGCAGGAAATACAGCTTGTAATTTAACAGTGCTCTTAATTTTCCAATCTGCTGCAGAACAGTGAGTCTCTAAAGTTCAAGCATTACTGCTGTGTTACAAAGATGGTACAAAATCACATAACAGAAAAACAAACCTGTGTTTGTGCAATAAACAATGCACACTGAAGGACACTTAAATGAATTCAAGTACTTGTGAATTGGCAGCTAGGAAACAAATGGGATTAGACGTTCTTGATTCAGGAACATTTTTCCATCCCAGGGAGATTTAGAAAAGGGTTTTAAAAAAAAAAAGAGACACCTCTTTCAATAGCCCTGAAATAGTCAGAGGTTATTCACCTCGAAACTTTATTTAGAGCAACTCTTCCTATATATAACCAGTGACACCACTGTCGTCTGCCAGGTATTTCTCTCACTGCTTCCTTATTGACTGTTGCAGCCTTTGCCATGAGGTATCAACACAGTCAGTCAATAGCAATTTGGTAATCCAAAGCTTTGAAAGAATGCAAGTATTAGGTGAAGCTACAATGCTTTGAAAAGAAAAATGAGCTAACCCAAACAGATTACACAAAACTACAAGAAAGCACACAGACCTCCAGGGTTACAGAAGAGGAGAAGTGGAAGTAAAATAATTATTTTCTGGAACAAACATCAGCCTAAATATAGGGTTTGGCTTCCAGAATTGCCAGCTTGAAGCTGATTTGTGAGATAGCTAAATGCCTTCTTAAGATCACGTGGCAAATCAGCAATGTATTTTTATGCATTGTCTTTGTATTTGCTACTGTGTGTCAGTTAGGTTGAAAGCAAGAAAATATTGCCATCAATAACAGACTTCCCATAAACATGTGAAATTCACATACACAGGTACAAATGGTGACTTGAAGCAGCACTCTGCTTGCCCCAGCTACTCTTCCCCACCTAACCATCTTCACTGTTTTTTTCCTGACCTAGTTTTAATTCAGCTTATCTTCCAAAAATGTGTGCCAAGCCACACAAATACCTGTGCTGAAGAAAGGATCAGTAGCTGCTAAAGCTGAGAGGAGAAGGAGGCTATTGCTATGAGGGCAGTAAACTGACTGCAGTTATCTCCATGAGAATACATGTGAGTGCTCTAGTGCACAATTTCTCGTTTTCCATTTCCTTTGTAAGTGCCACTCTCTCTTTCTCTGTTCTTACATAGGATATCTATCCTAAAAATGGAAAACATCAATGAAAAAAAAAAACAAAAGTGACAGTATTAACACAGTGTGTTTCTTTGGCCTAAGTAAGCTGTTACCTAGACTTCTAAGTCTGATTAATAAATAAATAAATAAATAAATAAAATCATTTCAATTGCAAAATGTATTGATAACAGCAGACAAGGGTATGTATTTTTGTTCAGAAGACCCATGGGCACTCACAGATGATATGTACTCTGCACATTTTATGAATACCAAGAAACACAAACATTCCTGTGCAAAGCTTCTGCTAAGAAGAAAGAATGGGAAGAAAGATGATAACTCTCCATTTCTTCTACTTTTGAATGCATTCCTGATGGCCAGAAAAATAAACTAAAGCAGCTCATTCCTACGCTGAATTTTAGAAAAGGAGTGGAGCAGAGCAGATGTTGGAAAGGTTCCTCTGGTAAAATCTACAGCTGAACTGGTAAAATCACAGCCATTCAGCTGACACTGCAAATGAGACTCTATTTAAGTGTAAGGGACAGCACTTGGTACAACGCTAAAACAGTAAACCCATCTCCAGAAACTTCACATGCTCTTTTATCGTCTCCTCCCAGTTTGTTCTCCTTATTTAGATGTGGTTCTCACTCCCAAATCCCTTCTGCATTGAAGATAATCACCACCTTCCCTGAGCACTCAGAGAGATTCCCACCTGCTATACTAGTGAAGAAAATGAGGAACAAAACCACAAAGAAGACCTCTGCCTTACTATCATCTATACTGCAGCTTCAGTAATTAACTCACTTACAGAGGTTATTTGATTTTTCTATTGTCAGCAGAAAGCCAGGCTATATAGGTGTGACTAGACCACACTTACCAAAGTTATTAAATGCATCCATCTATTTTGGAGAGTATTTCTCCAGTCATCAGGTACTGCGAGCTTAAATTTACAGACTAATCAAACTGTAAAACTTTCCTGAGAAGGGCCGAATGAGAGGCCATTAAAATGTGACCTACCATATTCAAAGCACGTTAATTGCCAGTAAGGCAGCATCAGCATCCAACAGAATTGAAGGGTGCCTTGGTCCAGCTTTCTGTGTCTGTTAATAGTAACCAGTAAAGAAGGTTCTCTTAAACACACAGAAGACAGGAGAAAGCCTTCAATTAACAGTGATAATCTGTAATTTAAAAAAAAAATTCTAATTAAAAAAAATAGGTGATAGTTGCTCTACAAATAAATAGATGCACTGAGCTTTCTTACTGCTTTGGTGGTCAAGCTGGCAATTTATGCGTACTGGTGTAGTACACCCAAAAAAACGCCCAGCTTACTGAGCAAACACAGCTATAGGAATAAATTGGAGAAATACTGACTGTGCAAAAATTATTCCCTGGTATCTTTCCATACCCTTAAGAATAGGATTTCCTGTCCCCTTAAGAATAGGATTTTTTTCACCACTCTTGTGCTTGCTAGAAGACATGGCCACCGTGTTTTCAAACAGTATCCAGGTTCAGAAAAACAAATTTGAGGAAAAAGTTCTGAGCTTTTTAGATTTGCACCTTCCCGGAAAACAACTTCCAATCCCTCCGGAAGAATTCCCAGGAAGGAATTAAATGGCTACACTTCCTTCCTTGTTCCCCTCCTCCAGGCATTCATTTACTGTTCTAGCAGAAATTGTGCCTAGGCCCCACTCTGGCTTTTTTTTTCAGTCTTTGGGCAAAGTCATTTCTACATAATGAAGATAGAAAGCTTTCTGAATTAGCAGAGAAATTTCACCTTGGGAAAAACGAAGTGGAAAGTGATGGATAATCTCAGAATCAACATATTCAGAATGCTAATGGCAAGATTTCGGAGAAGAGAAATACAGCAGGGCTGGAATAAATGAGGCCAAGGTGGCATTCAATTCATTTGAAGAGGACAACGTCACAAAAAATCACAGAGGTAGATTTCATTTCATTATCATATTCAACACATTTAAAGGATTGACAACAGGCTAGTTAAATGATGTACTGTCTTTAAACACATTAATCCTGAAAGCTATCCTGCATCAAATGAGACAGATATGGCAAGTGAGATCTTCTGCATTAAAGTCAGTTCAATACACAGTGATAATTAAAAAGCAACTCAACAGAGAATACGAATATTACTGGGAATTTTCACAAGCCCAGAATTGTTTCAACTACTTCAAGTACTCAGGTTCTGCTCATCTCTCCCTGCTGAGCAACATTCCACCCTTCAAGGAACACTGCTGCACTTTCAGTCAGGTTCATGGTAGCAGGATCACACCCAGGATAATCTGCTGACTCTTTTCTAATTCACTTCTAGCAGGAGGGTTCCCTGGCCACAGAGTTGCTCTACGTAAGACTGTCTGGTCAGTCTGCCCACGACTCTTTGCTCTGGGTGGAAAAACCTATGCTGGCCTGGCTTCCTTGGACAGCCACTGGACAGCCACCTCTCCTAAAACATGTGATTTGATTTTCACATTTCAGCCCCAAGTTTTATTGGCTTAATAGCAGAATGTAGAAAGCTGCCATAATGATCTTAGCAAAGCACTTGCCAGTGTCCTCATCAGGATTTTATTTTTAACAATTCAGAAGATGCCAAGAAAGAGCTAAAAGGTCAAGGAAATTGAGCTAGAAGAAATGGATATGCTGTTTTCAGGCGCCTCCATTTGACACACATAGAGAATGATTCAAGTTTCTGTGTGACTGCTTTTTCTTCAGCACCCTCCAGGGCAAAAGACTTAATTAATTTACGTAATGGACTATTAGCATATCACTGATCACAATGTTTATAATTCACACCTAGGTTTATGGGTAATTTGGATTCAGTGACTTTTGAGTTCTGCTTCTTTGCTTTGCTATATTCAAATTAACATGAACAGTAGCACAGAAAGAATTGTTCTAGGCAGATTACTGTCTTCACTATAGAAACCATATTTTGTCCTCCAACCTTTATGTTCAGCAGTATTTTCCTTTTTCCAACTTTTACTCTGTGTCTTCAGGCAACGTAATTTTGTCTTACAATATAGTGACCTGTGATTTAAGCACAAAAATCACAGAATCGTAGAATGGCTTGGGCTGCTCCATTCTATAACTTCTTACTGGAAAAATTCTTTGCTTTTTTCCCTGGTGTGGGCCAAGCCTTATTAGATCACTTTATTCCAGTAGAGGCACAGTGATCATCTCTCTTAGCAAATACGAGCACTTATTTGTTAGAACATGTTGAGTTCTGCAGCATTTGCAAATACAGCTCAAAGAAACTTTGAAGAAGTTGTGTTTGTAAGATAATTTCAAGTAGGGTATTTTTAAGTACCTTTCCAGGCATGTTGGCACCTGGCTTAGGGAAGGGACAGGAAAAGAGAACAGCTGATAACAGGGCTTCAGTTGGTGCTCCATGATCCTTCAGCAAATGCTCTGAGCAATAAAGTCTGAGGAAACGCTGAAAAATGTACTCATATCAACCAGGCTTGAGGAAAACTCTTTAAATTCATACCGACACCGAATGTTTTGGCAGGAATCAATGGGTACATATGATTCTGCTGTTAGCATTGCTGAAGATTATTAACCGCTTTCATAAATACTATCCAAAACATGTAAAGAGCCAGGAAAAATACTGGAAGGATTGTGTCCACTTGGCTCTACGTGGTAGGTATCTGTGCAGATCAGCCTTTTGCAAAGTGCAGAAACTGCTTCATGTGTGGATTACCTGAACATTCCCACAACAGATACACTGTTTTTATTTCTTTGTGGCTTATTCTTTTAACCACTTTGTTTAAATCTCTGTTGCTATAAATGTGAGGTGGTACCAAAGCTACAATATTTTGTTCAGTAATCATTAGTGCTTGAGACAGCAAACTAGTGCATGTGTTAGCTGTTTCTTTTTGTCATTGCAATGGTTCTCAGAAGTAACAATTCTTTGTGTACATAAGAAGAAATAATCTAAATATTCAATGCATAATCTATTATATTAATTGATTAAATAATCAATTGCATAATCTAAAATTCAAGTTATGCAATAGGACACGAATTTAAACCAACTAAATCAACACAATTCTTCAGAGACTGCTCTTGTGTCAGTAGAAAAGGATTTACTTTCAATGTGGCTTTTGTTGCTTTAGAAGCACTTCAAAGTTCCAAAAGCCTCTGTAATTCTGGAACAGTAGTCTGGACATGAGACTTACAACAGATCTAACTGCTGTGATTTAACCACAGGAATACCAGAGGCAAGTTTCGGGTGACACGTCTGTGCAAGATCCACTGAAAGTCACTGAATGCTTCTCCAATTTCTATGATTTTTTTTTCCCATTTCAGACTAATGACTAATTAATGAAATCACAGCATTGACAAACAGTGTATGCATACCGTACACTTCACTTACATCACTCAATTTTCTTACTCGAAAATAAAAGGAACTATAATGATTTCTCATTTCACTGCTATGGTGCAAGACTTCCTGTCACAGTACATTCCATTTCTACTTTGAATTAAAAAAATATGTAACTGCCAAGTACACATCAGCCCTTCAACAAAGTATTTATCTTTGTTACACAGTGTCATCTAAAGCAAACACAGGACAGGAAGGAAGGAAATGGAAAATAAAAGGCCTTACCCTCCTGAAATGAAGAAGAATTACCCATGGCAAAGACATGTGAATAGGAAAAGCTGGATGAAATACGTGTGGAAAGTAAAGTAAAGGCATCACTGAAAACAGGGAGAAAGAAAACAAAAGAAGTGAGGAGGAATAGGGAATGGCTCCTCTTAAATATTATATTCTGAGGGCTAGTTTTCCAGTGGCTTTTGGTAAGGAATGCAGAAAGAAGCAAAGGCATGAACAACAGTAGTAATAGCTGCAATTATGTTTACAATCAGCAGCGACATTGCTAACCAGGTCTTGCCTTTGTCAATACAGTTTGCAAAATTATAATCAAGGCTGCATTATGATCAAAAAAATTCAAATGTCAAGTCAGAATTGAGCAAAACATGCTAGTGAAATCAAGTCATGCACTAGCATCTGCATAAAAATAACCTCTCATAAATGCATCTGACAGAACGTTATGTGCAGTATTACACATCACGTTAGCCTTGCTCAAGCAACTGTGGCCTTCTCAAGTAAAGTTGAGTGAGAATGTATCTAAATGTGATTTAAATCACTGACAGCAGAAGTTCTAGAGATTTGATATTTCTTAGAAAACAGTAAGGTAACTTTCCCAAAGCAGGCAGTGTTTGCCACTGATCTGGAACGGGGGACGTAGGCAAGTTTTGAACCTACATTCTTCAGTTCCCCTCTAGATATTGTTTCTCAGCTGCTGGTTATATTATCATCTTCGTTGTTGCTCTTCACTTAGTGGATTTTGAGAGATGACATATGGCAGGACACCACATGTTCTCACCCTTCCTCCTTTAGGAGGGCTTTTAAGCAGCTGTAGGAAGTGTTGAGAAAGTGACAGCCAATGCCCAACAACCTCACTGTGACAAAGAAGCCAGGAAAGCTGTATTTATCTGCAGACCATGACTCACCCTTAATATCAAGCATAAGCATGATACAGGATGAGGCAACTTGCACCTAAACACTGCTTTCATCCATTTTCTCTACGAGAGCTGAAGGCATCCTGGAACTGTATCTGTGTTCATGAAGATATAGGCAGCATCCCTGTCACCAGAATGGGCATATATCTGAGTTACCGTGAAGGCCATTTAACTTCAGTCTTCTGCAAAGGCTGCAGCTAAGTCTGACCAGGTCTGTCACGTAGGTCCCCTCTAATTAATTGTGTGAAACTGGATTAATGAAAAGACATACAACCATTAGATTTAACCAGATTCAATTTGACTGGAAAGATGAACCTGAGAGAAACAGGCTGCCTTTCCCACAAAGTGAGTGTGTGGGGACTGGGCAACCAGTAACACAGACAACAGCCAGCTATAACCTGGACTCACAATGCCCTATCCACTGCTGCTTAGGAAAATATTGGACACCATATACAGTCATCTGTTGTTTTTACTCATTACTCGTTTAGCCAAAAGACTGCACCAACCCTCTGTTTTCTTGTAAATAAATTAAAAATCTAGCGTATTTATCATAAATCTTTGCAATTACAGTGGCCTGCAGACTGTCCTTTCCTCAAAGTAAAAGACGTTAACACACTGTAAATTGTTTTGGCTTATCGAGTTTTAATTTATCGTTCCATCCTCTCTTAAAAGGTTATTTCTTCAGCAATATTTTAACAGGAGCCATCAAAAACCTGCTGAAAATTCATATGAGTTATGACCTTCAGGTCAACTTCTATTCCAGAATCATCACTTTTTTTCTTTTTCTCTTTTAATAAGTTGTCTAACAGGCCAGGATGACATGACTTGCCCTTGCAAATGCCACTCGGGTTTGACCCCTATCAAGTTATACCTATCTAAGTGTTCACACTATTCTATCCGTGGGCTCAATAGGTTTTCCCTGTAAGTGGTAAAAGGAGGTCACAAGCTAAGCCCTTTGCAAAATGTTGTATATGTGGTTTGGTTTATGGACTCCTATTGGCTCCTACTCTCCACTGAATAAACAAACAACAGCTTAGTTCCTGAAATGAACAAAAACCATAACAAATGACATTTTCCACCTACTCTTTTATAGGTTGTTCAAAACCATACAGTAAAACAAAGCACTCCATGCTTTTATCCTGATATCAATTTCAAAGAAACTCACACAAGAATTATAAGAGTTTATTTTCATCACACAGTTATTTGCTATTTGCAATCAATCAGCTCTCTCTTTTTCAAGAATGCAAAGGCTTGCTGGCTTTGAAGCAAATTTATAAACAGAGCTAGTTTATAAATGGCAGAACGTGACTGAATTTCCACACTGTTCTTTCATATTTATATTTATAATTAAAAATATTAATGCAATTTATCTCAAGCTTCTATCTTTCCATGTTTATTACAAAGAAAAATCCAACAGTACACACTACTTGGTTCTATGCAATAATGTTACTATCATAAACCAGGGAGCAACAGCAGAAGGTTAAGTAAAAGCAGACATATGGATGTTGGAATGCTCATAAATATGAAATTAATTTAGCATTTTATTTTCACATTTCAAGTAAAAGTCACAACTTTGAGCTACGCTTGCAAGTATGAAGAGAAGGCAGGTTTGGCAGTTAAAAAGTTTCTATTTTATGAAATGGTCACTAATAAAGCAGTTTGTGCATAAACCTCCACACCGAAAGAACATTTAGTGCTGCCAGTGAAAGGTAGCAATGCTTACGCATTCAAGGTACCCTGCTTCTGCCTTTTACAGGATGGGTTTTCTCACAGCACAGCTGTGACTGCGCAGAGCGACAGCAGCAGCTGTCACTGTTGGATTTCTCAGTGGAGGTGAAGATGGCTGTCATGGGCTTTGCTTACAGCCCTGGGACAGGAGGAGAGCACCTTGCTTTGGAGTGCCGCTTACTGCAGCACTCTCCTCTGCAAACATCTCCTGCACAGAAACTTCAGAAAGAAGGAGGGCGAGAGAAGATGGAAAAATAGCCTATCTTCACTCCTTTCAAGGTGATTTCTTGATTAAACTGTTTGTGTGGTAACTGTTTTAAACAGAAATTTAGACTTCTCTTTATCAGCGTTTTCAGTAGAATTGATTCAGATCGGCATAAATTTGATCTCTATTCCTTTGTACTAGAAAATGCAAAGATTACATTAAAAGCACCATTTTGCAGCATTAAAATTATGGCAAAACTAACATTACATCTGTTAAACAAATATGACATCGTTGGCCTTTTCACTTGTTTCACTTTTGAACAAAAACAACAGTTCTACTCAAAACAGCTCACTGTTTCATGTTTCTATTTGTGTTCTTCAACAAAAAAAATACCCAAACAAAACCTTTTAAAGTACATCAGAAATGATTCCACAATTCTGCAACTAAAAATTGACATAAATCACTCACATTCATTGCCAAATTCTCAGTCTGCTTTTTGGATCATAACAAAGTCTCCAAAAAGCAGACTTGCACCATAAATTTCTTAGGCAAACTATAAAAAGCTCTATAACTTACCGATGTCATTGCTTCTTTCAGAGGAGTCTTTCTCCAGTGCACTGGACACCGAACTCCCCACTAATTCCACTTTTGGACTATCACTCCTACATTTGGATCAAGAAGAGGACAGATTTTATTGGAGTTTGTGCATAGGTTACAGTAAATTGATAGCTAACCCGCAATTACTACTGAGAGAGGGAAATATTCTTCCCTTGTAGCAGCAGAGTAGCAGCAGTGTGTCAGAGAGAGCAATCTCCAGTAAGCAAACATACCGTATGGATTAACCTTATCTCATTTCTCCTTAACACCTGTCAAAAAAGCCTATTTTAGACATTGCAGTGTCTAAATAATTCTCCAAATGTTCACAGCATCTCAACGTGAAGGAAATCTAAGGGCAAAGGGACAGCCTTCAATATCTTATTTGTAACTGTTTGTAATTAATTAGCTGGAGTAAATGACAGCGATGGGCTATCCAGAGCACTGCAGACAGGGAGAACCTTCGCAGAAGCGTTATGTGTCCTGACAGCTCTTACTCACAAATGCAGCTTCTCCAACAAAAGGAGACTGTCATTTATTTTTGCACATTACTTATGAGATTAGACTATGAAAATGGTTTTTCACAGATCCAATGAAACAAGATCACCTACTGTGCCTGAAAACATCTTTGGAATAGACAAGCGTTGAGAGTTGTGATACCTTATGGATATGAACCTTATAGAAATTCTGAAATCAAATGGGAGATCAAACATAACCAACAAGGTTATTCTTTCTACTCCCCTCACAGCTACTAAGTCTACAAAAATAATCTGACTATTGAAACAATTAAGAAAAAAAGGGCCAGTAGTAGGTGAGCAGCACAGCATTGCACAGATCTCACAGACAAGTCCCTGAGGCATCTTCCATGATAACAGTGGTTCTGTTTATGCAGTAAATTGTATTTAACATTATTATAATGTCACAAATATCTTATTTTTTCTCCACAATAACTATTCCCGGCATAGCAGTGAAACAATTAAGATGAATGTAATGTACCGGAATTATGAGTAAAAATACTGACCATCCCTGGAACAACCCAGGCAGACATGCATTCATATAAACACCAATTGAAAGTAAAATACAGGTGAACTCCTAATAGTCTGATGGCCTAATAGTCAGATGGCCTGAACCTCCACTTGTGACAGCAGCACATGGGTGAAACAGAAGGCATCTAGAAACCTTATTTCAGAATCCAGGAAGGCAGTGGTAGATAAAGAGTCTAAACATTTGTCACAGATTAAGTGAATCTAATTAAACAAAATAGATGGTACAGACAGTTTATGACCTGAAAAAAACCCCACCCTGGTTTGACACAACTATCAATTTGGCAGGTTGTCTGCAACAGGGAGGAAGCAATACACTCCTGGAATCACAAATTAATTGCTGAGATGATAAATAAGATGATCCACCTGCTCAATTATTTTTCCTATCTTTTGGTTTTTCACCTATCAAAAAATGCATATGTATATATAAATATATAAGAAACAACATAGTTTCTTGGCTCACACAACAATGAGCATCTGACTGCCTGTTCTGTTTTGCACACATGTATTTCCCAGCCAATTGATAGCAGCATGTGAGTCAGAAGCACTTTAGGAAATGCACGACCACTCTTTTGGAGTAGATTCTTAATATGTTGTGACTCAGGGCTGAAAATCACAGCATTTACCATTTGAATACTGATGATGGCAAGATACATGATATCACCAAAAAAAACCCAACCCAAATCCAGTCCACTGACAAAAAAAATCAACAGGTTTATTATGCTAATCTGCACCCATATGAATACAAAAGCCATTTCTTTTGGGACACAGCATCTCCCTCTCCCTGCTCCTGCCCATGCAGACAGGCTGTCAGCTTGATGGGACAGCTGATGAGCCTTGAAAGAAAGCCCACGCTAATAGAAGTCCCCTTGCAAAGTGATTAATTGCCATCTGGAGCAACTCCCTGACCCATATGGCTGAATGTCTGCACAAACGCTGGTGCTAACATAAGGGAGGTACAAGAATGCGCTGCCAGGAAAAGGAACCTGCCCCTTTCAGCAGCAGAGACTCAAGATTGGTTTAGACTAGCAGTGAAAATGCACTTGGTGTAGGTCTTCAGGGCTTGCCTTCTCAGGAGAACTGACTGATTCATCACTAAACGGTGTAATCGCATGTACATCTAAATAAGCTGTGAAGCCTTTGCAGCAAATTGACAGCTATGCTCTGTCTCACATGGTTTTTGTCTCTCTATTGCCCTTGAAGTCCTAATCTGCCTTGAAGGAAGGAAAACAACGTTTAAAAGAAAAAACAATTATTACCACAAAAACCCAGTGAGATGCATGAGACTGAAGGCACTTGGAACAGAAAAAACACTCTTCTGCTAACCTGCGGCAATGGTAATCTCATGGGAATCATTTTATAAATCTACAGCACCTCTCCCCACTAGGCACAGCAAAAATTCTGCTTGTTCTATTTTTATTCTAATCACCTTAGGTCTCTCAGATTCTAGAAACAGATACCAGAGTGCCATAAAACATTTACTGTCTTATTAAACTGAATTGACTTAACACGCCTTTATTAAAGTGCCTTTCATCTGGAGTTTCGCATTTCTTTTTTGTTCTGTCAACTTTCTGTCCTCATTCTGCAAGACAACCTTGTCAGTTAAAGATTACTAGGCAGAACAGCTGTCTGAGATACATTCATTAATTTGAATTAGCTGATAAAGCAATTCATAGTGAAAACACTAGCACTATGACCATCGGAATAGCATCATCATCACTCTAAAAATCATTTTTCTTCTACTGTTTTAATCTAACTACTTTAAAAAGCAGAACTCTTTCAAATATAAAACTTTAAACATTTTTTAAATAAAGAGAATGAAGTATTTTTCTCTATGCTAGAAATAGCAGTGTTTGGATTAATTAACAAAACTGGATTGCAGTTCAGATCTGCTGTTTCACTTGGTTAACCAGAAATCTGAAATATCTTTAAAAGTACACAGTTTGTTTACTAACAATTTTGTAGTTAGGAAATGGGAAAACAGAAGAGAAATAAATCACCCACCCACAACTCTATGTAAAATAATGCTTAAAATCTTCCATGAAAAAGACAGAACAAAATAATAACTACCCTGTTAATTATCTAGCCAGTGACAAGTATGGTAGGATATGTACTGGTACCGGTCTTGCCAGTAACATATCACAGCTAAATGTAAAGGCCATAGCAAGCACTTGCTTTTTCAAGCATGGTCAAGAAGCCAGCAGGTCAGGGCCACACTGTGGAAAACCTGGGCAAGCATGTCCAGAGCCAAGGAGTCCAACAGAAGCTGTGGTAGCAGTACATGGCTAGTAGTCTATGTTCTCAGAGACACACAGCAAGGCACTTCACTGAGATGAAACCAGCAGCACAAGGCAGGCATCAACTCTTTATTTTATGTGTCTCAGATTTCATGTTGAGAGCACATGTTTAATGAAGCCTATGTGGAAGAATGAAGGGAACTGATGCATAGGATTTTTATTTTATTCCACTCTACCCTCCACTCCATTTTGGTAATGTCAACGTTCCACTAATTCCACTAGTTCCATGGCAGCAAATTATTCTAACAGTTCAATAGTAAAATTATTTCTGTGTCTACAGTACTATTTCTGCAAGGCATGCAGTTAGCCAAATTTATACAATTGCTTTTTTTCTGGTCTTCACCTATTTCTACCTACTTTGCATAAAGAAAGTCTGCAGTGCACAGTCAAGAATGTAACAACTATCAAGTAGCCATCTAAACACAATTAGGATTATAGGTGGGGCCTTTAAGTTCTACCTCAGCTTCTCCCAGTGTGAGCAGAGATGTGTTCACAAGCCTAGATTTCCAGTGCTCCTAAAAGGCTGTAACCATCTCTGATAAGGAGCATCATGTAACTACAGAATAACAACCAACATCAGAGATTAAATCACTTGACAGCAGAATTCTGCAGTAGCATCAACTTAAAGGACATTCTGAGAAGACACATGTAGCATGCAAAAAATTGATCTACAATGATCAAGGGAAACACACTAAAACCAAGCTGGCGGTGCTTGACAAGTACACTGTCTAACACCGTTCCTCACTCAGTACAATCCAAGCTTTGGCAATGATTTAATGCTCTGGCTAAGATGGAATAATTTAGGCAGACTAAGTAAATCAACAGCAGCACAACACACTGATGTAGATGTTTCTCACATATTCTGCAGAGGAAACCATGACATTTCTCTTTCACTACATTCATCGGTGGAGATGAACTAGTAATGACCGGGCTAAAACTGCTGTTCCTGAGGAGATGGTTACGATGCAGCCAGATAATGAGAAAGATTATTTATTAGCATTATTTTTCTTTGCAAACTGTGGCATTAGCTGCAAAATCTAAATTCTATACAGGTGATTTTTCCTTTAATTCCAAAAGCACGGGACAGAGGAAGAACAATACCTTGCATGAGTCGCAGGCACAACTGGTCTTTCTGGCCTTCTTGGAGGCAAGGTACCAGGTCTGTTCACAGGGTTTGCTTTGGGTGGCCGTGGTTTCTTCGGAGGTATAGCAGGAACTGAAGGCTTCTGCAAGTCTAACTGTTTTTGCTCTCTCTCTGATCTTTCTTTAAATCAATTATTTCCAGAGAAAAAAAAAACAAAGGCTATTAAGTGGAATTTATTTGCACTAACACATCTATAATTGAACGGTAACAATTCAAGTGTAGATACATCATATACAAGGAATAATCCTATTTCCTTTCCATTTCTGTCCTAAATCATTCTTTACTTAAAATGTTTGCCACAAACCAGTCTGCAGTGCCTGAATGTTCTGAACATAATTCCTCATGGCTGAAATGTGTACGGAGTATCTGAATGTGAATGGCATTTTTTATTTTAGTAACTCATTGGTTTCAGAGCGTATGTGAAAAATAAGAGCAACAAGAAATTACATATCACGTGCAACAATTTCCCCTGAGTGCAACTCATATTAAATGCTTATAAAACCAATATTAAGTTAGAAGGTTAGAAAGATAATAATTCTGGATTTTCTATTGAACAAATAAGAGAAATAGGATTTCTGAGAGGGAAAAAAAATAATGTTCCATTTAACCACAGTTAAATAAAAAAACAAGCATTAAAATTCAGACATGTTGGGCAGGATGTAAAACCCCTCTGAAAAATCAGATGTTTTATTTAGACTTTTAAGCAGACATATTCTGACTTTTTCAGCTTCCCAGTTCAAACGTAAATCACATGAAGCACAGATTATCAGGAGATGCCACAGCACTAAGACTCAATGCCAAACATACAAAGTATGTCAAACATATTACACACTAATAACTGTTCAAAATAATATGCTCTAAGTTCACAATGCAAAACAAATACAGAAGAAACTGAACGTATTTGCCAGCATAGGAAATCTGATTCTCCTTGAGGATAAGGCAAAACTTTCCCTCCCAGTATCCTACTGTGTCAACACCCTATTTCCCTTGACAACAATGTCAATAATGTGCTGTAAATATTAAGTCTTTGTATACACCTCAGAGGTATTAAGAATATAAATGCGTGTTTCTTGGTGGGCTCTGTGTGTCAGTCTGAGGGGATCATAAATCAACAGAAACTTTTCTGGAAATGCTAGTAGAAATACTGAAATAAAGTTTTAGCATAATGCAATAGTGTGTGTTTATCTGATAAACAAACAGCATTTGGACACCCAAGGATCAATTTATTGCTGTGCTTTTTAAGTTATCCAAACACCATCCACCATAGGAATGCATGGTGCAGAGATATACAGTGGACTACTATGTAATCTTACGGAGACATAAAAGTATGAGATATCTCCAGTGTCCAATACGGATTCAGATTTGATTTGGAACAGTTCAGTATGTGATTGTTATTCACAGCCACAAATCCCTTTTTCAGCACACTTTTTGTTGACACAGTTATTGGTCCTCTGTAACAGCGAAGCTTTATGATTATACTGTGTAATTTTTACACATTTATTCCTATGACTATTTATATTGTGTAGGTGTCTAAGGCACTAAACTATGTATTAGAGATGGGCTAAGCAGTGCACCAGTGTTCAGTGCAAAGGAAGTTTCCCATGCTCACTCATATTGTCAAAATAAACAATTCCCATCACTCCCAGGCATTTCAGAAATGTAGGTATGATTCCCATTGCCTCTTCAACACTTAGAAAAGTTACAGATATTTATGCCCTGGGACAGCAACATATTCAAACCTCCACCATTTTTTTGACATTTGGCTTTGTTAATCCAAAATGGAAAACAAAGGGATTTTCTCCTAAGATAACCACAAGAAATAATGCATATAACCAGAAGTAAAGCTATGCAGACAGAAGTGCTAGAATATCTGTCAGACTGCTAAGAATATTTGTACAGAAACAGCTCTTGGTGCAAAGTCTGAATGTTCTGGCACTAAATTATAACTGCATGTTATATAGTTAGTCATGCTCATACATGTGCCTGACTGCAAATTCAAACACTTTGAAGGAACCCATAATTAAACCAGTCTGTACAATCTAACAGTCCACTTAAACATACGAAATGAGATCATCTTCAATTAGACGATCAATATGACTATTTTCCCAAACTACTCAGAACACACCATGAACTTACGCTGAAACTATAAAAGGTTTTGTTCACTTCTCACTGCTCTGTGTGGTACTATTCCTCATTTCTTGCAGAGTTCTAAACCTGGCTTTGAAGGCTTTTATTTTACTTCTTCACAGGCTTGCCTATGACATCTGTGGCTCTGATAATGGAATGATTCATAAGCGTTAATGAGAATATCTTTGCAACTCCTCTCTGGGATGGATAAAAGCAGGGTTGATAGTTTTCAACTAGAGAACCAATGCATACAAAAGTTAAGAAAAAATACGCACTGATATGAGGTATCATGCTTGATTGAGGACCTGGGTTTTACTGAGCATGTAACTTTAGAAAGTATTTTTTGTATTGAGAGCATATCTCCCTTGGACTTCAGCTGAGGTTGCAATCACTTAACACCTTGGGATTGGTGCAACTGAAAACTCTGAATTTAGCTCAGAAATACCAGTGTGATCCTTTCCAAAATGCATATTATCAGAGATCTATCAGGGTGGAAATAATCAAATTAACAATATAGTTAATGAAAACTATGTATTGTGGGGCTAGGAAACGAGGGTGTGTATCAGCCTCGTTAGCCCTGTCTCTCTGAGGAGGGTAAGCAGCAGAGCACATTTCATACCTTTTTCTTCTGTTCGATTAGGAAGACATTCTGGTCTTTCAGGAGGCACCTTTTTGACTTCGTGTTTTCGATCTGTGGTACCTGTCAAAGAATGGAGAATTCAGAATTCTGACCAAGTCAACAAGCCACCACATAAGGCCACACAAGATACAATTTTGCAGTTTCTAAGGCTTTTTACAATCTCCTACTTCAGACATTTCTTGGTAAAACTGAACATAAATCTAATTTCATATATTTGCTTACACATACAGGACACAATTACAGATTTTTAAATGTGGACAAATATTTTAACAGTCTTCTAACTTTGTAAATATACTGAAGCAAAGAGCAATTCAACGGTGAGGAAAATCACTAAGAGTACACCAATTCACTGGGCATTTCTGCCAAGAAAATGCTTAATACGCATATAAAGCTTTATTTTACATTAAGTTAAAAAAAAGCCTGTTCTACTGTACCTCCAACACTAGTTGTTCACTTCCACACATTAGAAGAATGGGAATACAGTACCAACAGTATTCTGCATAACTATTTTATGTGACAGCTTTTGGCCTAGAGGTGTAAGCCTCTGCCTTTTTCTGCCTCTGTGTTAGAGACCCTGACACACTGCCTTCTGTTGCTATAAGGAGCATGAGAACTAGTGGCAGCAACAACGGGAAGACTTTGCAAAAATTTCCTGGCACACGCAAGATGCAATCTTCCAGTCCCCATATTATAAGTAATATTTTATTGGATATTGGCTCCACTGCGTTGGCTAACCACTAGGTGCTAATACCATTTCAACTTAGCGGTGTTGAAAACCGCTTTAGGTAACACTCTTAGTATTTCAATAAAAATAGCAGTAACGACATCCAAGAAAAGTGGAGGAGGCAGGGCAGGGAACACAAGGCGTGTTTTTTTTTTTGCCTCAGTCTGTTCAGTTCTACGTAGTTCTCAAGTAAATTGACATTTTCTGAATGTATGGTCACAATTCTCTGCTGCAGCTGGTTCCTAGAAACCAGTACTCATCAGTGCAAATTGCAATCAGTGGTGATTATAGGCCATTGTTTCTTTATGCAACTGCACTGTTGGATGAGCAATACTTGTACAACCTATCACATCAAGAAACCAAAATAACACTGATGTGCCATAAAACTACATCGCTCCTGAGAGGAAGAACTCTTGACAGAAACCAACTCAAGCATTTCTAAACCAAGTGCTAAGCATTGTTACGAGCTAAGCACGAGTCAGCTTCTTGATAATCTTGTACACAGTAGTGGGTTCAAGGAAAAAAATGTCAGAAGCCCAAAGTTATTAATTACAGTAAGATTAATGTTCATCATTAATGCACAGAAGGACATTCTCTGGTAGTATCTAAAATAATGGCTATACAAGCACTTATGGGCTCTCAGGCTCAGGTGTGCTCCCTGCTTGGGTTGTGACCCTGCTTTAATCAGCTCCCAGGCTCCATGACCCTGACTAAGCTGCCAAGAGATGGTGATGTAGAGAAAATTCTAGAAAGCTCCACACAAGTTCCCAGGGACACCCTTCAGTTTAGGTACAAGTTCCCTTACACTTGTACTAGAAAGACCAATTCTATTTCTCTGCAATAGTTTTATCCTCTGCATCAGAATATATTTCTATTTACTTATTTAGATTGCAACTGACAGTTCAGTCAAATATTATGACTGGTTACCATGCAGAAACCTTAGTGGAAATTATCAACAGGAAAGCCTGATGTGAGGATGTGGTAAAACACTATCATCTTGGTAAAGTGATTATCTGATAAAGTGATAGCAGAGGATGATTTCCACCTCTCAATACATGTCAGAAGAACACCATGTGCATAATCTGTCAGGACTAGCCAAAGGTGGGCTATGAGAAGAAACAACAGCCGCAGCCTTGGCTACTCTCTCCATTTTTACTTCTGAAAAGAGGCACATTATGATAGCGTGGCTAATGTGTCACATGTCAGCATGTAAAAGTAGGTTCAAATAAGTATTTAAATACTCCAATATCAAACTTTGTATTAAGTAAAATATTTAATTTTAAGTTAAATATTTAAATAAGTTTGTATGTGTACAATAAATTTAAAGGAATACCCCCTAATTTTACATCAGAAACATGAGACAAGAGTAAAAATTGAAATAAATATAACTATTTACAGAGCTTTTCAGAAACAGGCATCAGGCTGTAACTTTTGTTTCTCACACATCTTCAGTATGCAGCCACCACTAGATGGCAAAGTTACACTGCTCTCCCTCGACACAATCAGATCAATGATCTTGAAACCAAATCTGTTTTTCGGTGTCTCCAGACCGTGTTTGCAACAAACCATCGTTGCCAATACGCAAACCAAATAGTTATTGTTGTGATTCTCTAGTCAAAGAACCGCTTGACAAAATTAAATCATTTAAATTATAACCTATAGGTTCTCAGCAAATTACACTCTGGTGTAACTTGTTTATCCTATTAATGGATCAAAGCTGGAGGAGAAGGAAATGTACTTTTTAAAGCACTGAGAGTGGGAACAGACCACCGGGACAGCAAAAAAGATCCACTGTGTTTGCTTTGTTTTTTCTAACATGCACCAACAGTGAGGAAAGTGGTGGAGCCACTGCAGAACTCTAAGGCACTGGGGTTAAGGGATTAGGGAATTCCAGCCATAGTTGCGCTTCCACCACAACTGCAACACCAATGAAAACTCCGAGAGCGCCTCATGCCTCGTGATTTGTGATTTAACATGAAGGGAATAGGAATGCAGTTTCTGAGGCCAGAGTTGTCGAATGTGTAGATATTTCAACTGTTTCTGAGCTCCACAGAAAAAAAAATCATGCAGAGTTAAGAAATCGTGCAGATTTTTGTATTGAGAGGTTATTTTTAAACCACAAATAAAAGTGGTTTCAACTCTCAATATTTAGATACAATTCAGCCTATCATATCTCAAAAACAGCTTTACTAACACTCATACGTGTGGAAAACATAATCAGCAACTTCATACATTTGCAACACTATTATCTACATGGACAGATTCAAGATAATTCCTTTCACTTCTCTGTTTATCAAGTATTATAAAACAAGAATCTAACTATAGCATAGAACCTGCAGACAGACAGCTGGCTCCAGTATTGATGCAGATCTGCAATACCTAGACTGCAACTTTGATGGGATCACTGAATTACAGCCAGGTTCTCTAACACTGTCTTACGTATGGAAAAGATCTCCTTAGAATAGACCTATTCTATAGGTCTATAGGTAAAAGGGAAGATAGTTTCCTACTGCATGCAGTATTAGGCTCCAACACTTTTTGTCCCTACTGCAGAGACAAGCACACTATCAACTCCAATCAAAATAGAACAGCATTTCTAATAATTAAAGAATCATGCTTGCTAACAATTAACAAGGGACAAAACACATTATTTTTAAATGGTGCAGATGGCTGCCTGCAACACATTTAAAAAGCATATCACAGTCTTTTGAGGTTACCTCATCCTTTTGCAATCTGATTCTGATTATTAGTTGTCTGTATACTTCCCGCATATCAATTTGGATACAGATGAATTCTTTCTAAATTTGAATACATTTACTTAGATTGAGATGTCCTCACTGGCATGAGCTGCACAGTATCAGCTATAACTTACCTAATCCTTGTTTGACGACAGGAGCTGATGGAGGTGGTGGTTTCTTCGGTCTCTAAAATTTAGTAACAGAAGAAGTCACTTCAAAATGCCCGTGAATCTCATTCACTCAAAGGCTGGATATAATCATACACTGCTTAGCATTAAGACTCACAAATACAGAGAATACAGATTTTCCCTGAAATGACTTCATAAAATGAACTTTAAGACAGAAAATATGCATACAAATGAAATAGCATCTTTCTACTTTGGCAGCTGAAATGTCCTGCTGAAGGGAAAAAACAGTTGTTTAGGTTCCAGATCAGATAAAAGCATGGCCTTTGGTTTACTGAAGAAACCTATTCCCGAGCTCACTACCTGAACCACCATCTGCATTCACTTTTCCTCTACGCTCAGTTTCTTTACCCAGTTGATTTATTCTCTCCCCTCTCACTCTGTGCTCCTGCTTTGTTGTTTTGTTTTCTTCTTGTCCAACCAGTCCCAGTTTCCTCTCTGGGGTTTCAGTTGTAGTCTGTTTCCACCACCTTCTCGGTTATCTTATCTAGCCACAGAGTCTTGCAATTCCTCCTTGCTTCTCCATGTTTCCTGAGCAGTTTCAGTGCTCCTTCCCACTATCTCCTTCTCTGATGTTAGCCTGCTTTTTCAAAGCAATACACTTCCCTCATCGGCTTCCAGTTGAAGCAACTTTGTTTAATGAGCCATTTGTTCTGCTCTGCGGTGTATCAAAATGATTGTTTTAGTTTCAATTAGGAGTGAACTTTGCAGTGAAACTCTCTCTTGCCCATCTCCTCTGACTGTACTTTGGTTCTCCTCAGAGAAAAGTTTCAGGGAACATGATGTAGAGTCTTTTCAGTAAGAACTACTCAAAAGAAATGCTAAAGGTGATCAACTCATGTATTCCAACCATTGATTCAATGCGACCGGACCTGAACTAGTCCGGAATAAAACAGCAAAGTTGTGTTGAATCCTCAGCACCAGCCACTTCTCCTCACCATCATTATGAGCTGGCCCTCCCATCGGTGGAGGCTGGGACTGGGCAGCGAGCACTGGGAGAAATGGCCACGTGGGGAAAGCAATGGAAGGGTAAACTGGGAATGTGGAGATGGTGAAAGATCCCAGGCTTTTGTTCAACAAGCAGAACTACTGCAACTCATATTGTTTCAGACTGTGGGATGGAATCCAAGGTTTCTGGATCATATCAGAAAATACCTGGCAAAACCACTGGAAAAGCATCCGTTTCCTTCCATTTTAACACTGATTCAAGCAAAGAAAGGCAGTCTATAGTTCTAACAGACACACAGACTGATCTGAGCCATTTCTAAAATCAACAAAATTTAATTCCCCACTTTTAAAGAAAATCTAGCTGCAATTTCTAAGTGCCTGAATATTTAATTTATTCCATAAATTACAGTTACCATAATCTAAAGATTAAAAATACTTAAAGATATACAATGTATTGGTTTAGAAAGACTGAATAAATTTAACAACCAAAAAGAATGGATAAAAATGAAGAGTTTCTTCTTCTAGAATACAATTTGAATGCTCGCTATGTCTTAAGGTTTATAATTTCTGCCTCTTTTGGAAATCGCTTTTTTATTACTAGGCCTGGAGCCAGGATATACACTCTGATATTGCATATTAAACTCCAGCAGTTTTTGCTGCTCTTCTACTTTCATTTTCAATAATTATCGTGTTAGCTTCTGTGAGTTGTTTAATAGTGCTTTATTAAGCTTTCCAAGCTATTTAATTATTGCCTCTGGCATCCAATTTTATTGCCAAAGTTTGAAGCTGAGTGTCAGTAAGTCTTAGTTTTATCACAGAAGGCTTATATTGTCACTGTGAAATACTCATCAAAAGTGTAAGTGCAAGCTCATACTATCACACTGGTGACTGAAAGATTCCTAAAAATGGAATGGACTTTTGAGGGAAGTAATCCATGACTTTATTCCAGGGAGCTGCAAGATTTCTAATTACTGTTTGGCAAATAACAGCCATCTCCTTCAAATAACTAGAAGCTGAAAAAGCTTTTCTGCAGATTTCATACTTCTTTTTAATAATTCTGAGAGAGTAATGTAACATGTCTTGGAGATACCAAAAGCTCATTACAATCTTTCAGACCTCACAGTTTCAACCTCTTCATTCTTGAAGAGTGCATGACTGCTGGCAAAACAGGATGCTCTGCCTCATAAACAAAAGAGAAAAGTTAATAATTCTGATAATCACTGCATCACTTGACTTGGCAAATCACACTGAGATCACCAGTTTCTCTCAAACTCAGGACGTAGGGCAGAGTGTTGTCAGGACAACGTAGTGGAGACTGACAGACTGGACAGGTCAATCATACACATGCTCTTCACTGATGTTTTGTAACTCAGAGATTTGTTTCCTTCCTTATTTTTTTCTTTTATTTCTTACTAACTGACAAGTAAAAATGCCTAAATCGTCTATCTAAAACAAAATTTCAGCTCTAGTTTCATTCTGCATTCTACAGTGAAACTGAAAGAACATAATGCTTACCTCTTTTTCAAAATCGGAAGGAAGAAGCTTGACAAAGTTATCTGGAAACACTCCCCGTTTGCCATTCAGTTCTCCTTCCCACCAACCCACATCAATACAGTCCTACAAAACAGTAAAATAATGTGAAAATCACAATGAATGTGCTTCTATGCTAAACAGATTCTTGTGCTGAAGTGCTCTTTTGCATAATGCCCTGCCTTTTTGCTGGAACATAACAATTCACTGGAGTGCCAGGTTAGCAGGGTAATCTACCAGATAAAAACTTCCGTAATTGCCCTGCATGATATGATCATATGGAACAGCTAGGTAAGAAAATAAACATGCTGTAAGAGCTCAAGAGCTTGTCTGTGTCTAAAGTAAAACATTATTTCAGCACTTGATCTGTTAAACCAGTGAGCATTTCGAACACGTATGATATTACTTCTGACTTCATTTTAAAGAAAGGCAATAACTTAATTAAGCATCAAACATCCCTAGAGGTAATAAAGCTCATCCATTTGCCACACTTTCGCGGAAACCTTGACACACTAGAATTACTTCTGAAATTATTAAATTTGATCACAGTCCAATTAAGAAGGCATTAAACACCTGATCACTGTAGAGGGTCACCTTTTACCACAGCATTTTTCAGCAACAATGCAGAGTGGGTAGCAAAACACAATTTACAGCTAAACATTCACGATTAAAAAAAAAACAACAACAACAAAAACCTACTGCATCAGTAATTTTAAGTGATGAAAAACAAAATGAAGTAAAACTATCTTGGTAAAGAACAATAAGAGTACAAGCTACAACTACCGTAGAGAAGGCTAAAATTGCTCCTTGAGTGCTGGATGGTAAGCTGCATTTGCTAAAGAGAGTACTTTTGGTTCAGTCTTTCCACACTCTTCTTTGAAAGCTTCAGCTGAACCTAGTCAGCTGTTTTCCAAAACACAGTTACAGGAAACTCACCCATCTTCTTAGTCTTGAAAATATTTCAGCCAGTTGCTGAAATTAGTTAGCAATTAGCAATTGACTCATTACCAGGCTGGCCATCCTTTCCAGCCTCTTGAGCAGTAAATTTACATCTTATTGTGGCTTGGAGTCATGCAGTAAATACTGCACATCTGAAAATGGGAGAGAAAGGGAAATCTTGCAAACAGAGCACAGACTGGTCATAAGTCACCAGGGATCCTCCCATTCTACGAAAGCTGAAGTGAATAGGGCTGGATTTGCAGCTGGGATGCCACATCTGGCAACATCAAGCTTAAGCAACCACTGTGGTCCCTTCCACAACTTCAGATTTGGACATCTGCACCAGCCAGGTATATCCAGCTGCCCTGGTAGCAGAGCCACACAGAGTTGCTCAGAGTCCAATATGTTGGATGCCCCTTTGCTGACATTTCTAATGAAGCCTGGTGGAAATGCTCTTAGATTTAATAAAGAGTTCCTCCTTTTCAGAAATTCACCGCTGTTTATAAGAAATCAGTAGAAATGTAGCAGCTCTGTTCTCTGAATACTCAGGGGTACTGATGTAGGTCTATCAGTCCTCTCTTGGAGCACGGTCACTGCTCTAGGTAAGCTTGTGGTGAGGACTTTCCATCACTTACTGCTGCAGAAATGGAGTGGGCCTATCCCTGTTGAGACGTAATGTGGGCTGTGGAAAAAAGTATGATGAGGTGCAAATCTGGCTCATTACAAAACAATCACACTCTTGCTTTTCCAAAAAGTGAGAAAGAAGAAAAAAGCAGTGATTCTGGAACACTGGAACAAAACAATAAACAGAAACAGGAGTGTGGATATAAGAAAAGAAGGCAAGAAAAGGCAAGTAGTTAAGGAAAAGAGAGACGCAACAACATGCAGTAAGGAATTAGCTTTATAGAGTGAAAAAAACTAGAAAAAATGGCCAGAAGCAGAAGAAATAGGCCAAATTCTAGACGCTATGTATGCTATGAGGCAATATCCCTCCAGAAACAGCATCGACTCAAGATGTCCGGAATCTTTTGTGCTCTTGTGGTGTAAGAACAGAACAGCAGAAACACAAGTAGAAGTCATGGCTTCACATTCTACCCACACAATTTGTTTGTGAAACCATATCTGTTGTGCAGTGCATATAAAAACTCTGGAGCTTAAAATGTCATTTGCTCAGATCAGTCATGGTCGTAGCCAGATATAAAGGGTAACTGCATAATAAATATTAATTAAAAGACAGATATGAACTTTTTCAAATTGAGTAGTGTAATTAACACATACTTTTAAAAAAGTCTTTCTGATGTTCATTTCATCATCTGCCTAAGAAAAAATCATAGCGGTCCTTTGCAATGTAGGAAAGTTTTGATGGTAAATGCTAAAAAGCATGCCCACACTACAAGAGTGGAGAAGGAAAAACTAAGAGGAAATGATTAACTCTTTGTGTAGCGAGAGCAAACAGCAGTTTTAATAGATTAACTTCAAAAAATAAAAAATGAATGGTAAATAAAAGATCACATCCCTGTATTTCCATTTGGTAAAGCTACTGCAGGGATGTCAAAAGAACACAACTTAATCAGGTTTTCTCTAAGTTATAATCCCAGGATCATAGAAAATCTGTAGTTGGAACTTGGGATCGTGTACTGAATACATAATGCTTGATGACATTTGGGAAACAAGAACATCAGCAGTAAAGAAGTGTAAAGCTTTTGTTTTTTCAAATTATTTTTCTGTCTGTGTTTTTTATTTAGATTAATTAAATCACCTAATTCCCTGAGAATATGTGCTGGCTAAACATGCAAGTTAAGTAGCATCATTTTTCGTATCACATTTGCTTAAGATAGGTATCTTTTTTTTTCCATAACTCCCTTTTTCACTCTGATGTAATACATTCCTGGTTTACAAATGCAGGCACTGAATAAACTTTCCATTCTGTTTGTGGTAGTTTTCCCTCATGCTTAATCTGTTCTTTTCTCCTGTATCCCCTCTGTTCTTTAGCAGGGTGTCTGTCACCAAGGACAGACCTTTTCCCTTTTCCCGACCTCCGTGGGAGTTCTTTAGGAGATATTTATCAGTTTGCTTATGTCTTTGTTGTGAACAAGGCTGATCCTCGACCTGCTCATGTTTTCACAGTATTTGCTGCATGAACGCAGCACTCCACAAGGCTGGAGATAATCAGCTAATCATGCACGGTACAGGCAGGCTCTGTGCAGGATCCTGCCCTGTCCTCAGACAGCACCCCTTGTTCCTGATGAGCAGGAGTCCTCCTGCTTGGCTCTACCACTTGGAACAGCTGAGCACACCATTTGCTTGGCTGTGCATCACATGGTATGTTTTATAATGCCCTCCACCAACTGTCACACCATCCCGAAATTGCCAAAACATTACTGACCCAATTCAGATTTTCAAAAATCGTAATAATTCAAGCTTCCAGAGATGAAAAGCTTGAGCTTCTACTGTCAGCACAGCTTAGTGCCAGCTGATTACTTAGCTGAATAATGCGCATCATGTACACTCTTTTTAGGTCGGATGTCTCTTTATGCTCTTAGGAAACACAAACCTTACTTCCACGTCTTTGTTTTACTAGTACATATGCATTTTGTCTTTAAAGCTTAGTTGTTTTCATGAAGACAGGGCTTGCATTTCATGTTTGTTAATCCAGAACAGCTGCACATTTGCTTGTCTCTCCTCCCCTGCTTGTCACTCAGACTTACACAGCCAATCACCACACACCATTTTTGTACAGAGTAAATTGCTCAACAGTTTCTCTTTAATTTTCTCATTTACTGTATTTGCCAGAGGAGGCTGCTGTGTCACTGAGCAAATAGGACAGAAAAGAGATCTCAAGCATTAAAAGCTGCAGTTGAGATCAGGTGAATTATCTTGGCAGTGGCACCTTCCTCCTGCCATAGCCACAGGTCTGCTATGCCACAGAAAACTCTGTAAGTACACTTACGATGCTTACTGCAGGGACATCTTCATCACAGACAGACTCCCATATAAGGCCAGCTGAGCTGGAGCTGCACAAGCTACCTCAGAAAGTAACAACTGACACTACAGCTCTGCAGTGCAGCCAAGGAGGTGTGACCAGAACCACATGGCTGGTTGTCAAGATCGAGTAGAAGTGACTCCATTAGTTCTACATCCCTGTCACATGCACAATCCTACTCACGCTTCTCATGCTTTTCTTCTTTTTTTTTTTTTTCTTTTCTTTTTAAATATGGCTTTATGTGTCCAGTGTTGGCAAAATGGCTGTAATCTCAAAACACAGACTTTACATAAAAGTTGTCAAGCTGTTAGTATCAATATTCCAAAATTTATTAACTAAGTGGATCTTTCCTTCACTTCCACGTTATTCTACTGGGCTTGTATCAACGCAGATAGACAAAAATCAGATGCTGTCATGTCCCAGAAGTTGCATGAAATAAAGATTGTATTTGATGGATACTAGAGTTCATGCAAGGTAGGAGGTAGCTGGGCTGGGTAGATGGTCCAGCATTTAGCTACAGTAAAAACCGGCTCACATTGAAGTGTAACAGAGAGATTATATTTGTATCCAAGGCAGTGATGGCGCAACCATACAGTAATAAAATGTCAATTTGCACTGGAATTCTTAAGGAAATGAGGTGGGGGAAAGGTAAAAGGAGAAGTAACAGGAAAGGGCAAACAGGAGAAATGGCAACTACCAGAAAAGCAGAATGCAACCAGCTTTTGTCAGCATGCTGCCAACCATTCCAAGAGCATACACAGAGGAGCTAAAAACCACTAGTCATCTTGACAACAAGAACAACAGGAGAAAATAGTCTTCATGCCATTAGAAGATGTGCAAGCTGTGAATAAAATTGTAATAGAAATTCACCTGGGGCTATCAACATTTTATTCCAGAAGGGAATATTAAAATAACTACCAAAAAAAAACCCCAAAACAAAACACAATCCCCAAATAAACAATTAGATAAGAACGCAGCTGCATTCTGAAATTTGTCTGTGGTGTCTGAAAGTGTATGCGTAAAGGGAGAGAGGAGATCAGATAAAAGCAGTGCAAAGAAGTTTGGAATACTTTTTTTTTTTTTTTTTTTTTTTTTTAATATTAGTTAATATAAGTGAATTATGTAAGTAGGGCTGACAGCATAAGATCATGGCTCAGTATCCCTTTAGGAACTACAACAGTCCTGTGGAAACTCCCACACTGGCTAATAAAACCAAGAAAAATCGTGCTTTTGCCTCTTTGGAATGAAAGGATCCTGGCATTGCTTGATCCCCTACCCATATGCTATCCTGTTTTAACAGGTTTGTTTAACAGCAGAAAGGCTGCTGTTGAACCAGAACAAACCTTGTGCTGTTCCTTCCCCCAGTGGTCACTGTTAAGCCAGCGGAGGCTGAACAAAAGCCACAGTGTAAAGGCTCCTTAATACTGCATAATCTTACAAATACTTTATTGCTACACAGGAGCAGCTGTATCTGGATACACACAACCAACAAGAGGCTGTCCCTGATCACCTGCTCATTTGAAGAGTATCAGTGGTAGCAGAACAAGGATGCAAATTTTCTTTCTGTCAATTACTATCACCATTTCTCTTTGGTGTTCAAAAAGATGACAAACAGGGTTGGCGAGACAGAGCTGGCAGTCCTCTACTCATGTGATCTTCAATTTCCTAGTTGAGACTGTGGTCAAAACTTCAAAATTGAAAGGTGTGGCTTCATGCCTACCAGGTCACAAGCCTCTCTCACAATATAAGAAGGACATAAAACTATTAGAGTGTCCAAAGGAACACAACAACACATTGTACTTCCCTTGTCAGAGACTAGAACTATTTTTTCTTCCATGTACTATGATTGACTTGACTTTTCTTTTTCTCCACTTCTAACCACTCAAACGAGAGTTACAGTGTCCTGTGTCCATTCCTAATCACCGAAATAAAAACCAGTAGCTACTTGGCTGTGTGCTCAGTCATATTTATAATTTTCCTCTTGCCGGCACTCAGGACATTGGACTTGCATGTAGATCTCTGCTGAAGCTGGCTGCAAATGCTTCCAATGTTGCTCTTTCTGATGTCACCAGCTGCCAGACACTCATGGAGAGCGTGCTTATAGCTGAGCACCCCCTGTAGCTGTACCAAAATAAGAACCTGAGCAAGTCTGAAAGGGGCTGCCCACAAAACCTATTCAGTCACTCCACAAAGTAGAACACTGGGATGTACTGAAGGTTTGTGAAAAATGAAGGAACTCCTGTACTTCCAGGCCGTCATCCACTGCTTCAGCCATGTTTTCCACTTATTTGAGGATGCAAAGATGATTCCTGCCTCATTCTCCACGTCTTCAAAAAGGCCATCTCCCTCATTGCTCACCACCTTTGAAACATCAAGATTGGATGTCCAACAACACAGGGAGTGCCACAGCCCTGAGTTCATCTCTTCCCTCCCCAGTTTCTCTCCTGGGCTTAGCCAAGGAAAAAGCTTTTGTTTGCAAAAATAAATGAGAAGTCTTCCTTGTTCCCCAAGGTCCCAAAACAAAGTAACAATTCATGTATTTCTTTTCTCCCCATATGTACACCTATAGCTGTAGCTGTGTAAACACATAAGGAAATAAATCTAAAAAAGGATATCTTCAACCCTTACCAGGACATTCTTTTTTTTTTTTTTTTTCTGAGGGAGCAAAGCACTGCACAGCTGGCCTGCTGAACAAGCTGCTGCTTTGTAGTGCTGCTAAAACATGAAGCTATCATTTAAACATCAATTCACAACTGCTCAATATTTCAGCTTATCTGATCAAAAGGTTTTGATACAGAAACTTGTGATTTCATCAATCTTGTCAGGATAGAAAATATTTCCAAGTACAAACAAAGCGGGTCCTCAGAAAGGATGACTGCAAAGCTCCAAGGAATGGGCACTCCAGGAATGCTCAGACAGCAAGTTTTCTGCTCATGCAACTACGTGTACCTGCACTCATAGTCATAAGCTACAGACATCCAAAAAAATGACCCAATAATTACTTTTTCATAGATTCTTAGGCTTAAAATATATAATTGGCAAGCTAAGATTAAAAAACAAAAAGTAAAGACTATCCAGAAAATTGAGTGAGAGACAACACAAAGTGCGTAGTTTAAAAAGCAAAATTTTCATGGTAGGATACGAGAGTTTTACAGACACCTTCAACAGAATACACAGTTCCTTGCATTAAAAATAAAAGAAGAAAGAAAAAAAAAGAAAAGAAAAAAATATCCCACTAGTTGAGAATTGTATTTGTCAATGCCTGTTTTCCTTCTGCCTTTATATAGTTGGATCTCATCAAGAAGAATGTTGAGCTTGTAAAATCCCATTATTCAGAAAGCCATGAATACATCTTAAACTTGTACTGAGAGCTCTCATGTGTCAGTTCTGCTGTGCTGGCAGCCACACATTATGCTATTACAAGCCTTGCTGTAAGCATCTCTCCAGCAGCCTTTCCCACAATTGATAATCAAATTCATAATTTAAAGAAAAACAATACACCTTAGAGTTTAAGGTGATCGAGTACGTCTACAACACTTACAAGATGCTACGCATGTACAAAAACACATATATTATGTACAAAAGCTTCTGAATTTGAGGACTGAAGGCCTCACAGAAAGTCAAATCTCAGAGCCAAGCTGGCTGCCATTCCCCGCGCCCACGCAGAGCACCAGCAGCACAGTGCTGCTGCCTGCCCCGGGGGACCAAAAGGTCCCAGCTCTCACAGGCTTGTTGAAGGCCACAGAAAGGGCTCTGTCAGCTTTAAAGCTGACGTTTGACATCACTGGGCAAAAACAATAATGTGCAGGGAAATTTCCTGTCGTTTTTTTTTAACCCTTTAATGAGTAACTGCTTAGAATTAAGTATATTGAAAGTTTTCACTGAAAACAAGTGTGAAAAATCAGCAGCTTTGAAACCAGCAAAACAAAAGTTGACCTAACACTGCATCAGATTCTTGTTAACATAATTTGTCACCAGGAGAAGGAAACAAAGTCATGTTGAAACTATGGGAAAAAAGCAGTTTAATTACATTTAAGAATGGTTCTTTAAAATTTCTTAGATTTCACTGTACAGTTATGATGCTGAAATGAAGCTGTGTTACTCTCAAAATCCAACTTTATTCTGAAAAGTCAGAAAATAACTGATTTTAGAGTCTTCATAAAACTTGGTAAAATATCTGTGAGTGAAGGAAAGATTTATCCAGAGTCTTATCTTACATCCACCTTGTGCTGTAACCTAAGATGGTATTCTCCATGATCCAACTCTGTTACTAGGCTCAGTTACTGGGAATGAGTCCTTATGGTCCTGCATAACAATTTGTTAAACAGTTTTGAAGACCATGACTGTGATTTAAAGCATCTGGTTAGTAACTAAGTACTCCTAAACAGAAATATTGTTTTAAAATTTTGCTATATGGCAGAATGAATCTCTCAACAACTACCTAATCCAAGATCATTAGATGAATAAGACAGCAAATTAATCTTCTGAGGCAGTCCTGGAGAGGACTTGTTTCCCTTTTACATGCTCTCTCACTCAAATACCCATAAATTAGGAAATATCAGAAGAAAAGTATGAGAAGAAATATCCCAGTCTGACCCTTTTTGGTCCATAACCCAGAGCAATTTATTCTGTTCAGGTCCACAGCCTGTGCCCTGGAAGACTCAAATCCTATGCTAACCTTTCCTAGCTCATGCCAGCTCTAATGCCCAAGCAGTAGGGAAATGTAAGTGTGAAACATTCAATTGTATCTTTTAATGCTTAAGAACTCAAATAGGCTTTTTTTTTTCCTCCTGTATCTATAAGCTCTAAGGCTCTACTGAAATGTATGGTGTCAACATTGTATGGAAGGAAAAGAGAGACTGTCAGAAGTTAGACATTATTTCAGCCATGGTTACACTGTCTTTCCAGTTAGTGGTTTTTACTGGAAAGCATAACAAGAAAACACTTCTTCAGGAGAGATATCCTGTCCAAGAACTGGCCCAAGTTCTTGGGTCCTGCAAAAAAGAAATCGGCTGAATGACCTAACATACACAGGGCCTCAGAGCAGAGGGTGTAACTGACCAGACACATTTTGGCTGTGAAATTAATTTTAAGCCATATCTAATCTTTCGACTTTAAACTCCACAAGTAAATAGTTTAATCAGTAATGAAGCTGAACTGCTTTGACGAAATATTTGCGCAAACAGAAAAAATGACGCTGCTTATTGAACAAAACAATCTCGTCTAGGTATTCACTTCACTTGTTCAGTCAGCAGAATATCATGCAGAAATAAATAAGAGCCAAGTCATAAAACTCTAGCACTCCAGTAGACAAAATAAAACTATATTAGCCAAAACAAACACGAAAGGTGGTGCTGGTAACAGACACAATGCATGCCTCTGATGAGCCAAAATATGTTGTGTGATTTTTTTTGCATTTAGAAGGATTACAGAAACAAAGAACAAATCATTTGAATAATTAGTTTAACGCCATTATTACTTACATAACTGACATCTTAGGGCAGGGGTCCTTATTACAATAATCATCACTTGGCATTATATGTGCATATTTCCCTTTGAATGGCTTTCTTTGCCCTGGCAAGGTTGGACTTAAGATAAAAGTCAGCAGGCAAACTCAATTCTCAACAGAATGAAAGAAAGGATGAATCTAAGCAGTGAGTTTAACGTCTGCATTGTAAGCAATAATCACAGTTTTCCAGATGCCTTGGCATTTCAGTAATATCTTTTATATGCACAGAGCAGAAAAAAAATCTCACTCTTTTTATCTTAAAATATGTTACCTTTTAATACAACCAAGCGTAAGTGCTTACAAAAGTACCCTAACTCTTTTTAGACTATGTAAATCTTGAAGCACTGCATGCACAGGGGAACCTGTCACTTCACCTACATAGCTTGGCATGAACTTGTTCCTAGGAATAATACAACCCCTTCCTTTGAAAACACTACTGTACCACCGCAATTGGTGATAACGAAGACAGGAAGAACAAACTTCAGTGCTTATTTAAAGAAAAAAATATAAACAAGAAGAACTTTTAAGTGCTGGCTGCTCCTCTCCCTAGAAAAAAATCACTGGCTTGATAGTTTACTTACATATTCCTCTCAAAAAACAGTGTTTTAATTATGTTTCTAAATCATAGAACCACAGAATCACCAAGGTTGGAAAAGACCTCCAAGATCATCCAACCATCCACCCATCACCAATAATTCTCACAAAACCACGTCCCTCAGTACAACATCTAAACGTTCCTTGAACAACTCCAGGGTCAGTGACTCCACCACCTTCCTGGGCAATCTGTGCCACTGCCTCAATGCTCTCTCAGAGAAGTATTTCCTAACATCCAACTTCAATCATCCCCTGGTGCAATTTGAGGCCATTCTCTCTCATTCTATCGCTGTTATCTGGGAGAAGAAGCCAACCCCCATCTCACCACAACCTCTCTTCAGGCAGTTGAAGAGTGCAATAATGTCTCGCCTGAGCCTCCTCTTCTGCAGACTGAAAAATCCCAGTTCCCACAGCTGCCTCCCGTAAGACCTGTGCTCCAGACCCCTCACAGCTTCACTGCCCTTTCTGGACACACTTCCAGGGCCTCCATGTCTTTCTTTTATTGAGTGGTGCAAAACTCAACAAAGTATTTGAGGTGCAGCCTCACAAAGGCTGAATACAGAGGGATAATCACTTCCCTGCTCCTGCTGACAACACTATTTCTGACATAAGCCAGGATGCCACTGGCTTTCTTGGCCACTCGGGCACACTGCTGGCTCATGTTCAGCTTTTTCTACACTGACTTCACTCAATGCTACATTTTTAAGCGCTGCAACAAAAACAAGCTGCTAGATATAAAAAAAGAGTTAAAAATTTACTTACAAGCATTTGAAAGTCTTGGTCAAGGACATGGTTCTCGCAAGGCAAGAAAAGAACAATTACTCACAGTCTGTTTTCCCTATAACTCACAAAGTGTATCAAATTATTATAGCAATGAACATATTTATTCAATCATCATCATCCCTACAAATTTTATATAACTCACACGAGGAAACATTCATATTCTCACATGATGACACAAGTACCACCCCCAACACTTACCACACACATAAGCAGTGTGTCAGAAAGGTCTTATTCTGCGGGACCTAGTCCAGCTACCATCTTTCATGACATCATAATGTGAAGCCTAGCAAAAATTCCAGACCTTCTTATTCACATTAAACTAAAATCTTCAGGGAAAAGTTTCAGGTATGAGAAAAAAGTTTCATGCAAGTGTTAAGCCTGTCTCAAAAGGCGGCAATCCCACTTACCATAAAACTGATGCCAACTCATACACTTCTGTGTGTCTGGTAACCAGCCAGATGCAAAGTGAGAGGGATGGAACAGACCCACCCCTCCCAGCAGCAGCCTACCATTCATCATGCTAAGTTGCACCCTCAACATGCACACTTTACAAAATAGTTTCTTATGAGAAATCAGCAGCTTTGGTACAAGTAGATTTCTCAATCAGCTGAGTGGCTGGGATGTCTAGTGGGGAAAGCAGTGCTGAGCACAGCATAGAGGGCAAGGAACAGAAAGCACATTAAGTATGGCTATTAAGTCTGATGGAAGACATTTTGAATAATTGTTATCTCAAGAGAGAGAAAAAGGGCATCTTGTTCTCTCTGAGGGAAATACTTATTTCTGAAGGCAAGTAGTAAGTGGTTTTATATATTTTTATTGTTCACATGCTATCCTTCAAAGACATACAATCATAAAAGCTTTCTTAAAGCTGGACTTCATTTGATGTTCATTTACCTTATTCCTTTTGGTTTCTGTATGCAGGATTGTTACAAAAGTTAGAAAAGCTCAAAATATCTTGTACTAAAGCCTGAACTAAGGGTATCTGTGTAACCAGATATTTAGTGCCAACAAAAATTCACTGTGCTGCTCTGATAGAAAGCCATTTTTATGAGTTTTATTAAACCAGTTCATATATTTTTCCATGTGTAACCTGAGACCTTTTGTACTGCTATATCAGAAAACTAATTTCTGAAAATGAGATGGAAGATTTTATCTGCCAATCAAGGACAAATAAGATTAGCTAAGTGACTATTCTGAGGTAGAACTGACTCCTTCCTTCCTTCAGAAAGGTACAACTGTAAGCAACTGCATATTTACAGCTTTGATATTTTCTGTCTTTTCGGATAAATCTTTAAATCTTATCACTTTTTATTTTAAATGGAAAATATTGAAAATTTCATCTTAATATGGAAAAATAATTGTTGCTATCTATTTGCTCACATTAAAAAAAACCCCAAAAACTACAAGTCTTCTAATTTGGACATATATTTCTATAATTAAACATCGTCAACTATGTGTGCTGTTTGCAATTAAAAGCACAGAGAAAATTTTGGCAATGAAGAAAAACAAAAAATAAATCAACACATACCCAGGAAACAGGCAGGTTTCTACCCCAGAGACATCATAATATAGCAAAATGTTGAATTAAGTATCAACTATCACTCTCCTCTAGCACACTGTCCGGTTCCTGCTCCTTCCCCTGCTTATGGCCTCACTGAACTGGCAAGACTCTTGTAAATAGCACTTACTAATTTCATCCCTCCAGGAGCCTGCTGCATCCGTCAGAGCAGCTGTTTTCCCTCACAGCCTTACCCAGCCGAGTTATCCTTGGCAATCTCTCAGCTGAAGAAAGTGCTGTGGACAATTACCTCCTGGACAAGGATGAACATTTAAACATGTTGTAAGAGACAAAACTGGGAGAATTTTTTTGGCAAAAGAGACATGCTTGGGAAACTGTCCATAAATACAGTGAGGGTGAAATTAATGCCTGAAGACTAACTGCACTAAGAATTGGAAAATGTTAAGTTCTCTGCTTAAGAGGAGACTCCATGCTCTAACATGGACGAACGCACAAAATAGCCACTGTAACAGAGAAAATGTGACGTTACAAATGAGGCTGGAAGGAATGAACTTAATTTCATTGTCTTCTTATACCTTTCTACTTGCCTGTATGTACCTGTTTGTTTTAACACTTGATTGTATCTGGCTAGGGTCTGGGACTCACCAAATGTGCAGCATTTTGAACCATCACACTTGCAGATCTCTCAATAAAGCAAAATATAACCATCTCCAAATGCAAATGCTATCTTCGCAAAAAACTGGCTGCCATTACTCTCCTTTTCAGAAACTAGGTTTCTGACTCGTTTTTCCTCAACACAACACTAAGCACTACAAATTGGATTGGCATTAAATATGTAGATCAGAAGATTTGCCATGTAAGTCCCTGATGACGGGCATTACTCCAATCAGTCTTTCACGATCCCAATACACTGACTTTCTCAGTAGTATTTGAAAATAATCAGAAAGATTTTGGAAGGCTGTAAGTCATTGTTGCTCTCTTTCACCTCATCAATCCTCCAGACCATTTTGATGATCCACAGAAGCCTGGACCCCCATGAAACTCGCCTCCTCACAGAAGTCATTTTGCAAAATGAGAAAGGCCTCAACGTCATCCATCACTCAAGAGCAACATACACCTACCACAAATGCCCAGTATTCAGCTGTCAGTCTGCAGTGGGAGAAGAAAAGCTTTGTAGTCCAAGTAGGTGAAGAGGAAGAGACAGCCAGGTTGGCTATGCAGAGCAAGGCACAAGATTATTATTCCTGTTGATACACTGACATCATTAATTTCAACATCACGTAAATTCAGAATTAGCAAAACTGCCATTCCTATGGTCCTCCACTTACTCCAGTGCTGATCATAATGATTCAGGTGAGGATACCCTTCTATTGTTGTTAGCTTTCAATCTCGCAATGATCTTTGAAATAGTTTTATCCAGACTATTTTCATTCCTGGGAACAAAGTAGTCTTTACTGCCTAGAGCTCAGGTAAATTGACTAAGTGGAATGCAAACTTTCACAGTCTTGCAAATAAAACTGTCTTCAAAAGAATGTTGAGCTGCCAGTGTGTACTTAATGTTTTTGCTTCAAAATTATTTAGCTATTACTACCAATTTCTCACATAGGTAATTTTCTATATGCCATTCAGATAACATTTATTTTTTTCAGAATTTATTAGAGCTTCTAAGAAATCTACAGTCCATAAAAAGTCTCTGTTAGGACTGGAAAACAGCCTACAGGGGCTGCATCTAAAATGTGTTAGAATGAAAAATCCTAAAAGACTTATAAGATGACTGTAGAAAAAGTCATGAAAAACTTCTGTTGCTTAAAAGTAACTGTTTATTACAAATACAACCTCAAAAATCAATACTTGAGTATCACAGAACACCCATTTGCCACCATCTTTCAACTGCACAGCACAGTCACTATCTGTGTTCTCATACCTATCCAAATGCTGCCTAAACATTACAAACATTTGAGATTACAAAGAATATTCTATAGTGTCAATCTCAAGCCCTCTTACCATTCATGCCTCATCAGCTTATGAAAGTATCATCAAACTGTGCAACAATCACCTTAAATTACTGGATATTGCTTTTTGCATTCTTCTTAGACTCCCTTGCTGCAAAGCAAAGGTTCCAAGTCTATACCATTCTCTTGCCATCAAGATAAAGTTTCTGCCTTCCTCTAGAATTCTGAACAATATTTTCTGACCTCCACTTTTTAAATACTTTGCACTAAGGAACTAAAGATTATTGCTTGTCTACCCTCACTTCTAATAATTAATCAACAAACATATCTTAAACACATACAAAGGCAATCAATGTCAAAAAGGAACACAAAAAACCCTTTTCTGTATATACTTCAGATACATTTATGTGAAGACATTAGTTTCTCCTTTTGCTCTTCTGATCTCTAGGCAAATTTTCACATATGAGGAAATAACAATTACTACCATATGTTTGCACTCTATCCCATCAGAATTTTTTGCATTATTTAGTCCTATTCAATTCATTGAAAAATGACTCAATATGTTGATTGATTTGTAATTGCTTCTGGCTATCAGTCAGACGTAATGACATTCTTGCCTCTGTGCATCCCAAGTATGACCATGTAAATGATCAGAGTTCTGACTCACAGTTTTAAATAAAACTTATCAGCACATTCTTCAAGTGACAAGGGAAGTCACTTGAGATTCAGTAAATCGGTTCAAAATATTTACTGGCTATTTCACAAAATAATTAAAATTTTCCTATTGCAGAGACCTTTACAGATCTTATCAGTTTTTAATTCAACTTCTCAACATCCACCAAAACAGTGAGATCTTAATATAGATCCTGCAAACACCTGGATAAAAAAAAATCAGTCTCTTCTTTATATTGCAGATCTAGAAAAGTGATTTTTATAATTAATTTAGCTGAAATTTCATCCACAGGGTGGGCTCTTAAAATAACAATATTTAATTCTGCATTTACTGGTACCATTCTTCTGTAATTCTCTATTTTTTTAAGATGAACTGTGGACTAACACAGCTTCCTTACATACAGATGCTCATGTGTGTATGCACAAGCACACAGGCTCTCCTCGTGCCATACCACTTAGCTCAATTAAATCACTGCTCTTACTCTTTGTACATACTCAGTGCTATCTGATCTTCCTGCTTTTATGAGGCTTGCAATGCATTTTGTGAATTTTCACAGGATTTCCCATTCTGTTGCAATTCATTTCCTATTACTTCTGCTACTTTCACAAGTTCTCACCAATGTTTTCATTTTCACATAAATGTAAATTCAATGCAAGTTAAAATTGTGAGCCTTCAACACTCCTCTCTATCTGACATAGTAGCTTTGTGAAGTACTTTTTATACTAAGAAGGATTTACCACTTTCTGGTTTTAGTGATCTCACCAAAATGAAAATGCACCTGGGGTTTTAGGAAGTACTGCTCCCATCGATTTCTTTAAAATTAACAATCTTCTCTCTGTGAGTCTAAGTAATTGGAAAGAATAAACTTTGTCTAATGTTGTCTATCATACGAAGCAAACAGTCAAATTTCTTTCTTGCAATTAGATCAAGAGAAACTGTCATCTGATGGCAATGTAAAACCATGGTAATAGCTTCTGAAGTGCTCCATACACTCCTATTTAGTTCCTCTTGATCAGTGTGGATCTCTAGCTCTGGTCATGGAAAAGATGCTCTAGGCACGAGGCTCTGAGCTCTGGGTAAGAGGCAGCTCTGGCAGAAGCCACTTCTGGACAGAAAGGTGAGGTTGTCTTTATTGCTGATGACTGAAATAAAAATGTTGTGACACCTGCTTGAGAAGCTCTGGACTAAAATAAAATTACTGCTTTCAATGGTAAGAGCACAGAGGAGACCCCATTGTTTTCACAACTGCATGGCAAAGGCCTCAATTCCAAATCCTGTTTGTTTTTTCTTTGTTTTGTTTTGTTTTTGTTTGTTTGTTTGTTTTTAATTACGTATTAAAAATAGATGGGGAAAACAAAAACAAAAACAAAAAAACCCAACAAGGTCTGCAAACCACAAAAGAGTCTGCAAAGTGTCTGCTTGTTAAACACTGCATCCTTGATATCTCAGATTAATTCAGACAAAGCATAAAAAAGTACCCAAGGAGAAACACAAGCCTTCTTGCATTGAGATCCCCCCACTCTCTAGAGGCATGATTTTATGTAAGTGTTCATGGACATGTGACATACCACAGAAAAGAGGGAAGAAAAATAACTGCAGTGGCTTGAAACAATCAGATTTATAGAGTAAAAGAACAGGAGGATACACTAAGAAATGTACTCATCAACTCAGTCAAATGATCAGCTCGGTTACTATAAAAGATTAACAAGTTTCCACTAATGGGACAGAGGTAGTGAGAAGAGAAAGGGAAAAAGTAAGCGAACGAAATCTTCCATTGAAAATGCAGTAAAGCAACTGTCGCTTAATCTGCGTGCAGTGAAGAACACTGCTCCACCTGGAGACCAGCCATCCCCGGGAATTAAATCAGCCAGATCAATAAAGTGTAAAGTGGACAGGAACAACTTTATAAAAGCCATTGCTGAGCTCAGAGACACTGTTAAATTATTACATCAGAACATTTTAAATCATGCAAAGCCAAACAACTTTCAAGATAAGCTTAAAACTCACTGAGGGCAAGGGCTACACTGATTGGAAGCATGACAAAAAGTAAAAAGAAAAGGAAATAATAAAACATCAGGCATTAGAAACAACAGCTTTACACACAAAACTGACTCATTTTAATTACCTTTAATCTATGTGAAACAAGAGAGGTGACATTTTTATAACTAAAAATATCAAATCAGTTTGCACATGGAACGAATCCTGGTATTCAATATTCAGACTGACCACAGCATTTCCAGCCGCATTATTAAGAAACAAAATCTCCCGGAGAATGCTGGAATTTAAGGACAGCTAGACCAGAGTCATTTGGCAGCTGTACATTTTTTGTCATCCTAATAAACATTTGAGTGAAAAAAATGGCGATGGGGAAAAAGCAGATGAGAAATGCAAGCACATACACATACATCCACACTGCAGACACATGAGAGTTTCTCAGTGTGAAGGCCTACCCTTTCCATCTAAGTGAATGTCACTGCAATGATGTTGGTAAGAAAGATGTTGATGTTTTTAGGCTTAAGTAGCCACTAACAGATATTTCATGCAGGCAAGTTCTTTTAAATTCTCAATTTATTTTCCTACAAATGTCTCGCTATTTTTGCTTAGTTACACACATATTCTTCAGGACAAATATGATCTCCTCTGAGTTTATAAACAGCTTAGTATAGAGTGAACAATGTCGCAGATGTATTTCTCAAGGCTTTTTTTTTCCCCAGGTGCAAAATTGCTAACAATTTCTTATGAAACCCATCATTTATAGAATTGAGATCTTAAATTATTTTATTTCAGTTATCACTACTGCATGTTTTCTGCTTCATTGTGGTGCTAAGGGTGACTATATTTTAAATAAGTGTTCATTAAACTAATTTAGGCATACTATCTCCACCAAACCCAAAAACTCTAATTCACAATTCCTACAATACAGACAACAGACAAACCTAACAGTGACATTCAATTTTGCTGCTTTCGTGAGTCTTCTGTTTTATTCTCTAGCATTTTATGTTAGTTATAAGAACCAATTTAGAATTGATGTAGATCTGTTATTGTATTCAAGGTAAAATTATATAAACTAGTAAACTCCATAGTTTTCTGTTTGCTGTTCTTAACCTTATCAAAATAAGGCTATAAAGCACAAGAAGGGCAATGTGCAGATCTTTCTGTCTATTTAATGTTTCATTGCTAAAATAGCATTATTTTAAGGTGGTACAAGTATGGATTTTATAGTTATCAAATTATGTCTATTTTAAAAACTGGATTCCTGTTTATAGGAGAAAAATATTGCTTTTACCTTACTGATAAGTGTGACGACATCACCTTCTCGGATTGTGAGTTCATCATCATTCTGTGCTTCGTATGGAAATATCACTTTGCAATACTCCTTGGCTGAAAGAAGAACATTCAATGTGATAAATCATCTTACAAGAACTGCTTATCCAAGGGTGAAAATCTTCATAAAATGATCCCAAACTGTCTCTGCACGGTGTTTCATTTTCTTGCCATTTTTCTTTTTGCAGTACAGAACTTCATAAATGCTATGAAATATTTAAAGAACTCCACACTGATGAGAATTCACATACACGTCAACCGTGGAGTCAGTTCTACAATCCCTAGAACCATTATTTTCCATTATACTCCTCCCTGTTGATCTTTGAAAGTCATGTGGCTGGTCCTGGGCACCCTGCTCTGGGCATCTCTGCTTGATAAGTGGTTGGATCCATCATTAACTCAAATAGAATTGCTCCTGACTGCAACCTGCCACAAACAATTTTCCTTGGAGGTGTCAGACCCATGTCTGACACTTGCTGCAGTACTGCCACGGGTGTAGCCCTCAAACAGCTAATGTAAATTGGAAGCAAAAAGGACCTAGTAGGCTAACATAGCTTATCTATCTCTGGTGTGCAAGAAAGAAAACATTTCCAATTCAATACCAATGATAAAAAAAAGAAGTAATACATTAATAATTGTAAAGACATTCATAACTAAATCCTCTGTATACTCAGCACAAAGGAAGACTTGAATATTAGTTTAACATTTCCTCTTCCCTTTCCATTCTATAAATAAAGGCACCAACTTTCATCTAGAAAATACAGGAGCCAGCACTCCCATTCAGAAATCTTAAAAAGCAGTTGTCATGAAAAGAGGTTACAACACGTTGCTGTGCAACAAATACTCCTACGTCAGCGTGTCTAACAAATAGAAAGTGAATGTGCATTCCAGCTATTAAATAATGTATACAGTGTGATATTCTAAAACAGCAGGCTTAAAAAGACCAAAGAAATGTTCACAGGAATTACTGGATCCTTTGTAAAAAGCGCATGTTACTTTCTAGAAGAGTTAAGCTCACACTCAGTTAAGAGTTAAGCTCAAATGTCTCAGTTTTGATGGCCTCTAACCACTACATCACAACTCATTTCAAAAAATGGAAGGGATGTCTAATTGCTAGTTCACTGTGATATGAATAAAGGCTTTGGATCTTTCTTTGTGGATGCAGTTGGGATGTTTAATCTGCACACTGCCCTGTCTTCCGGACACTACAGTAACACTGCGTCTACAATACAATGTTCCTTCATGGACTAACTATAAACTCCACATTAGGAGGGAAGTCTAGCAGAACGAATCACTAAACAGCAGAGAGCAGCCAGAAATGCACAGGAATAATACTATCCTGAAAGTGGTCAGCTCTCAGCCAAGGTGTGAATGAATTCCATGCATCTGAAGTTAAAGAACATTTTCATCAGCAACAGTCCGGTATTCATGTCTCTTGAATCCTGTAGTGGGCAAATTTTCATCAGTTCCTCCTTCTGTCTAAGGGGCCGTATATTTGAATAAGGATGAAGACATTGATCAACAGAGTTGACAGAAGGCTGTGGTTTTAGTGTTGAAAAATGTCTGTTGATAATCAGGTAATTAATTGCTCTCTTTCTTCTGTTCTTAAAATACTTCCTCTGAAAGTATGTGCCAATGTGGATGCCACAGTCAGTAGCTGGTCAGAACCAGCTAGACTAACTGAAAAACTCCTAGTCTTTCATACATAGGAAACTGCTATGAATCTTCACCTTGTAGATCTAGTATCAATAACTCTGTTATCGCGTGACCTCTCTGCCCTCCACATCAAACTCTGGACTTTTTTTTTTTTTTTTTAAATATTCAGATAGCAGAGAAATAAGGAATTAAGCTAGAAAAAAGTGACCCATCACAAAAAACCAAATCAAAACAAAACAAAAAAACCCACTGTGAGCACAGGCAAACGTTGATGCACTGCACAAAGAGCCAGGAGACATTTTTGGATAAGCATGAGAGAGAACTGAGAGTGGGACAAGAACGCAGGATGAAGGCACTGACATGGAAAAAATATCTTGGTTTATGTACATTATGGGGTTGGATTCCTTCAGTGTGATTCACATTGACATACACTAAATCAGTATGTTCCTCTGCCCAGTGAGGACCCTCTGAATCACACTGCAACAGAGCCAGGTCTCAAAAACACTGTTGGATTTGGGTGATTGGATAAAGTCAGCTTTCAAGCTTCTCTTATGAAAAAGCTGGTCTAGCATGACTTAAGTAAGCAAAACCAAAGTCAAACAGGATTCAAAGTAGTATGAACCTCCAAATTCAGATTAATAAAAGAAGAAAAACATCTAATAAAACATGTAACTTATGTACAAGAATTGTCCTTACTCAGCAGAGCACAATATATCAAAAGGATGTAATAGTACATAATTTCCACAGTTATGTTTAAATAGGAAGGAAAAAAAAAAGATAAAAGGCAATACTAATTTCAAATACAGCAGAGAGCACACAGTAACTTGCTGAATTTGGGCTTTTTGTAAGTAGGAAAAAAAAAAGGTTAAAGTAACATATCCAATTACAAGCATGGTAAATAGTTTTAAGCCAAATTAAAGCTTCAGACTAAGATACCAATATTAAGCATTTTACATTTGATACCCAAGGCTGGGTTTATAAATCACAGATGGTTCTTCCAGAAGCCTCCCTTTCTTTCCTCTGACCTGAAGATATGTTTTAAAAATATACCTCTCCATAAGCCCCCAGCAGTAGACATCTTGGAAACACTAAGGAAGGAGAAAAACGATATTCACGAGCTTTTCAGTCCTCATTTAATAATTCAACAACAATTTACTCTTTTAGACCACAGTCTCTGCTTATGTACTTGCAGCTGCTCCCAAGCAAAGGAAAACAACCTGTCATATACAATGGACATTTCTCAGGGGATTGAGTGAGCAGATGAACCTTGCCATATGTCTTGAAACTCAAACAAGTTGGATCTAATGCAAGATGTTCAGTTTCTTGCCTTATACATTCTAAGCTGAGAGAGCATGGGCTAGGTACAATACCATTAAAAAATATGCATCCCCGAGTACCTTCCATGATTTTTGAACCACAGTGTCTCAGCTAGACTAGAAACAATGATGACACAACAACAAGCACTTTATTTTCTCTGCCCACAACCCCTGCAATCCAATCCTTCGAAATGAAGAACAAAGTCATTGCTAGATTCTTTGACAGAGCCCCAAGAGTTTCCCAGAATCATCCTCATCAGTCAAAAGCTGCAAGAATAAACAGCAAGCAAGGAACTAGATATTTATAACAAGTTGCTTGCCACTGCCCATGCTACACTGAGGAAATAGTCTCAGGACTACCCCAAACAATAAATAAGGCTATCCTCTAATAAGAACTGGATGATTTAGGGGGATAGTTAACATGCATCTTCTTTTAACACCTATGACCCACACTCTGTCCTGCATTCAAAATATGGGCTATTTGATACAGCCTTAAGCTTCAGAAAAATATTTCCTCAAAGAGGGAAAAAGGCAGCAACAGATGGCCTTCCTACAGAATACAGCTGCTGCATTATCTAGGCTGTCACAAGCACTGTACTTCACCCACAGAACGCAGTGGCTTGATGTACATTTATTTTGAGAGACTGGTTAAATATTGTACTGTCCAAACCAGAACTGGGCAAACTGAATTTACTGCATCAACAGAACCTGCACATTTTAAAAGGATGCCTCTTCTATTTGTTCTTCTGCCAGACTCATAGAATGAGATGAGACATTCAAGACCACTGTCCTCAGACGTACATACCCTTTCACGTAAGTGGCACAGGGGATACTCACTCTGGAATTTGCTTTTCTTAGGCTACGATGATCTAGGTTCCTCTGCTTACTTCTGCTGCTCTTTCCTTAGTGTTAGGCAACATCTGTTCTGCCTCAAGGGAAAATCTGCTCCATCTCACATAATCTTACTACCGGGCATTGAATTTACCTGTCTGGCTTTTCAGAAATTGATAGTTAGTTTTTAGTAAAGCAAACAACCATCAGATATAGCTGATTTTTGAGGCTTAAATATTTCTCCTTCGATGAAGTCTAAATCATACAGAAATATTAAGTGAGAAAACTAGCAGCATTAATTTAGTTATCTTTGGGTTTAAGCTTCCTCTTTTTAACTACTGCTCAAATAAAGGCTTTCTGAAATTGAACAAAATCTACAGTGTCTAGGGAAAAATTACATAATTGTTACCAAAAACATAAAACAGATGGGAAAAAAAAACCCAACAACTCAGCAGAATTTGGCTTTATCATTAATCACTGCCTTCAAGATTCATAAATGGATAGCACTAAAAAAATTTCATGGAACTGCAACAGACTCAAAGGATCAAAACACCACCTCATTAAACAAAACAAAACAAAAATATCCGGAACTAATTAGGGCCTCATTAATCCAGACTCAGCAGCTCCTCATACTCTATCGTCATGCAAGAAGCTTAGCACTTGCTAGGATTTTGGTATTCCTATTATGTAATTGGTTAACACGAACTGTAAATAATCAGTGAGTGGAGTAATCAAATTAAGTATCACGGTCAGTGCGCTTTCTGACTCACTGTCGTTGCTTTTTTGCTGTCTGTGCACTTACACTCCATTTTTGCAGTCTCAGTAAGCTGTAATGGTTCTGTCAGTCACTGTGAATGCTTTGCTGAATTCCAAAATCCAGCAGAGCTACTTGAAAATTGATATGTATTATCTACAAAACAGCCTTTCCACTGCAAGACACTTAAAGTAAAGGCAAGCTATTTCATTGCAAAATAAATAATAAGATAAATAATCTCATCACCCCAGAGGTTTTTATCCTGTATAAGTATAAATACACATAAGTCTGAGCCACATATAAAACAGTTGAAAATTCAACAGCAGATTTATTCCCCTAGAAGACCATGCAGGCACAAACCTAAAACAAACAGTTCTTCCCTCTTCTATTCAAAGATGCATTCTTTTATTCCTAAAAAGTTACTGACATTTCCTTTCCCTTTCTGTTTTCCAAGGGACCACTAGAGCTCTCTAAGTCTTTGTGCTTTTGCTGTACTGTGTGTTAGAGCAGAAGCCATTCTGTCTTCTCTTTGATTTTGATAATGATCAGCTATTTATTTCACAGAATCAGAATCACAGAATGGTCCAGGTTGGAAAGGACCTCAAGGATCATGAATCTCCAACCCCCCCACCACAGGCAGGGCCACCAACCTCCACATTTAGTTCTAGACCAGGCTGCCCAGGGCCCCATCCAACCCAGCCTTGAACACCTCCAGGGACGGGGCATCCACAACCTCTCTGGGCAGCCTGCTCCAGCACCTCATCACTCCCATAGTAAAGATCTTAAGAATTTAACAAATTCTGAAGGTCATTTCTTAAGGAAATTCACATAGCAGACTGCTGGGAGATGCATCTATGGAACACACAGTTATCTTTGCTCTGACCAGCTTATCCTACTGCAAAACTTGGGCCATCTTGTGCATACCAGGGAGCAAATGGCATCCATGTTCAAGTGCCAACCATTCCCTCATCTCACTGGGACAGGTATAGGAAAAAAAGCAGACTCATTTATCAAGATGTGAGAGAAGTCAGCAACCAGCAGTCCTCAACGTAGCCCCCTGTGCACAAAAGGAAGGTGGTGCTGCTCTCTTTTTCTGGCTCAGTAGGCTAGTCCACAGTGAAAGAGCTTTTTTTATCCAGTACAGAATAAGGAACAACAGCATCAGTCATGAAAAGAAACAGGAGGAAAATGAAAAAACATATTACTACCCCTCTACCAATGCAATTTCTCTTGCTTCAAGCATACATCTCTGGCAGCAATCACAAGGGAATCCAAACCACATACCCATGAGCTCCCTCTCCATACTAAGCTTGCATTTCAAACTACACCTTTGGAGAACGGCACAGTACCTTGTTCAGTTTAGCAATTAAAGGCTCCAAGGACACCTGGTACTCCGCCATTCCAGGCCAAAGTGAAAAAAGCTCAAGTCTAAGAGGGAGGGGTACAGTGTGTCACTGTGGAAGGCAGAGTTCTCCAGCCCTTGCTGGAGGCTTTCACGTTTGTTTATACGTGGTGCAAGCATGAAGCTTCAGTACCATGGGGTGTGATTTTGTAATCAGTTTGAGCTGCCAAAAAAACCCACGAGTTAATATGGAGAAAGGTATTGAGCATTTCTTTGTCTGGCTCAACGTGCAAGCATTGCTGCCACAGGTGGGAAAGCTATGGGAGCACCCTTTCAGATGACACCTACCTGTAGGCCAGCTTAACCTTATCAAGCTGCAGATTGGGAAAGGTAATTCCAAAGCACATTCATTCTGAAGTCCTACTCTACAGTACCAGTTTGCACGCTTTGCAATATTTAAAACTCATTTCCTCCAGGCAAATGAGTTATTGCAGCACTTCACATTAACAGCCTTACTTCACAAAGGGAACAAGATAAGAGGATGCAGAAAGTCAATTACCATGGTCCAGTTAATGAACAGTAACAGTAACTCACTAAGCTGTTTCAAGCTGCTTTTGAAATTCTGAGCTGATAGCATGTGGTCGTTCCTGCATACTTCTGCCAGATAGCTTCTATTTTCCTGCTACTCCTTGTCCTTCCTCAGTTGGTATTTCAGTTCTGAGACAAAACACTATCTGTTAACTATCTAAAAAGGCAAACATGTCACGGAAGGACTTAAAAACTCAATACCTTATATTATAAGCCATTTCTTTTCTAATATATGGCTATGTTCTCTTCCCTCTTATTGTTTCCTACAAGTATCTATAACGTTTAGCCATAACTTCATATGAATTAAAACAAAGGACTTGGCATTCTCTTACAACTGCTCTGAGACCTTTCTAGAAGATTTAATTATTCCTTTTTGCTCTACTAAACATCTAAATAACTAAATAAAACCAAAGTTCGTTGACTCTGTACCACCCACACAAATATGTCTGCTACAGAAACAAAGAAAAAAGAGGAAAAAGTAAGAGTGCTCAGAACCACAGATATTTTTCTATGACCTTCCTACAAGTTACGACAACTGAAGTTGGATCTTAACTAAACTCTGACATGTTCCAAAGCATCCTGCAGGCCAAAAGCTGATCATGTAATTTAACTTGATTTCAATGTCAGGAAACTCAAGGTAGGACTATCAAAGCAGAAACAATTCAGAGGATTCTGTGAAACAAAATATTCTGTCTGTGTACCACCTACTCAAAGTCTGTCCTAAATATATCCATCTGCATCCTTGCTTTTCATACGTACAAGATACTACTCTTCTAGCCAAAACCAGGAAAAGTGCTCAGTTATCTTTTAAGAGGCTCAATAGCACAAAGTGCAAAGAAGCAAAAGCTATGAAACCTACTTTTTGTTCTGCTGTCCGCTTCTGTTTTTGTTGGCTCCTGAGTTGCTGTGGCTGGAGGTACTTTCTTCCCAACACTCTGAAAAAAAAAAAAATAGTTATTCTCCTTTAAGATCTGGAGGTTCATTTAAAAGTCAGATAACAAAAAAAATTTAATGGAAATGCAAAATATAGGAATAGAGACAGAAAAGAAACAGAGGCAAACTGAACTGTACAGAGATTTGTTTGTAGGATATTTGTTAGTTTTTTTTTTTTTTTTTAAACAACAAAAGTATAAGACCCATAATAATCCTCAAATCCTCCCTTGAAATTTTGTTTACTAATATTTTTAACCATCAACTCCTTAACACAGCATTAGGGTAAAGTCACAGAAGTTTCATTTGTGGATTCGGTGCCAACAGTAAAATTGAAAGAACTGAAAAAAAATCCCTTCATTTCTTTCCATACCGGGAGCATTCATCTCAGTCATTTCACGCTGACTGCGACTTTTAAGTTGACATCTCTTTATATGTTCCATATTTTTGCTTGCTTTAAGCAAAAATAACTACTTTACAGAGGATTATTATGATAATTATCAATTATCAACCTCAGCTACTCTGAAAGAACAGCAGAAAACATTGTTTGCCCACAGTGCAATAGAATTGTTGATAATCATCTTCAGGCATCTTAACCAACTTACATGCATGCCACCTCCTCTCTTCCTATCAGGAAAGCCGTCTAGCTTGAAAATCCAGATCACATGTAGTTGACAATATAAATAAAATTATTATTTCTTTATATGAGTACTTATAAGCCCAAGCTATAGTTCAGCATACTAGAAATATATAAACACAAGAAAAAGTACTCCATACTGCAGTGACTTTCAAAGTAAGAGGCAAGACAGCTAATACTTAGTCTTGAAAACGCTGGTGAATAAAACACTGGCCAATATGATAAGCAATAGGAATATAGCAGTTTAAATAGCTCAAAAGTTTCAGCGTACACAAAAAATAAGAAGAGCTCCATTTTTTATGCTGTGCCAAAACTTTTCTATGGAAAGGAACAAACATGGGTGCTTCTGGCTGGCAAAAGAAAGTGCAGCTGGAAGAGAAGCAATTTGGAGAGCTGTGCACACGACAGTCATCAAATGTGTGTTGACAAGCAAGACAAACTACAAATTGCAATACCCTCAAGTGTCTTGCTGCTACTTAACTTGTAAGTGGCAAAAGAAACAATGATGGGCTTGTAACTCTGCTTCCAATCCTGAGTTTTTTATGTGCTGGGAATGAGAACAAAATTCTACAGAACCTCCTAACTTCTTTGCTGAGGTAGGAACGACAAGAGAGAAGAATTGTCTGCAGCAGCAATCAGACAGGTAACAGAACAACCAGAGATGTCAGACTCCTGCAAATGAGGAGACAACAAAATTCAAGGAAAGAGCATGGGCTGGCTGTGCTGAAGAAACTAAGCCAAGAAAGATGAAGATGAAGAGCTGAGTCTGAGATCCAGCTGGAAAGCAACAAAAACTGCACTGGAAGAGATGCAGGAAGAATCTGAAGCTACTAAGCATTCACACAGACAAAGCACCTAATTCCTTTTGGATTAAACCTAAAATGTAGCCAGGAAAGCATCCAGGAAATAGGAGGAAGGAAGTAGTGTATTCCAGTACAACAGACAAGCTGCAATGTAAAACGAAATTTGAGACTTCTTATTTTATAGAAGTAGATGCAAGTTTAATGCTTGAATACATTCACTCATCTGCTTATATGGTGTAGTGCAGGTGATGTATCAGCATGAGGAACCAATTGACTCCTTGGGAGCAGAAAATCAAACATCACCCAAACGATGCTGCTGGTTATTTGGAGTTAGGAGGCAGGTCAGAAAGCAATTTTTGCAGCATGAACCAGAAGGCCCATAATAACCCCCCCTCCTGAAAGAGCCCTTCCTAACCACCAGGCTGCAAATGCAAGCAAATTTCTGCATTTTCCCTGTCTCTGTATATCTTGAAATCTTGGCTGCAGAGAGCTCTCGGAATCAGCAAAGAGAGAATCAGATTCTCCTCTACCTTAGTATCCCTGGTCTAGTGCTTCAGAGACACTTCTTTCCCTCTATGCTCCTCCAGCATGCTGACTGCTAAGTCTCCTTTCTAAGTGGTGGCAGTCAGCCAAGTTCAACCTACATTACTTTTAGGTCCCGTCACACAAGAAACATGTGTTGGAAACTGAGTTCAGATGTCCTGATTCCATGGCCAGGTTAACTCCCCAACACACACCAGAATGCAACAACAACATGGACTGAATTTAATCTCACTATTTCTGCAAGGCAAGTGTAATTAGATTATGTGGCTGTCAGACACAAATCCCTCTAATCGCCTGGCAAACAAATCCTAAAGATGAAAGGGGATGAGAATTCTTCTTGCTGCAGAAGCAGCTGATAGAAGCATGAATAATGACCGTGATCTGGTCTACAGATATTCAGAAGGTTGACAGAGATTTAAGCAGCAACTTGCCAGTCTAAAACTAGCTTGGTTTTATGAAGTCTATGGAAAGACAGTCGCCCATTAAATCACAGGTTCAGTTTAATGGCAGAGGCCTTGATGGCGATGTGGTACACTACAAATCCCTATCACTGCAGAGCAGTTTCCTCTGATACTGAATTAACAGTGATTACAGAAATGACTGAGGTGGTACACAAAGTCTCTCGGATGAGGTCACAGCATAACCTAAATTTTTATATTTCCCTTCATTTATGTACTTTGTCTTGTTGGCAATCCTTGTGACAGAGAGCAACACCAAAAAACTAAAGCAGACAGCGCACAGTATATACGTGAATTTTTCTCATGTGAGGGCACATGAGAAAACAGTTGCACTTCCCTGCAACTATTCAACCCTGACCACAGGAAGAAAAGTAGACCTGTGCACAAGTTTCCTCCTCCAGGATATTTTAAAATTGTATTTCAGGGTTTTTCATTGTTGTTGCTGGAAACTGACTTGTCTATTTACTTTAGTTACGCAGGTCCTGTATCTCTAGAAGATTTCATCTGAAAATTCACATCAAACTGTCACTTAAGCACCAGCTAGGTTGACATGGAAGATTCTGTAATACTTCTTTGTACTACAGGAACATAATTATCCTTTCACCCCCCTTTAAAAAATATGGGTTTCTCCTAGGAACAGCTTACGTACCCAGTAATAAAGGGAAAGAAATGGTTTACTCAGCATCAGGATTTATTCTGGAAGGCATATTGAAGTCCTTATTCCAGATAAAATACTTTGGGACTGTTATTTGAAAATAAAACTCTGTGAAGATGTTCTTAAGGAAGACACAGAATATTCATGGATTCATCCGTATGAGCTGGAAACACTGCTGTTTTTAAGCTTAATATCATTTGTCAGGTTGAATAGCGAAAATATAACAAAACGCACTGATGCTTTTATACAGAGGAAGAATAGAGTCGAGAAGTGTCAGAAAACCTCATGGATTGGGTCAGGGGAATAAATGCACCACGTTTCTTCGACTACAATACTTCCTTTAACATTCAACTACTATTTCTGAATGTTGTTCACGTGCATCAGAATTTTCTTTATACATAGGTTTATGTGCAAATCTAAGCCCAGTGGTAGCAAAAATATAAAAGCTTTATTCTTTATTGTACTCCTGATGCACCATTTCGTAACTGAGAGCATTTTTCTCACAAAGAAATAGAAACAGCTGCTAGATTCTTCCAGGCGTGGATGAGTCTACATATAAACAAGCTTCTTGGTGAGCATATTTAACATTGGTGTTTTGGTGGGGGGGGGGAGGGAGGGAGAGGAGTCAAATTGGTTTGCTGTTTTTTTTTTTCCCAACGTTTCCAGTGTTTATGGCACATTATCAAGTCCTTTTTGCTTCCAACCTGGACTACCCCAAATTCAGAAAAACATTAAGAGTGCTAACATTAAAAAAAAAACAAAAACAGAAGGTTTTCAGATGTCCAAATGCCCTTACTTTGTCAGAGACCTGTAAAATAAGAGAGACATCTGGAATTTTTTTTTTCACCGAGACACCAACCTTCAGCTCCAGATGAAATACTTTCTGTGACAGTATGACCAAGTATTTACTACCCTGGGGTTTCCCAAAAGGACAGAGTTAAGTGTTTTCCTAAAAGGTCATCACACAGCACTTCAAAAAGGGTAATGGGAATTTTAAGAAGCCTTTATAGAGAAAATAAAAATTCTTTAGGGACAGTGTGAATAAGTACCTGCTTGCACATTTGACCGACTTCGTTGTCTAAATAGCTTCTTCCTCCTGCCAACTTTCTACTCATCCATGCTTTGGTATAAATACCATCCACATGCTTCTGAACTATAATTAGTAATATTTTTAGTATCAGCTGGATAGATACAGTCTGTTCAATGCATGCACAGCTAATATGGAGAGCTCCAGCTGCCCAAGCCGCACACATGTCTGTCGATATCACCTATGAGGAAATTCCAACCACAACACAAGGTAATTTCCTTAAACTAGGTTAGATGAATGAACGAGGCAGGAAACAAGTGTTCATCGAGTCCTCAATTACAAACACACTGTCACAAGGACAGGCAAGCAAAATAGCTTTTATTCTTCTGCTTGCTTGTTTTCTTCAAGCTTGCACAGAGTGGCAGGATGCAGCATGTCTCATAACTGCTGTGAGCAAGAGAAGGAGCAGCTCCAGTGTTGCCCAAGGCTACCCACTCAAGGTGGCCAAATGCAGAGGAGCCACCTTCAGTTACCAACTCCTGTTACCTCCCTCTGCAGTGGGAGAGGAGAGAACTAGCCTCTGTTAAAATGTGTTGTAGATGGGAAGAAAGAAGAAAAGAGTTTGCAAGTTATCTGCTTCCCTCAATAGCTGCACAAACTACTGGTATAGAACTGAGGCATGGAAATTAGTGCATATAGGGGTAAGGTGAAAACCAGCAGCAGTGCTCATTTATACCAGCTCAAGCTCATCAGGAAAGTATGGTAAGCATCTCAGTGTGCTTCAGTAACTCCAAAGGATCATGCTCAAGGCAAACCAAGTAAACGCTGCAACAGTGTTGGCTTCTACAACATTCAAAAAATGAAATAGGAATGATGTTCAGATACACGGCTCTACACACCAGGTGATGCTTCCATAAAGAACTGGTGCTGTAACCGCAGGATCAGGTATGGTGTACATCCAAAGAAGTTTACGAGCATTTATCTCATATTCCGGAAGGTAAACGTGCATTTCTTCCAACTTCCAACTTCCAACTTCCAACTAGAACACTTTTGGACTTGGATGAACAGCTCCTGAATGACAGCTACTTACACATCTCAAGCGTGTCTTTGCAAAGAAATAAATCCTATGAAAAGTTTTACCCATGAAAAGTTATAAAATCTTGTATTTAGGTTCTGTGACAGGCATGCGAACTGGTACCTTAATACTTTTCTGCCTAGTGAGAATCACCTAAACTCATAACAAAAATGTCCCTTTGAGTAACATCTTGGTCTTACCAAAGAAACAAAAGTAAAGACTTCATCCCACCGGATCTCCTTAAAAGTCAGTGTAATTTCAGCCAGCAGCATGACTCTTGACACAGCTAATAAGTTCTGACAAAGTGGGCAAGCTGTTTTAGTCAGCAATCAACAGCCATTTGGGGTTCTGTAACTGCTCACTGGTCTCTTCTGGGAACTGGCTACTGCTCTAGCACCACTTTACAGAAAAGGAACACTGATGCAGTCAACAACTATACCCTGCTCAAACGTAAACGGCTTTTGAAATCAGGCTGCATATGCAAAAATTCTCAAGGTATGTGGGGAAAATGTTTTCTAGTGTTCACACAGAAATTGATAGGCTTTCCCCAGTTACAAGCATTATTTCATGAATGCAAAATCAAAACAAAACAAAAACAAAAAAACAACAACAAAAAAGGGGACTAAATTAGCATCATAGTCTAAATTGTATTACTATGCTCTAATTCTCATTCCACAAAATGGTAAACAGGCTATGATTACATTATACCACACTCAATTCACTTGGTGCCCTAGAAATGGAGTACTGAATGTGACAGCACCTTGCAATTGCTGTATCTGGGATGCACTGACAGTCAGGACACTGGAATATAAGCAAACAAGCAAGCAGGAAAGTAAACAAACAGAAGGAAACAGCACAAAGGTGTCCAAATAGGGGAAATTTTAAAACAAAACATGATTTTACTGGGGTTTGTTTTCTGATTTCTCTCAGACACCTATTCTTCTGGCATATTTTTTTACAACCAACATAAGAAGCAAAACTACCTCTTCTCATCAGTTAAACTGCATGAACTACATCATGGGTAAAGAACAAAACAAGAGCAAAAAGCTGTAAATACTTCAAGAATGGTCACATCTGCTTTGATTACAAACGGTTACATTTTTCAAAACAACTAACTTCTAAAACATTTAATGAAGGAAGTTACCAGTGCTTTACTTAACTGGGTTGAAAAGTATTTAGAAATGATATACAAAGAAGGCCTACAAAATCAATTACTAGGACAGACAGAAAATGATTCATGTGGTTCTAAACAGAATCACAGGGGCTAGAAGGGACCTCTGGAGATCACCCAGTTCAACGCCTGCTAAAGCAGGTTCCCTACAGTAGGTTACACAGGAAAGCATTCTGGCAGGTTTTGAATATCTCTGGAAAAGGAAACTCCCCAGTCTCTCTGGGCCATCTGTTCCAGGGCTCCGTTACCTTCAAAGTAAGGAATTTTTTCCTCATGTCCTTATGGAATTTCCTGTGTTTCAGTTTGTGCCCATTGCCTTTTGTCCTGTCACTGGCTACCACAAAAAAGAGCCCGACCCCATTCACTTGACTCCTGCCCTGTAGATATCAGCATGGATAAGATCCCCCCTCAGCCTTCTCTTCTCCAGGCTGAACAGCTCCAGGTCTCCCAGCCTTCTCTCATTCAGGAGATGCTCCAGGCCTCTCATCATCATCTCTGTGTCCTTCACTGGACTCTCTCAAGAAGATTCCCGTCTCTCTTAAATTTCTGAGGTGTTTCTGCTGTTGTTGTTATTGGTTTTTTAGTCCAAGCACCAGGAGATGCAATTTTTATTTGGAGTTAATATTTTTATCTTGTTTTAATTAAATTTCATCTATTAAGTAAATTAGTTGTGATTATTTGCAATTGTAATGATAATTTACCTTAGCTATTCAAAAGAAATTTCAAAATTTAGGGTTTTACCCAGAACCTGTTTTTGCTGCGTTACAACTAAATGCGATTTTATAGATCATTTATGTGAAATGAATATGACTAGATCTGAAGAGGAAAGAAAAAATCCATTAAGGTTATAAAACACACAGTTAAAAATCACTGGAGGCTGTGAACACTCACCACAAAAGCTCTCTAAGTTTACCCTCATCTCATACATTTCCCCAGGCTTGCCAGTATTGAACTGTTTGGAGGTACAATATGAGCCTAAGAATGATCTGGATTACAAATGTCTCAAGATCTTTTAATATCCTGAAAACGTCATTCTTTGAACATATGGAAATGGAATATTGAACGTGGTACACTTCAGGAAGTAAATCTAAATAAAGCAAGGTGACATAAAAACAAAGTGATAACACAAGAGAAACTTCAAAGGCTTACACCAGTTCTTCTGCTCCCCTCAAACTAACTTTTTCTATCAAAGACAAATCAGGCCCATGGGGAAAACAAACATATATATTGAGAGAATAATGAGACAATTCTTAAAAACCACAAAGCAGCAACTCTTAATTAATTTAAATCCACTGATTTGTAGGCCAGTACAAACATTTTCAATTGAGAAATTACAGAGTAAAAAGTGATTTATGGTATATATAAACTTGGCTCCCTGGTCCCCCTTCTGTAGGTCCCAGAGTCCAGAAACTTCCTGTAAATCTAAAAGATTACAAAACCAAACATAACAGCTACTGTAATGAAAAATCCACAACAAAGTAATACAGAATTGCATATTTTCTTTAGACATCTCAGTCTTTTCACGACCTGTAAGATGAATGAAGTACATCACAACACAGTCAGTGAATGGTGTACAACAAGTCGCCTACATGCTAAACAAATCAGGCTCTGTCAGGTAATCCTGGCAAGGCTTTAAATGCCTCCGATTTTACTCTGATAAAGTGCTATAGACTTAAGGTGTCTTCAGAGACACAATAGGTGCAGTATTTCACTGCATTAATTCACACTACTCCCTCAGTGATGATACTGATGTTTATGCTGAGCTGTAACCGTTTATGTCCTTCACATTCATGTAATTTATATTTTGGAGAGACTCAAATCTTCATAGTGTGCAAGACATCTAATTAGAGGGACTGTTTCACAGATTCCTAACTTCCCATTTGCAAATACAAAACTACTCTTCAGCAATTTCAGAACTGCTTAAATGGAAAATTACTGTAGTTCTTGTTTCCAGCTGTTAAGCTGCATTAAAAATGACCTAAGCCAAATGTCCCATCCAGCCATCCACGCACTAAAACTAGCAGGTGTTTAACAGACCACCAGCAGTCCATAAAAACACAGATGAAGACTATCTCCATCAGCCTCATGCAAGTCCCTTGAGAAACATGTGCTATTTCAAATAACATTCAAACAAATAAGTAGGTAAAATATGAGATGCAAAATTTTTGTTTTAACTTCTTGGATAAAAATGAGGTGTAGGAACAAAGCTTCAATGAATACAAACAATTAAATCATAGAATCATAGAACATCCCCAGTCGGAAGGAACCCACGCTGTCATATTCATGAAAACTCTGTAGCTCGGAAAGCAGAACAGTGTACATCTTGTTTTTTCCATCATTACTCTCCACCGTGTACCTATTCTACCAGCAGATGAGTTCAGACTCCAAAGCTTTAATAACTTGGTATCCTGACAAATCTTAAATTATGGACAAGGAAGGCAACAGATAGGCTGTTTTCTCCTCATATATTAGAGCTGACAGGAGAGAAACCTATATATCTTAACTCAGACACTTTGTAAGATTCCTATTTCTTTGAAATTTGGACTTCTGACATTTGATGCTGCCAGTTATGCCAGTTTCAAACAGCTAATGAACTCAAAATCTGCCTTCCAAAAAGGCTAATATTAAGAAAGCCAATGGAAGAGCTTAGATTAGGTAGATGCTGCTGAAACAAAACGGAGCAAGACATATTAGAATCACTAAGGAATAAAAACACTTTAGGAAATAAAATTAAATGAATAAAATAAAGCACAATTGCAATGAAAGCCACACAGTATGGTCCCAACTGCCTCATCCCAAAGTATTGAAAGCATGCACATGGAATTGAGGAGTCTGGACAAGCTCATTTCCTTTCCTCCTCAAGCACAGATTTGGATGGTAGAAGGTGCTTTTGCAAGGAAAGCAAGTTTTTTTTTTTTTTTTTTTTTTTCAGTAGATGTGTTTTCTTTCTTTGGTGCTTTATTTATTTTTCATGTTTCTTTTTTACTGACTGTGGCTCGTGCAAATGTAAAATGTCCCCCGGCACCCCTTGTCAGGAATTTTACCATTTGCAGGTTGCAAATCACAATTAATTTCTGTCTCCTCTGGGAAGAATCCTGCAGTCAGGCTGCACTTAGTGAATGAAATCCCTCCGCACTCTCCCAGGAGAACCATGCCTGTCTAGATTGCAGCTGATAACCAGCACAATCCAGACTGTACCATCAGCACAGAAACTGCTGTTATGAAACCTTCCCTTTTACAAAAATTAATGAACCTTACAACTGCTACACAGATCTACACTTCCTCATGCAGCAGTAAGGGAAGCAGCTGAGCTACTTGCATTATTAAAAAAAAAAAAAAAAAAAAGTCTGAGAAAACAAAAATCAATGAATGGCTCTCCTTTGGCATCTTTCTTTTAAAAGCAACAACAATATTAATTTTCTCTTCTGTGAAATTTACAACACTGACACCAGATCCACAAGCTGCTGTTCAATCATGTTTTTCAGATTCAACTAAAAAAACAACAAAACATCACACATATCATGCAAATTTCTCTCCCATTTTCACAATACAGTTCTTCTTTTTGGATTATTTTTCCTTTTTTTCCTTCTTTCTTTTTCCCACCTTGCATCAACTGCAACTGCAAAAATTACCCAGGCCAAGCAGAGACACAGCATTATTTTAGTTTTTGCAAAGAAAAATACAGAGAACCAAGCGACAAAGCAAAATGCATGAGCATCACCATTCAGTTCTCTTTCAACAGACTGGAATTTCAACTATTTTCCTTTGAATATAGCTCAACAGCTTGAAACACAAGTGGAAAATGACTAATATCATGTGTTTTAGCTTTTCTTTTCAGCAAGTGCTTCAGGTACAGAGACTGCTTCTAAAGAAGCTGTCAGCTGGATGCATGGAGGTCTCCTGCTCTTTGGGTGGCCAGTGAATGGCAAGTAGCCCAGCACCCAGCAGAACCCAGGCAGCAATGCACTGCTCTTGGCTACAAGGCAGTGCTGCCTGGAGACTTCCCTGCAGGAGCTGAGCCCAATCACCCCCTCCCTGAGTTTTACTGAGAAGTTTCTAGGAAGTGCTTAGTCAACTCACTTTAATAATATACGTTCAATAATGAATAATACTATGAATAATGTATTCATAGTATTTAAGAACTATTTTACAGAGATCAGATATCACTGACTTAATATAGAAATATGCAAAAAAGAAGACAAAAAGGCAATTTAGAAATTGGCCTGCAGACTTTCATTCCCCCAGAGTGTCTGACTGCTCTGTGATTCTTTAACACCCCTCTTTTCCTCCTTCACCTTTTTCTTTTCTTAAGGCAAAAGAAAGAAAGACACACGGAACACTGTAAGAGAAACAACTCAGAAAAACTGTAGCTTCATTCCTGCATACCCTTTACTGACTTGAATTGTTAAACAAAGAGAATGTTTCTATCAAGAGTCCTCAAAGTATCTGCAAATAATTGGGCAGTTTCATTGGTGTCTCTCCCTTCAGATTTGTGTAAGATTTTACAAACATCAGTTGACTCCAGTTTTCCTTGAAGGAAGCGATAATTTCCATGTAGATGTTATTATCCCAGTAAGATCTGCTTCAGAATAATTTGTATCAGTTTTTGTCATTCATACAAAAGACCCTGAGTGTCATCTCACACAGAAGAGGAATTAGTAAAGCTCCTCCTCTTTTCTTCTGCCAAAAAGTGGTTTTATTAGAACACTGGGGAAGGAAAGGAAAAAGCAGGAAGGGGGGATAATTTTTGTTTAGTAAGTAAATATTTGAAAGAACAACATATCCTAAAGACTGTGTAACCATTCTTGCTTAATTGCAAAGTTAGATTACTCTTTAGAGTAAGAAAACTGAAGTAAAATCATATAGAAATAAATAAAAAAACATCTGTGCAGCTTAACGGCTCAACAGTCCAAAAGCAAAAAAACTTAAGCTAAACACAGCCAGGACAGAATTCATTTTCACACAGAAGTAACCCCCTATTTTAATACCTTCCTCTGTAACAGAAATGGACTTCAGGATCCCCAGTACTCTTTTTCTTTCTTTTCTTTTTACCTACCCAGCATCAGCATCTACAAACTGCAGCAGAACTACAATGGAGTCAAATCCTGTGCTTTCAGAATATATACATTGCAAAAGAGTTTTAAATAGTGACAGGAAAAAAAAAACCACCCAACTAATTGTAAAAGAAATACCTCCTCTCCCATTGTGAAGCCCAGCTGCCTTTCAGCAGCTCAGAGTGTCCAAGAAGAGCACTGGAGTCCTGCCCCTTCCTTGCATGAGCTCAGCCCAGCAAGGGTGGGAGCCCAGCCCTAGCACTGACTCACTCTTCGAGCCATCCCAGGGAAACAAAGGTTCCACTTGTTTATTTCACAGGAAATCTGGAGCTTTTCCTACCTCTGCTCACACTTGAGTTAGAAGTTTCCTCTCCTGGCTTCATGAGACTGATAGCTGAGAAAGGTAACATGAAAAGAGGATGTATGGACTTCTTGTGAACAGTCCAGAAAATAAATCTTGCAAATAACTACAGGAAAATGAGCTTATGACAAATTCTGAATGCACATGTTTCTCTACACTGGGGGCGGGGGGAATGGTTGAAATCCTGTATAGGCTTTTCTGACAGGCACTGTCTTTTAAAGGAAGATGATCAAGAAACTGAAACATCATTAAGATTATGCTCTGTTCCATGAAAGTCTTTTAAATCCTTAACACTTCCTCCTCACAAGCATTCAAACCTAAAATGAATGGAAAAGGGCAGGGAAGGATACCAACCACATCATGAGCTGCTCAGAGAATTTGGAAAAAATTAAATATTTATATTTAAGCAAGCCTCAGCGTACTACACACTCATGCTTCCTTTTTACCTTAAAAACCATTCAGTAATCTTCAGAAAAATGTTGATGCATTTATAAACAAGCACATCTGCAATGTGCAAACATACATATGCTCTACACATTCCACAAATAACACACCCATTCTCTAAAAGACAGTATAATGGGAGTGCCAAAACAACTCTGGGACAAGGAAAGGGCCACTGCACTCATACACTGAATAGATAAAACAAAAAGATGGTTCCTTCATCTTGAGAAACAGTGTAAGAATGGACATGATAATCTGTGACAGTATGTAGATTTTAAAGAGGAGGCCATTAAATTGTATAATGTGGTGCCCACAAAAAAGAACAAGAAAAAAAATGTAACTTGTAGAGCTGGGATATATATAGTATAATCTGCTACTATAGAGAAATATTAGGCTGGATACACAACTTTCTCTACAAGATGTCTTTGAAAAAGAATAAAAAAAATCAGACATCCTCTGGGAATTTGGTATGTGCATTTGATCCTAACGTGGTTGAGAGGATCGGATTAAACTGAAAGCAAATTAAAATTACCTGAGTAGAACTACCACTGCAAATACACACCTCTGGAAGAAAAAAAAAAAAAAAAAAGGCAGGATATTGTAAAGATAGGAAAAGACCAAGATGATTGGTTACAGGACAGGCAACATCTCTTGCAGTGCACCCTATATGCCAGCGCTGTGCTGCAAAACAGGTTCAGAAATGACTCAGAGAAAAGTCTGAATGCCTCATGAGCCAGCCAACCACCTCCTGAAGTTATCTGTTTTCCAGTTACAAACTAAAGTTGTATTACAATACATCATTATCAGTTCAAGAAGACACACGCAAAAAGATATTTATGTTTAGAGAGAAGAATAATCCATAATACATTTTAAATATATATATGTGTGTATATATATTTATAAAATGTAAGTAAATATAACCTGCATGATCAAGTATGACCTTTTAAAAGTAAGTCTTGATTAGTGAAAATTACAAAAGGAAACCATTTAAGCAGAAATCCACAAACTAATGAGTCTAAGTAAACAGCAGAAGATGAGTGAATATATTTTACTTCCAGTAATGTCACAGGTTATAGACAATCTGGTACACATTCATGAATATTTTCAATACCTCAGCAAACATGGATGTCATCCTGGAGAAAAGGAGGCTGGGGGTGACTTCACTGAAGACTTTCAGTACCTAAAGGGAGCCTACAAACAGGAGGGGAATCAATTCTTTGAAAGGGTAGATAACTGTAGGACAAGGGGAAATGGTTTTAAGTTGAAGGAAGGTAGATTTAGGTTGGATGTCAGGGAGATGTTCTTTACAGAGAGAGTGGTGAGGTGCTGGAACAGGCTGCCCAGAGAGGTTGTGGATGCCCCGTCCCTGGAGGTGTACAAGGCCAGGTTGGATGGGGCCCTGGGCAGCCTGGTCTAGAATTAAATGTGGAGGTTGGTGGCCCTGCATGTGGCAGGGGGTTGGAGATTCATGATCCTTGATGTCCCTTCCGATCCTGGCCACTCTGTGATTCTGTGATTTACATAATTTCTGAATTCTGATTAGTTATTTCATTTTTTTTTGCAGTATTTGTTCTTCAACATTTAAAGTACAAGTGCCAATAAGATTAAATGTCAAAGTTTAAAAACTTAACTACTCAGATGCAGCAATTAAAAATCAAAGTTACTTTATCAGATATAATCCATGTGAAGCAAGAAAACAACTTCATTTTACCTAGAAATATGACAACACTGTTTATAAAATTATTTCCTGATTAGACACATTGAAATGTTTTGTATCAATTTGGATCAGTTAGATTTTACTTGGGTAGATTTTAGAATTCTTGTTAGACAGTTCAATCTGTAAACTGAAGCTCAACAGCTGCATGTCAGTATGATTACTTTCTTGAGCATTTTCTGTACTGAATCTGAAATTCAGACTTTGTCTCCATCAAATATCTCTGGACCTCAGCAAACCAGCTTTGTTTTAAACTATTAAATCACAGTGGCTTTGTTGGTTTTTGGAAGATTTTTTTTTTTTTTTTAATGATTCTTCTTTTGAAATGTTTGTGGGAATATAAAGCTTGGGAACGATAAGATTTAACGGAAAATGAGACCTTTCCTGTGATTTAGAAAACCCCTGGTCATCAGCATACAATTGTGTTCACAGCAATGTAGAATGCATATTCTTTTACTCAGTTTCTATTACGAAATAGAATTGCAACAGCTTAAACCTATGCATCCTGTTTTCCCAGAGAATCCTAAGATTTCCTAATCAAAACCATTCCTGAAAAATCAGGAGTGCTGCCTGCCAGTGCCTCTAAGGGAGCTCCCTCTGGCAAGAGCCCAGAACTCTCCCTGGGAGAACAGAACATAATTCTCCATGTCAGCTTTAGGAGCAACTTCCAGTACTAGCAATACTTTCATACTACTCTGCTCCTGTTTTTAGATGCTACTCAAGTTAGACCATAAGTTGAAAACAGTTTTCATGCATATGCTGGATGCATTCATTACATACGGACAAATCTTTTCTGACTAAAGGACACTGCGGTTCTGTGGCACAGGCAACGGCTATCTTGCATTGATCTAGGGTCCAGAAGATGCTTTATTTAAAATAAATTCTTTTAAAAATCACAAGAAGCACAAAATACTGCGTAGCTAAATTCCTGTGCCGAAAACTGCTGTTGCAGACTGGTGGGAAAGCTGAACTCTGCCACCAGTATCTGGTAACTCTGTTGAGCAGTTTGAGCATTCTCCAAGCCAATGTGAGAAAGCATGAAAGCAAAGCTAGCCCAGAAATGCCAGGCACGTATGTACAGAAGGCCAGGAGACACTATTCACTCAAGTATCATAGTTTGGTGACTCAGCAGAGACTCACTGCCAGCCAGTGTTATCAGATTGGTTCTTCCCTTTAAACACAATTTTCCATTTCCTTTTCCATTCCCTTGTACTGAGTACTGTCACAGTCAGCCTCGCCAAGAGGCTGGTTGCTTTCCGACTACCCGTCAGTTCAAGAACTGGCCACCTACCCTCCCTTCTTATTGCTTACTGAATTGTTTACTCCTGGAAGGCTAACGTTATTCCAAAGAGCTGAAGTATACCATCCACAGTGCTCCACAAACATCATTTTCCATTTGCTATTTCTGCACAATGAAACAAACATAAACCGTGCTTCCACACAGAGCTCACAGAATGAGGGGTCACACTGCTGGTGGAGGAACAGGGTCTGGCTGTGGGCAGCTGAACTCTTGGGCCAGCTGCCAGACAGGCTGGGACCTTCTCACCTGGTGGCTCACAAGGCGTCACTGAACTAAGTGGTTAGGGCAGGGGTGCCAAACTATACAGACAGCAACTCCAAAGCTCAACACAAACACTGCTCAAGCAGCTGAATGCTTCTCCTGTTCCTACACACCGTCTGACACGCTGCTGAAGCTCGCTATGACCGCTGCCATCTCCAATGGCTGCTTCCGAATAAACGAACGCTAGAAACCTGTGCTTTCAAGTGCAAACTGCTAGACACACTTAATATTCACACTGCACGCTCTCTGCTTCAGCAGGAGTTTTTACTAGTGTTCATATTCAGTATGGGTGCCATCACTCACATTCATTTTTTAATTATCTCAGGATTTTGACCACTGGCTTCCACATCTTCGAGACCAGCACGTGCAGGGGGTGCAAGCCTTGTACCCCTGAGATCAGGCACAACATAGGCAGAGCAAGGCCTCCAACTTGCATCTCTCAAACCTTTAGTTTTTAAGTGAAAACTGAAAGTTAAAGGTTTTGTACAAGCAGCAAGGCAGGAATTGACATAGCGGGTGTGGAAAACGTGTCCAAAAAAACCCCACTATCACAGACTCTGAGTCCCTACGTCACGGCCTCAGAATAGAAACCCAGGTCTTACAGGCACCCTGAATTTACAGCTTTCTGTCTTATCACAGAGGACAGGTAGATTCAATAATTGGCATCAGTTCCTAGCCCTTCTAGCTGTTGTGTCTACTTTCATTATTTCTTCTCTATTTCCCCTCTCCTCAGTACACTAAATACATGCAGGAATAAAAATTGCTAGGTAGTGTCCTGCCGTGAGAAGGATCCCTAATGAGCAGTTAACTAGTTGCTGGATCTAGAGCCACGACAGCCTACCCTTTATATTACATCATGATGGTGGCTGCAATATTGCCCGGTTTGCTGGTTGGATATAATTTACATTCATTTGTGGCAATCACTAATGTGACCTCACTGAATACTGCTAACGAAATCCAGCTATGCTCAAATTCACCAGTGCTAGCTCACTATGGAGATATAAACCAAAGAAAAGGCAATATGAATATGACATGAGTATATCTCAAATGGAAAAGGGAAGAGATTCTCAATAGTCTCTTCATAAGCAAGGACAATTTTCAGAGAAAGATTAAAAAAAAAAACCTTCTTAATTTATATTCACCTATTTTGGCCTCTCGTTCTTTCAGCTGAGATTTCAGCTCACTAACCAACCTGACACAGTTAACTCAGACAGAGGAATGTATCGGTTGAATTAATTTTCCTATACTCCTAGGGATTTATTTTTAGATACAGGAGAGGAAAATGTGATAGCTTACTGGAACAATGGCAGTATATATAGAACGTACTGGAAGAAAATGCAACCTAGAAACACAACTTTTAGACAATCTACTACAAAAGAAAAAAGAAAAAAAGAAGTGAACAAACACTTGTGTAAATGTCTTGGAGTTGCACAAGCAGCAAGAGGAAATGGGAGCTTTTATTTGTCTGTAAGACTTCCATGTTTCAACTTTAATGTAGTGCAATGTAACACTACCTTTTCTAAGGAGACACAACATGCCTATAAGCACACTACTTTTTTCAGAAATTCAAGTCAGCAAATTACAGTTTCAGTCATATGTAGCACAGTCAATTATCTCACACCTATCATTAATGGGAATTTGACAGAGCCAAGCCTCAGGAATCTGATTCTACCTTGACTGGAAACCAAATACAGCCAGTGGTTGATTCATCAATGAAAACAGAAAAGAAACCTACACAGCAAAAGTGTTTGATTCTGTAAAAACACAAAAGAACAGCTTTGATGGCTCATGTTAAACTACCACAACTGCATTATTAATCTCCCTAGGATAACTTTTTCATGATTTTTAGAACAAAGAACAGCTAAGCAATGAATTCTGCACACCAATAAAATCAATGGGCTTCACACAGTTCCTAAATTTTATCCTTAGAGAGTTTACTGATGACCCTAAAAGACAAGGGTCACTCTGTTCTATGTTGTTAGCACTAGGCTAACACTTGGAGCACAACAACCTGACTGATGATTTACAGCAAGGCATAATGGAATCCCTTCCTGCTCTGCTGGCAGCAATCTTTTCTGTCCTCATACTCCTGCCAATATTTGTGTTAAAGCCTTCCAACTTAACACAATAATAATTCACATCACCCTAGTGTGAAATATGATCTAAACTTATGGTTCATAACATAGAAAAACATGACAGAACAGAATATAATAATGCCAACAAAATGAGACCAAGACATTTATTCTGTAAATGGAACCAACATCTTCTATGGGAATTACCTTGTTATAAATAATCCCACATTATACAATCCTTACTATAATTTCCCAATATTTAAAAAGTTCAACAGTTGTTAGGAAATATTTTAAATCAAAAAGGTTAGAGTATCACTACAGACATACAAAATGTTCCATCAAAAATAATATAGAGAAGAACCACTACAAAGAGCATGAAGATCTTCACACTTCAGAAAATTTTAAAAAATGAAGGAATTGAGAAAAATATTGTTTCTGACTCTTATAAAGATTACAAATTATTGGAAAACTGAGGCTACTTCATGCAAATGAGCAAGATACACACCAGGACAAAAATCCCTTTAAGCACTACATTGAAAACTCTGCATCATGAATCACAACATTTTCGACCCCCGTATGCAGAGCCCTTGTGCCAAATATGACCTTTCTTGGCACTATAAACAAGGTGGGATTCTCTCTCTGGGCAAGCATTAAATAGCAAAGAACACTGAAGTGAGAAGGGAGGAATTTCTTGCAGCCAGAAGAAAAGTATTTAGAGAAGTTAATATTTCACAGTTAGAATCTAGTATTTCGTCAGTGAATCAGGTGTTGGTGCTCTGAGTAAGCAAAGGCAACAGTTCTCAAGCCTCTCAACAAGCCAGTTCAAAGGTTAACCAATCTGACCCTACCCAGGAAAAAGACAAACAACAGCAACATCTTTTTTTTACTTACCTATATACTTGAATATGAATAACCAATTGTACTTACAAAGATGAAGATATTATTTTCCACTAGCCATGCCAACTTTAGGAGAAATGTAAAGACACAGGAAGGAATGTCTATGGGTAGGATGAAAAAATTTAGAAATTTTCTGAATACTCTACGTTCAATTTTTGGCTGGGCAATGAACTTACAAACTTACACAGCTTATCTGGCCCTAGGAGAAACAAAGGTAAGATTTCTCATTGTAATATAGCAGATAATAAGTACAAAGCAGAGCAATTTCCCTTCAGTGAACAAAGGGAACTTTGTAAATATTTTGTGAACACTTCATACTATAACAATGGAGTCCAGAGTTTAAGGGGCACGAAATTTATTTCAATTAGTTCACATTTACTATTACTATCACATAGGTCGTAGTGCAGACACAAGAAATAACTCACGTGGCATAATAAACAGAGCCTTATCATTTGAAAGTTCCATTCTGCCTGTATTATGACTTGAGAGAATTAGATTTTGAGCAACACCTGAATTCTGTCTACAGTCACCTTACAAGTGAATATTTCTGTTGCATACCAATAACAAATACCATTAGCATGTAAATTCTAAGTGTATTTATTTTAGGAGATCGTCTGCAAATTTCCTTTACATGGCTACAAGAAGGAAATCAAGAACTTAAAATTCACATCAAGCGTTATTAAAATAGAATGCTACAGAAAACAAAAATATTAAAATGTGTAGCTGCAGAACTTTTTGTCCTGAGTCCAGAGAAAAGGATTAAGTACAGCCAAGTATGTAGTAATATGAAGTCCATCTGCTTTCAAGCGCATTGCATACAAAAAGGAATTTTTCTTATATGGGGTTTGTATGAACAAGATCTCAGATAGCCATCTAATTATGAAAACAAACATATCCCAAAAAGAGGTAAAAAAAGAAATTAAAAAAGAAATCTGTTACTGAGTTTGTGTGTGTTCTCCTGAAAAATTATTTCAGCATCCTCACAAAACTCTCATAAAGCCCATTCTCACTTTAACCACTGGAGATTTCCAGGGTCACAAATAAACACACTGAAAAAAGACGCATCAATGGCTCCATGCAGAGCTGACCTCACTGCCTCTCTACCTCTATCCCTGAATCTGGCAGGAGAATGCTCCTTAGCTAGCACTCTATGAGCACTGCCAGGCCTGGCCTACTGCTATCTTGTGTCCCAGATAGACTTCTTTGATAAGGTGCCTTTTAAACATAGCTCAGCTGCTTCTGCTTCTTCGCATTAGCTAGCCCTGTGCAAGAGTTAGTAAGTCCACCTAGAAATACAAAGTAGAGATCTGCCAGGCTCTGAAGAAGTCAGCAATGGAAATACAATCTAGGTTTTTCCCTTAGATTATCCAGGCTCTTCACTACATAGAATCCAAATTGCAGTCTACTGTAAAATATTTAGCAGTTATCTTGTAGCATAACTAACTTCAGAAGTTTCAACCATGCTTCTGCTTGACCTCTCCTTCTGCTATACCACTGTAACTTAGAAGGTAAGGGGGGATAGGAGCTGCACCACAAACTAGGTTACCTACGTTATCTAGGTTAAAACCCAGAAGCTTTGAGAGCTAAAAGATGTAATTCCTGAAGCATCTGGTTCTACAGGCAAATGAACAAGCACAGGGCAGAATCTGAGAGGCTGCAGCATGAGGGAACAACAGCACCTGCCTAGGAGTTTCTTAAAATCATCGTACCTCCTAACAAAATTCATCATGTAACTATGCCCATAGCAGAATTCCAGGCTGTCCAAAACTCTCAACACTTCTCAGGATATTAATACCTTTATGTCAATCCAGTTGTTCACTTCAAGAAAGGATTTGCTAAGTGGTTTTTTTTTGTTGTTTGTATTGTTACTTCATTAGGCAAGAATGTGCTTCTCTTGCTTTATTTCCCTAATGAACGCACTTTGAAACGATAAATGCATTTACTCTGAAAAAGAACAACAACACCTTCCCTAATTATTAGAAACATCTCATCATGATTTCTAGTCTCTATTTCTGGTTTATGCAGTGATAGTTTTTGAGGCTAGAGAACAAAGAACACTCTCTATAAAGATGGCCAGTTTCAATCTGTCAGTAAATGAAAACCAGTGTTAATCTCAGGACTTCCTTTTTATGGCACATAGAATAAACCTTAAAAAATATCCCTTTTATTATCTCCTTTAGATGATGATTGGGAGATTTTAAAAACACCTTTTAAATTAACAAACTGGCTCTAAATTGAGGTATTTAGCTATTCTCCAAAATATCCTTTTTAGAAAGCCAATGACACAATGACTGTATTTCCTGTTTAGTTTATGTAACAACTGGCAATTATTTTTTATTACAATGAAGTAATTGCAAATCTGAAAAACCACAAGCCTCTCCAATCCTCTTGTCTAAACTTACATATATATACACATATATATTTTTTTAAAGCACTCTGATTAGACAGAAAAAAAAACAGAGGAATAAATCTTTAAGCTAAGTTAACTTCTCGCAGGCAGTTAACGTCACTGAAACTCACCTTCTGGTATAGGGCAAAAGAAGAAGAACAGAAAGTAGTCCACAGAAAGATTAAGGAGTGATGATCACAGAGTTCTTGCCCATGACAGAACTTTGAATTTAAGGATGGTAGTTTCATTAAACCAACACCAAAGAGAGAATTAAGTAATGATGTGTACCTTATCCACTGGGAGATAGTCATTTTCAACTTCTATTGACCTTGGCCGTAGCTTTATAGGTTTATCTTTGAAGATATCTCCAAAGCCAACACCCTTGACCTTTTTGGGTTGGATTGTTGTGCCTCCATTGGCTCCTTCTGATTTTGTGCTGCCAGAGTCACCACCATCACTCTCAGAGCCTGTAGTATCTTTCAGACCTAAAAGGGATAAAAGATTGAATATTAGGTGCAAAGATGTCTGTTTTTTCAAAAGAGATTGTGACCAGGGCCCTCCCACTAAGCTCTAAAGGAAAACAAACAATGAGAACCAGAGTAGAGAAGTTCTCTGTGCCATGCGCTCATTTTGGAGTTTTAAAAAGCACTTCAGTTTGTCACATTGGTGTACTAGTTAGAGCTTGTACCAATTCACAAAACATGCACACTTCAGCATCAGAATTTCATTCGTGAAGGCAGTCATTCCTAGAATATCAAGGTAATCCTTCTTCCTTATACACAGATTATTTGCAAGATAATTCAATAAATGAAAGAGTTAAAATCAGTTCTAGAGCAGCTATTTTATAAAGCCACTTAACACCAACAGTCAGTCAGACCAGGAGTACTGTACCTTAAATCTGCATGACTCATATCAAGCCAATTATGCAACTGGTATCTAAAGTTACATTACCTAACAGGGAAATATAAAGCTAAAAGCTGTTTAAACAAATTTGCAATCAAATAAGCTGCATAATATGTTCCCTGCTGAGCATTAAATCTTTCTGCAGCACACACAGCCTCATAAGAAAAGCACTCATGCACACAATCCTCTAGGAATATAATAAATCAAAACTGGCATACTGATTTGCATTACTTCTCCCAGTGAATAGGAAAATGTATCTGTGCTTATCTGCAAATTTCCGCTGTTTGAATAGCAGAGGCCATAGATCCCATATGGTGACGTCTCAGTCCTTTACAGGATGGTGCAGAGTCACGTCAAGCAGTAACTGGCAGCAGAAGTAACCCACTGAAGTTTCCTCCAATTGAAACAGTCCCCAGAATCACTTAAACCTTCCTTCCTCCACTGCAGATTGACTTAAGTTTCCAGGAAAAACACAGCAGTTTATGCTACTAAATTGCTAATTCTACACAGTAATAATGATTATAATAATAATGTGGGGCTTGGCTCACAGCTTATGGTTTCATTGGTCTCTGTGCAAGAACTTTCTGTCTTTCTGGTGAGCAGTAACTTACTTCCAGGAAGACTTGTTTTCCTGGCAGTTCACTATTAAGGAAGATAACTAGCCAGTAAAACACATTCTTCTTCTAAGTCTACTTTATGCTACTCTGATGAAGCACAAAATCCTTAACAAGTCCTGAGGCCTAAAGGCACAAATTCACAATCAAGGAAGCAAGGAGCTCACATGTTAAAATTGGTTTAAGCAGCATTGTGCTGCAAGGAGAATTCAAGAACTGTGTTGTGTTAGGACAGGAATTTTAGCAAGAATGCTAAGCAGAAAAAATTATCACATACTGCACTGTTCTGAGGTTTTCTATACCCAAAACATGAATGCAGAATCAGAGAAAGTTTGCATTTAGAAACAAACAAAAAGGCTGAAGATGCTTTGGCTCTCTGGCCTCTTGCAGAGCTGTTGTATTTACCTGTTGAATATATACACATATATAATGTTTGATTTGTACTGTACAAGTTATTTGTTCCATAAACTGTCCAGGATTGGAATTAAAAGAATTCTTAATAATAGTAATAATAATACAGCTCTCTTTTTAAAAATGTGCTGGAGTTTCAATTTCTTTGCTTGGACTTTTTAATCTTTCCACGACAGGCCTGGGCAAACACTTCAAAGCTGATTTCACAGTTTTATCATTGAAGTTAAACAGCCATCAGTAAGTAAATGCCATCAGTAAGGTAAATTCTGTTGAATTCTCTCTTCCAGGCTCGTGAAGGTAACAATAAAAAAAAAAAAAAAGAAAAAGGAAACAAACGTGCACTGCAATCCATCTCTACACTGTGGTGGCCGTAGTGATGGGGTCCTAACTGTAACAGAGCCATTCCACCACATTCTGAGCAGATGTGCTCAGAAGCGCAGGGTTACACTAATTAAACTTGATAGATACAAATTTCTTCAGGCAACATGGCAAAGTCACCAGCTTTTTTTTTTATTTCTGACCCTTGTTGTCACTTGGGCAATAACAGAAGCAGGAAAATGATTAGTATTTCTGAGAGTAACCCTTTCAAACACAAAATTCACAGTGATCATCCTCTATCTGCTGAACAAAAGATCATCTTCAATCTTGGATAGAAAAATTATCCTCTGCCAAAGGTTCCCTCTTTCATCTTTGCCAGAGTCTCCCAACTAAAAAAAATGTGAAACTCTTCAGTGAACCAAAACAGCAGTGCAGAGACCTCCTTCCACAAGTAACTGGGTTTTAACTGATAGGACACACAACCTCTCAGTCGCTCCCTGAATGGAAAACATTTCTTCAAAATAAATTATTGAAAATATGTTTTCTGCATCACTAATTTTGGGAGAAGACATAAACTAGGCCCAGACCTTGGCCAGCAGATGGAAATAAAATATTGAAGTAATTATGGGAGTTACTCAACAGGTGTCATATGGACTTTCAGTTCTTTGAAGCCTGCATGAAAGAGAAATCAGAAACCTCAAGGGACTCAGACAATATTAGGCTTTTGTTTATGGGCCAGCATTTGTTTTTCATTACGGTGTCTTCTGTTAGCATTCTTCTGTGATAACACACCTTGTATCAGGAACCTCACCTCAGGCTTACAGCAGACTTTCTTAGCATCACTCATCTGTAATAATAACTGATGATAATCTTTGAGTCATTTCATTCTCAATGAGCTTTGCCACCACTCACAGTCCAGATAATAAAAGTTACACAGGAGATAATATATATTCTTAGGAGGACAGAATGGACTTGAAGTGGTATCTGTTCAACCTGTATTTGAGTGGTCAGATACAGAGACACCCTTCTTCAAAGTTGTAATAATACTTCTTCATTAACTGGGACAATGACACCATTTATTACTTTTTAATTCACTCAAATAAAGGAGTCACATGGACTTTAAACAAATAAATGAATAAGTAAATGAAGAATAACGGCCCTGGCTTTTCCAAGAACTTGTCTATTGTTCTTATCACTTTGTGGCTGAGGGAAAGAAGAAGAGGTGTCAGCAAAGAAGGGTTATACACAGTAAAAATTGAGAATATATTAGATAAAATGCAAACCTCCATAGTAGCATGAAGAAACAACACAAGAAATAGTCCAACATGCTCTTTCTCTTAAAGACATACTGAGGGAATCCTCTTTTTATCTTAATTTCTCTCAAGGTTCCTGAGATAGGTTACCCCATTCTTCCAATTTGGAGTGAGAAGCAAAATTAAAGTCAAGGCTTTTCTTGCCTTCTAAAGGCTATTTGTTTTTACTCCACAACACAGATCCCTTCCAGTCTCTTAAAAAAAACAATAATAATTTTAAAAAAGGGATTCAAGAGACTGTAAGACTGTCTCTCCTCTGCGACTGGTAGAAGCGGCTACTCAGATCATTTTCTCTATAACCCTACTAGACTTTTCCTACTCTAAGCAACCTACATTAACAAAAGTAGCCAGAGGCCTGACTAAGCATCAAATTTTCTAGACAGCTGTCAACTCTCTGTCAGCATTTGGATGGCTGAAAAGCTAAGAATATAATAGCAATGCGGTGTTAATATACTAACATTCTTGCCATCCCCCCAGTTCTAATAGCATGAAACTTTTCCAGATCTTCATAGTTTCTCGGGAGGCAGGTAAGTCTTTTTTGGGTGTCATTTCCCATTTCTGTCTCTATAAACAAAGATGCTCCAATCTATCGTTGTCTAAACAACGTAGCACTGCAGTGCAGAACTCACATCTCAGCGAGCTCCTCAAAACCTGAACGAGGGTCACATCACCAAGTTAAAATTCCCGGGAGTCAGCTGTTCTCAACTTTTGGCTGGGACTAGACAAGGGTCTCCTGGTATAAAGCTATTTAAAAACATCCAGAGATCTGAGATTCTCTGTTGCTTCGTGCTTCTCACAAATGTGAGATAATTTAATATTCATGAAGATTAAATTCTCACAACACTGTCTGAAAGCATTTCACACTTCACACACATTTTTCCTCTATGGGCATATAAGAAATATTAGCTTTCTCAAGACATTTCAAACATACCACACTGCTGCTACGCCAGTTACAGGCCCTTCGAGAGCAACATTCTGAAATGTACCAAAACAGAGTAGCTCAAACAGGGATTAAAAAGCGACCACAACATCAGGCTTAATTCACCAACGTCCACAGAGCTGCGCTGGCATCAAACCAAGATTCTAAATCAGAAAGAGATTTGGGGATGATAAAGGGCTGTGTAAACTAAAGCTGTTAAAACCAAAATAAACAGCTGCGATAAAATTAACTCCATTCAAAGCAGGAAAAGGATTGTTTTAAAATGACTTAAAAAGGCAGGAAAAAATGCAATACATTGTGAGTTTTACAGAGCTTTCTATTTTAAGGTATTATTTATGAGTTTAATTTTTGTTCTGTTTTCTGGACTGTTCTGTCTACAGACATCCTATGGCACTGGGGAAAAGAAGACTGTGCCAAGTGTGAGCCAATGATGCTTTGGCTCTCTGAGCTCTTCTTAGACCAGCTCTGTTAAGCTGCGTAAAGGTCAGCTGTTCACAGACACACACCTGAGACTATGCAAAGAATCTCCTGATTTGGTCTGGCAGTCAGAACGAAACACTGTCAACTGTGTTTAATACAGTAAAGAAGTGTGTAAATGAAACTTATTGGGTTTTCTGCCTTTTATGGAAGGGAAGGAAGGCAAGGGGAAATGTGTTCTTTCCTTCTATTTAGAGAATGGCGGTGTGGAGCTACTGAGTGACCAATCTGAATGATCAAGAAGATGAAGCTATACATGGCAACCACAGCAAATGAGACAGGAAGCATCTTTCTTCCCTTTCTTCACACAGAAGCAAAGGGAGACCACACAAATACAGCCTATCAGGCGTTCCTCTTCAGCTTGCTGTCCATAAAAGTCCTGTATTTTGTTGAAACTGTCTCTAACAACATTATGTAGTGTCAGTTAAGAAAAGCAAAAACAGAAAAGGAAATGTGATTTCAAAAACGACCACAGAATAAAGCTGTGATACTCCTCCGTAATTACAGGTTAATAAATTCCATATTGCTAAATAAAAATTTTTGCTTCATAACCAAGTGTGATTTTAACATAGGTCACACCAAAAGTAATGCCTCCTATTTATTCCCATGGAAACAACAACAAACAGCACAATAACAATATTTGATAGAGCAAATTCTCAGCTCCAAAACACTACTTTTCAACACAGTCATCTCTGTTAGCCATGTATTTTCATCAGCAATGAAGAAGAGACTGCATGCTGCACACAATCTGCAACAGTAAAGATGACCCACTGATGCTGTCACCACTGATGAAATAAATGTACCACCCACCCCTCATTGTGTTCACATCCACTGCTGGTCTCTATAAATGTTCAGCATGCATTGATGAATGTCAACTTTCAAATCAACAAAAATGTACAATTTTTTTCTGCATGGAGAAACTCAGTTCTACAGTTTTGCTTCATCCACACTTCCATATCAGACACCATTGTGTCTACTGCCACAAAGCAACAAAACATAGACATAGACCTGTTGGATCTCATCCTGGGGAAGGCCACAAAAAAAATCCAAGGGATGGAACTCTCTCCTACAAGGACAGGCTGAGAGAGCTGGGGCTGTTCAGCCTGGAGAAGTGAAGGCTCACAAGTGACCTGATAGCAGCCTTTCAGTATGTAAAGAGGAGCTACAGGAAAGAAAGGGAAGGACTCTTTAGCAGGATCTGTGGTGATATTACAAGGGGAAATGGTTTCAAGCTTGAAGAGGGTAGAGTTAGGTTAGATAAACGGAAAAAGTCATTTACAGTGATGGTGGTGAGGCACTGGAACAGGTTGCCCAGAGATGTGATTGATGTCCTATTCCTGGAGACTTTCAAGGCTAGGCTGCATCAGGCCCTGGGCAACCTGATCTAGCTGTGGATGTTCACTGCAGACTAGACGGCATGTAAAGGTCTCTTCTTTTAATCCAATCAAAGGATTCTATGATTCTATGATTCCACAAAAGGTGATGGGACATTGGTGGGAAGATTCAACCTCTACTGCTGTACCACCACCATTCACTCTGACATCATGGGGCAACATGATAAAATAGAAGACATTACCTTCATAGCAGCCCTTGTACACGTACAAATGGCTGGTGCAGACCACCTCAATATTAGTAATTATTTGTTCTCAGTTACACTCTTTCAAGAAATGCAACCTAGTAACCCAAACATTCTGTCATCTCCTTTCAACACATTCATTTTTCTTACCACAACAGTTCTTGCCACGTAACAAACAGCCCCAAATTTTTTATGCTTTCACAATTAATCATGCAGGGACAAGGGGAGCAGTGTCCTGCACCATGTAGCAGCATGCATTATGGGCAATGCAGTGCAAGCATCTACTGCAGCACAAACACAAGCCATCAATACAGAAATTGGTGGCTTCATCTCATCCCCAGCCATTTCCCCAAGGACCATAAAAGCAAACAGAAACAATCATTCATTCATAAGTTTTACAGCTGTACTATCGCATTCTTCATTTTGGAACACTTTTTTTCCCATCACGCTTGGTCTCACCAAGTACAGGAACAAGTTATTGCATGTAAAAGAACAGATAAGCAAACACCCACCAAAATAATTCTTTGCCTGACACTCACCAAAAAGTGGTCATTTGTGAGACTTGTGGAAAATCACTTGTTGATGGGAATCTGAATCTTTAAAATGATTTATTTTCACCCCAGTCAACATAATTGTTCTACCCACCAACCCCAGTCCCTTGGAATCCATACATCTTTCTTCAGAAAACAGAAGAAATTTCTTAATCAAAATTTTTTTCCTCACCGATTTTTTAATATTGTTCTTCCCCAGATGTTATTTTCCATTGTAGCAGCTGTGCATTTAAGATAAGTTCATCAAGTTAGAAATTGAATTAAAAATTTTAACTGTATTCTCTTCAGAGCTCCTAAAATGCACATTCTGGTTCCTTGTTTAACATTGCTCACAATCAGCCACTTTTAAATGCAGTTAGTTAATAACATCTTAGGTATATCAACCACATTGATTTCTCTGAACTCTGGCCAGCCACCGTTCCTCAAGAGGTAAGAAAAAAACAAAAGTAGTCGAGCAATAGAAAACACAATTAAGATTTACTCACGAATACTTCTGTTTCAACGATCCTGTCTCATCTTCTTCCGTTATATCTAATATCTATTACTGACAGCATTGTGGGTCCATGTGTATGGAAAGAGAGGCAAATGTTTGTCAAACCAGGCATTGAATCTGCCTTGTTCCTCAGCTGTCGCATTTTCAAAGGAAAAGAAAGTGAAGGAAGAAAGAAAAATTAAACCAGTAAAAATAAAATCCCTTAGAAATCTAAGAAGCTTTTTTTTTTTGTGGAGCGGCGGAAAGCTCTTGGATGAGAGAAGAGGGGCCGCGATCAATAAAACTACAAGGAATTCGTTGTTGTGTGTTCATCCAGCGTAAGCAGCAGCAAAAAATTTCTGACAGCAGGTTAATGAGCAGAATGCCAAAGGAGTTTAGAGCTACTGCTGAGTGGGGCTTGGCATCCTAATGATGAAAAAAGCCATGTCAGCTCGTGAAGGCAACGCCAGCTGCTTATGCAGGAGACATTCTTGCATATTTCAGAGAAAATATCTCCAGAAGCGGCTACAAACTAATTCAACAGCATTTAGCTATTCCAGGCCTTGGTTAAGTAACAAAATTTCTTGCAAAATGGCTTTCAAAATAAATTATTTTAGCACCTGGCATATGTGTGTAAAGTGAAAGCTCTAAGCTTGATTCAGAAGGTGAGCAACGCTTCATGCAATGCAATACAGCGAATCAAAGCACCCCTTGGGCATAAGTCATCCAAAGCTGTGTTCTGACTTAAGCTTAACTTATGGAGCAATCAGAAACCTGTGGGTTGTTTTAAAATGATTGCTTAAAATGACATTCCTAAATGAAAACAACTCTATGAGATGTCTCCACTGCAGACATAATAAGTATGTGGGCATTTGCCTAAAAATAAGGCCCACAGATAAGATACAAAACAGAAATAGCTGGCCGCTCCCTCAGCTGAAAATGAATATGCAGGAAGAGAGCTGCCAATAGATGCAACAGGAAGAATAATGAAACATCCTTTTTGGATGTTAGTTTAGGAGATAAAATCTGTGTAAGTAGAGATGCCAACACTTGCTTTGTTTAAAACTGTCCCAAATGATCTGATTTTCCTTACTAGCCATTTCAGTCCCAGTTCTAACCCAGAAAGCAACAAACGGAGCACAAACGTAGCTGGACTTCTGCCCTTCTAAGATGCACTTTTACTGAGAAAGCAAGATACCTCAGTAGCATGAAAAACTTGCCATCAAGCACCAAGGGAAGTAGTATTAAACTAGACATCTTTGGTCAGCTTGGAAAACAAAGCTAATAAAAGGGTTTGTCCAGGGCAACATAACGCAACCTACCGGTTAAGCTGTCTTGCAGCTAGTTAACAAGAACACCTGTAGATTCCTTTCCAGCCATGCAAGCTTCAAAACTTTTGATAAAATTTATTTTGTGTAACATGGCATAGATCATGGGCAGTATTGTTATCAAGAACAAAATGCAGTGCATTTCTAGCGCAACAGGAAAAGTGACTGAAATCTTCCTGATTTTGCTTAGGCTAACCCTACATAACTGGAGAAAAGAGGGAAGGCCAGTGGACTGCAAATGAAGAAGGGTAGGGCACAGACAGTAGGTTTCTAGAAAGCTCTGGAAGGCAATGTTAGGGCAATGCTGCCCAGAAAGATTAATGTTGTGAAATCAGGGCTCCAAAGTCAGAGCTAGCATTTGATCTGAAGCTAGATTTTGAAATTAGAAGTCAACACACTGGAGATTCACTCTGTAGTTCCTTCTTATCTTTATCAGGCAGGTAAATATCTTCTCAAAAACAGAGGGGATCTGAGAACACGACGGTCTAAAATCCTACAAGAAGCATGCTTGTTGAGTAAGGAAGTTAAGAAGACTGTAAGATGAGATGCAGCAAAAAAAAAAAAATGTGAGGGCCACCAGTCAGAGTCTGCTTCACCCAGAAGAAGAGCTTGGTTTGAAGACTGAGAAGGGCTGCAGAAAATAGGGGAATTCTGGTAGATAGAGAGAATACGGAACTCCTGTTCTTCTTCAAACAACAACATACAGTGAAACTTATCAGCACTGAGGACTACCACTTCAACTGTTTTACCCTTTGCCGTGAATATGCATAAAACAGAATTCCACAGAGGGAGGAGAGCAAATGCTCCCGCTCAAAAAAAAAAGAGGAAGGGCAATACAGCTTAGACAACCTGAACAGAAAGCTGTCTGTGATGAAATTATAAGTCAAAGTTAGCACAACATCCTGTGCACCGGAGGGCAGGACCGAATGCTTTGTACTCAGTCACACTGAATGTGACTCAGTAGGATCTCCTTCTGCTACATTTCTGGATGAGGAAGCAGGTGGAAGGACAGATTTCCATCTTCCTCACTTCCTCAGTCTTGCATCTGATTATCACCATCCTCTCTTCTATATTAACAAGAGTAGTAAAAGCATATGAAAAGCAGCATATGTTTCATGCTTCCAAAATGCAGAAGGCAAAAACCTGAACATGAGATGAAAGTATCTTTGCATCTTTTACCTACTTCCTTGGCAGAACAAATCTATCAACCAAAATGCTGTGAGTAATAGCTGTCAAAGACAGAATGCCAAAAGAGGAGCATGCAGTAAATTAAAACAAAACAAAAAACACGTTGTTCTTAAAAAAGGCATAGCATATTGAATGAATTTAGCAATCGTAATGAGAACTTTATTTGTAGAGCAGATGGAGTTTTAATTCAAAGACTTGTGATTATTACCGATTCCATTACCACGAATTGCCATTTCATATTTCAGGTGGCAAAAATGATAAGACTAAATAGTCTTTATTCCAATCCATAGCAAACGCAAATATCCCATGTAATTCACAATCTGTTGTGAGCTACACACGTACATTATACGGACATAAAACATACACATGCACAGAAGAACTGAGTGCATTCCCATTGCATTAAGGCTAGGCAGCTCATTAGCAGCAAACTGACTTTAGCTTACAGACAAATATACACAATTAAAGTAGCCATAAATGAGTAGCAGTGTAGGGAAACCAAACAGGTACTCAGGACTAAAGCTATTGCTTGTTGATTTTGAAACACACTCACTGTTATAGCGTCTGTAGCTGTCAATCTTTGCCGGTGCCACTCTGTACAGAATTGTCCCTTCAAAGGCAGATTTTCCTGACAGCAAGCAAGAGAAGGAAAGAGGAAAAAAAAGGAGGAGGGGCAGGGTGGGGGTGAAAAGATCGAATAATGGTAAAAAGAAGGGAGAGGAAGAGGTTTTAATCTGTATTTTCAGTCTCTAACATTTTTAAAGCCTCATTATAGCAAAACAATGAGAATATTAACAAAAGTATCCGATTGTACATGAAGTTATATTATTCTTACTGCATGTCTATCAGATAATCTCATGATTTTGCTGAGGTTGCTCTTCATAATGTCCAACAGAACGCATTTTTTCTTAGGTTTTATCTGTTGTCCATCATGTTGCAAAACTTGCAAATGAAACGATTTGCCTTATTCAGCCTCTCCACGGAGCACAGGGGAAGCCTGAAAGAAGTTAGTACTGCAATGATGTACTCACAGTGGCTCAACAGTCCTGATGCAGATGCACTGAACAAGCACAGCTGAAATCCAAAGAGGGCACTGAAACACTCAAATTTCTTTAATATACCAGGATCCTGTGAGCACCAGAAATACTGCATTTTTCCATGAGGACTTGTTACAATTGTTTTTGACTCAGGGCCTGGTCTTAAACAATGCTTAGCCAAACTGAGCACCGAAACCTGAATAAAACAGTTTTTTAGCCAGTGGCTTAGCTGGCTGTATTGTCACACATTAACAAATATATATGCTCATATACATAAATACACGAAACCAAATTCCACCTCCTATTCAGATATTTAAGATAAAGTTCTCACTATCAAAAGCATGAATTTCTTCTTTTTTTTTTTTTTTGATAACAAGACAACTCATGTTTTGACAATCAGCACAAATTCAAGTGAAGGCAAAAGGTAAAAGCACCCGAGTTGCTTTTTTTTTTTATGTTAACCCAAGGTACCCAGGCAAGCCCAAGAATGTATCAATGTCAGCTTGCTGACAATATATCTAGGTGAACCATCATAAAAATGAGTGTTTTCAGTAGAATTTTATAGCAAAATAGTGCACATGAATTTTCTCAATATAGCATCTACCCATTTTGGAAGCAAAAAATGTAGACTTTTTTCTTGCACATCATTCTGTTGGATTTTTCAGAAAGCAAAAGCTAAACTTATTTACACATTGTAAAAAGCAGTTTCTTTGCTTTGTGTTTGTAGTTCAATTAACAGCAAAATATCTTCCTTGTGTTATTTTTACAAAATAAGGAAGCCAAAACGCCACAAATTCATCTTTTCACCTTGCATACACAAGATACCATTAAAAGAAAGCTATTAAAATATTCAAGCTACAATTAAGAAAATCCTAAGAGAAAGATATATTAAGCTTCGTGACAGTGAAGAATCAGACAGAAAGGAACATACACCAGAAAATTTTAATTGAAAATACAGTAGGTTGCCTGACTGAAGCATCAGCTGCTGTCACTGATTCTAGCTCTTGCAATCATGACTTCTCAGTGGCCATCACTGACAGGATCTAAGCAGAGTTGATAGGGCCTGGCAACTTCTGAACAGAAGAACAGGCGAGGCACTGAGACATAACAGGCCTCATTTATCTTTTGATCTTGTAACAGTCTCACTTTTGAATCTGCTAAGCACCTACTATCCTACTATCTGCAATCTACTATCTATACCTACTACCTACTATCTGCTACTACCTACTATAAAGCATAGTTCCCGGCCCCTTCAGTTAAGGGGCTAATAAAACCCATTGTATGTTTTCTCAGGCACTTCCAAAACTAGCCCAGGCATTTAAAAAAACAAAAACAACCACAGATTTTTGTTCTAAAGCATTTTCTGAGGTTATTGGTAGAAGTGGAAAGAAACCAAGAAACCAAGATAATTCATTCTGGGCATTTGATCTGCTGTAAAATGTAAACGGACACAAAAACAGACAGCATCTTTTTCCCCATTAGATCTCTGTAGGACACAGTAGAAGAAAAGAAAAATGTGTACATTTATTATCTTTGTTCCTAAAAAGCCAAGCTATACAACTTCACTCTCTTACTTCTGTTGAAATAATGAACAATTACATTTGTGCCTTCAAAAAGATTCTTTCCAGAGAGGGTCAGTAAAATGAAATTAAAACATCAAGTTGAACTAACACATAAACTACCAAGTTAGCAATATTCTTGTGTTTGCACAGCATCCTTTCTCCAAAGATCCCATGCTACTCTGCCAAGCCTTGCAGTCCATTTTGTTAATTATGCTGAAGAGTTTAAGGCCTCTGCTCAAGATTGCAGAGCTGGAATCAAAACCAGCCAGGACCCTCTAGGAGCTGTGTAGAACCTCAGTGACCACCCAAGGTTCTGTTTCAATGCACAGGTAAAGCCTCTTGGATCCAAGTGTTCATCTAGAAAAAAACCTTAACAATCCAGAATTCATATTCAAGATTTCTGCCTCATAAAATCCTATGATGGATACAGATTGAAACTATGTCTTCTGAAAAAAAAAAGAAAAAAAAAAAGTTCTTGCAGATTTGACGTGCTGTCATGTTTTTAATTTAGGAGGGGGGAGCTGATATTACCTGGAAAGTTATGTTTGCCTTATGTCCAAATCTTCCAGAGTTTAGCTGCTTTTTATCTTGCTGTGTTTTTAGAAATCAACACAGATACTTGAAATGAGATCATCACTCCTAGTCGTATGTATAACCTTGTAGAGTTTTGTAATCTCATTATGAAGATTTCCAAATACAGAGAGGGTACCTGAATATAGCCTCATAAAGCACCATGTGTAATGAGTATAACACCTATAAAAATTATATAAAGCATATAGAAAGTACTGAGCTGGTGCACAATTCCCTACTTCTCCTAGGGAAATACAGTTCCTAAGTTGGCAGTGTTACTTTAAGAAAAATAAATGAAAATAAAAAAGCAGCAAAGCCCCCACGAGAACACCAACATTCCTTGAATCCCTTTTTGTCTCTTTGAGGGCTTACAGAATTCTTCTGGTTTATGACATTAGAAAACGGATATGAAAGAGAAAGAAAAATTATCTTTCAGGTAACTCTTCAATTTAGTTAAAGAGACAAAACCAATATCTTTGTTGCTGGTATCTTCTCAGTACAAGTCCTACAAGTGATAGCTGGCAGTCACCACCACTAGCACACAAAACTGACAGTATGAATTGAGTATATGCTGGCTGGGAGGTTGATGGAACAATCTAATGTTTTGTGTCTGCTGTTATGCTCTCCAATGTGTGCTTTTATTAAAAGACACTTTTAGGATGCTCAGTATAGACAATTATCAAACTACCTGGGGAAGAAATATTTATTTCTTCATACAGATAGAATCAAGGCATTCCATCCCTAACAGTATCACTTACCTTTTTCATTCACAGGCTACCAAGCACTACAGAATGCAGAGCTAACACTACATCTGTACAATTAATTCTTCCAACACTTGCTGTTTTTATAATGACACAAATTCATGACAGCATATACGAATTACAGGCAGCAGCTTGCCATCTTGCCAAAGTGAGCAGATTCATTTAATGCCCATCTTTCTTTTCCAACACACTACAGTTGTTAACGTTTTTACACATGTTTTCATTTGGATAAAGAAACATTACCTGTAAACACCATTAGCACCTCTGACCACGTAACTAGGTCACCTGTGCCACTATATGTGAATAACAACTCTATTGCAAAATCAATAGGAAATATTTTCATCATTGCATACACTGGTTTTCTTAGAATCCTATCTTTGTGTGACAGAATAAAGATGATAAAATTGCCTTAAATGGAAAAATGAAAGAATAAAAAAGGTAATAAAAAAGAAACATTGTAACTTTCTGCCTCTCACTGGCAACATGAGCTACAGAGGCTTTGGTAAACCTGAGCTGAAATAAGCTTTCAGAGATCTTGGGAGCCCTTTCAATTTTGTCTGTTGCAAAGATCTCAGGAGAATACTACACAGCAATGAATATCTGCACTGCTGAAAATAGTAATTGACCGTAAAGGAAGAATTTGGTAGGTAGATGTGGAATTATCCTGAAATACATCAATACAATTGACTTTTTTTCTTTTCACTAAGGATTCCAAATCAATCACTAAATCAGGATGTAACAGACTGTTTGAAAAACAGAAAAAAACACGAAGACCAACAAATATCCATTTCATAGAAATGCATACTTTTGGTTCAGGTTATTCTTCAAGGAAAGCTATAAAAAGGGCAACCCACTACCATGCTTATACTGTCCCAAGCTTAATTACCAAACATGCTTTTCACCTGCAGCAGTACTGGCCCACTGTAAGTGAGAGAACAAAGTCCATGTCCCATTTCTGGCCTTTTTCCCTTTGGCTGCTGGGGCACTGGGTGGCGGAGGTGATAGTAACATGCTCAGCACCTGGAGGGAAAAAGTGCCGCATGTCCCACACCAATAATTATGAATCCTTAAGTCTACCGGAGTCATTGAAGAAGGAATGGCACTTTAATCCCTCGTTTAAATAAGCGTAGCCACTTTGAAAATGTTTGATTACTTTGCTCAATTTCCACATCTAGAGACAAGAAAAAAATCTTCATTCATTTGGAAAGACAAAGCTGATAATCATCATTGCCCTCCGTGTCCTCAATCTGTTGCAGCTGGGCAAGTCTCAACAGAACTCAAGTAGCATCGCCAGCATTACAAACCAAGTAGCATGGCCAGTACTCACTTAGCATCATCACTTGACACTTTCACAATGTAAATGAAGAATAAAGCATTCAAAAATACTTCCAAGAAAGAGATAAGAATGCAACTACCCTCTCAATATGTTGGGAAAGCACACAGATGTACATACAGAACATGAAGAATTATTTCATTTTCTTACTTGGCTTTACTTGCTCTTCCTGTGCTATTCCAGCATCATCAGAATCAGACAGTTCCTTTATGAAGTTGGAAGGAAACATGCCCGTCTTTCCATTAAGGATACCTTCCCACCAGCCCTCTTCTACCTGCACCAGAAACAAATTTTTTTAAAATTAAGAATGTTGTCACACCATTAATACATAAATATCAGAAATCTACAGAGAATAAACAGCATGAATGTACATTTAACTCTAGAAAGACATACAAGGAGATACTGAAATAATTAATGATACTATGATCAGAAAGAAGAAATACTTCCCAGTTGAACACCAAGAGAAAGTATTTAAAATTGACAAACTCCTTCCTGTGTAACCCATTCAGGCAGTGTCGTATAATGAAATGACAGCCCTTAGAAATCAGATGCCTGTAGGTTATAACGGGACAGCAAGGAATGACTTATTAGATGAATCAGCCTAAACGCATCCTTGACAGATACATATTTTTCATCAGTCAGACACTGCTCATTCATCACAGAAATGACAAGGGAGGACAGCATCAGTCTGTGAAACATCAGGCTCCATGTGTGACCCATCTCTTTCCTGTCCCCTTTCAAAGAAGAATTATCAAAATGGAAAGTTGCATTTTAAGGTGAGTGTGCTCACACGTACTGTCAGAAAAACAAACCAACCCCACATCTTAAACAGAAATTTATTTTTATTGAAAAAAGATACTCTGTTTCACTAATTAGCAAAATATCAAGTTCTTAGAAAATGAATAATGCACGTCATTATATAACGCAAGGAAAAATTTCCTCAAACTACAGAGGAATGGTTGCACTTTTTTTCTACTCAGCTACACGTACAATCCTACTGTAAAGGAAACAGTTATTACTTCAGGAATATGCTCTGTGTTTTTTCTCCTGCTTCATCATTTTTAGCACACTTCTTGTCCTTCTGTGTTGATAATTTGTTTTAATTTGAAAGCAGTTCAGCCTAGCACAGCTATTCCATTTAATCTCATTTACCTGCCCATGACAAATTTTCCCTTTTTATTTCTGATGCATCAGTAATATTAGTGAAGTCAAGCACCACTTTGGGAATAATAGCTATTATCTTGCTGATACTTCAGAGAGTACAGTACATATAAATCACCCATGACTTGAATGGGGTGAAGGTTTTTTTACATGATGGTCTCAAAGTCTGTAAGCACAAATGCTTTCTTTTTTCCCCTCCAAAGTAAAGAAACACAAAACACAAACAAAACTGAAACTGTATGATCCGCAACACTTGGCCGTCTCTACAAATTATGTCTTTAAGTATCAATATATTTATTTATCTTTATAAAATAAACATGGCAGAGACTCTTTGAGCTATAAACTTTCTCTGATGCGCTGCTCCCAGATGGCTCCATTGATTTGAACTAAACATTAAACAGAAACTGCATTAGCTGATTGACCATTAGATCAAGCACTGTGGAATTACACAGCTCCCGAGACCCCTGCTTTGCAAGCTGTTGCAATTGCTTAACATAAGGTGATCTATACCACTCAGTTCCATCTTTACCTCAAGTAATTTTCTCCTGCTTACTTCTTCTAGGGTATCACTTCAGTTTTCCTGCAAATTAACATTAGCACTCTTGATGCAGTGTATTGATGTGTGCAGCCATATGTATATGTATAGAAATACACATACACAAAAATCAAAAGATATCTAAATTGGATGCAAACAGAGCATTCAGTAGTTGCTAAGCTTTCCAATTGATACAGGAATGAATAATCTGAAAATACCATATTGTATTTAATAATTTTACAAATTCAAAACAATTCTGAATTAGCCAGAACCAGCTTCTTTCCAAATGACATTAACAAGATATCATAGGCCCAGACCAAACTGCATCTCCAGAAGATTTAATAGGAAATTTTCATTAAAAGCACCAAAAGCTGCAAGCATTATTAAATGCTATAGCTAAATGACAGAATCTTTTATCAGTCTCAAAACATGCCAGCTAGAGATTAATCCATGTAATAAAAAAACCCCTGGAATACCCTCAGGATTTACTCATCCCAAATTGGGGCAATCCATTGCCATACGGTTTGAAATGTCACTATAATTCCCAGCCAATAAAATCTTACAAATGAAAATCCATTATTCATGGCGGTAATCCATCTGGAGGTACAAACACTCAATGAAATTTATTACTGAACTATTATAACAAAGTGCTCTCGGGATTTACGTATCTGGGTCCTAATTTATGCTCATTCACGTGCTGAACAAAACAGGAAGATTTGAGTACTAAAGTGACTAGAGTCACTAAACTGGAAAAGAAGGTCTAGAATTCATAGCATACACATCAAATATAAGCTCAGCTTGAATACAAAGATTTTGTTTCAAAGTTAGAAAACCAATCATTCCAACCTGCCCAACGTAAGTGGCTACAACATCACATTTTAAAAGCAGCAACACATGGAAACTGTCTGAAAACGCTTCCTTAGTCTGTTTCGTGTATTTAGGGAGATAATACACACACGTGCCTGCAACACAGTCAATGGCAAATGCGAGGCAGGACAGATCCAGTAGCAGACAGCTACATGCTTTCCAATGACTGAATGGGATGGAATGAGACATGAACTACAACATAAACAGAGGGTTGTGCACTTCTCAAGAAACACTTTCCATTAAGAAGCCTCACTTCTGGGATTAGAAGGGAAATATAGTCCACATAATAATTATGCAACACAAATGTTCTGTCAGTATCATTTGGATTTTATTTTTTTTAAACTTTAAATGAAGGAAGTATACTTGTATCATGTTTTTAATTGAGTCTCATTTAGTAGACATTGTTTCATGTAAATGCATTTTTTTGGAAGCTGTAAAATAAAAATACAGTTGAAAGTCTTTCAAATTTTACTGATTTCCTTTATTAGAAACTGAGTGCTTAATCAAATTGTGCTTGTTATAGTTACTTTTACTTTGAAGTAATAAAACTAATATAAGTAACAAATGATAATGAAATGCTCAAAATAGTTACTGTGGAAAAGGACAGAGGAAAATACTACAGAGAATTATATGGATGAGACACTCAGACACACAATTGGAAGTACTCAAAAGGGTACAGATGTGCTAGGACATTTAGCTTCTTGAAATCAACCTGTTTTCATATATAAAGCACAAAAAGAGAAGATAATACGACATAGCATAATAGTTTACTTCAGACTGTGAATAGTTTTATTCTTCAAAGTCATGTAACCAAAGAAAACAAAAGCAGTTCAGTATGTAAACAGGATTCCAAGATTAAGGATTAACATTAAGATTTCCAAGAGGAAATGTTACCTCTTTGGTTTTCTCTTCATGCTCAATATAATCAATGTCAAACACCTCTCTTTAAAGAAAGAAATGTTAGAAGGCACATCAGCCTGATCTGTAGTGCCCTGAATTTAGTTTTTACAAGCCTGCAAGCACTCCTCCTTTCAAGAACTTGGCACTTATTCAGGACAGGGTAGTAAAAAAGAGTTGGAATGTTTTGGCCAACTATCAGTGAATGCTTGTTGGAATATCTTGGGCTGATACAACTATTTGCTTCCACTTTGCTGTGTAATTAATAGGCCACAGTTGTTAAACAATTAAATTGTTTAGCTCTTTGGAAAATTAAAACCATTAAACATTTGTTTTAAACAATTTAAATGTTCAGCTCTTCGGAATCGCTGACTTGAAGGATGTTTCCAATGAACTGTATTCACTTATTCCACAAGATTTTCCACTTCAACTTTGCCCATTAGGATTTAGCACTAATAATAGATGACATGGCTCACCCTAGGGGAAGCAAGGTGGAAGGCTTTGAGTCAGGTAAACTTTCAGGAGAAAGAACATTTCCCTGGATATGAACTGAGTCCTTCTGTGCTGTTAAAATTAAAACATAGTCCCAGGAATAAAAGCAATGCCTGAAGCAGGTAATAAGAAGGATCAGAAGCTGAAGATCAACAAAATCTATTCTGCTTAGAGAGAAGCAGAACACAAAAAGCAAAGAAACAATCCTCCCTTATTTCCTAAATTCTGAAGGAAGATCTTCAGCTTGAAAAACAGAAGCTACATTAAAAGGAAATTTATAGAAGATTTCCACACAGTGAAATAAATTTAACATATTCAAAGCCAATGGGAAAAGATATTTTGTAAACAAGGCCTCAGTTGAACATAGCTCTTACAGTACCACTTGATGCCTTGTTCTGAGATGCTTCAGGAACAGTCATATCCATGAGATGCTGCCCAGTCCTTGGAGTTCTGCTAATGCACAGCTTGAATCTGTTCAACAACACTGGTGCAAAAGGGAAGAACTGAAAACTGCACAAATTGTTGTATGGTGGGATTCATTCAGTCTCTGAGTTCTTTATTTTACAACATCAAAACGTTCCATGGGTTTTGTTTTGCTGTTATTCTGTTTGATTGACTGTTTAACATAATTTTCTAGGTAGGAAACTCAGGGACAGAGAAACTGTCAGAATGTACAGAATGACCTTATACAGAACCACAGGTATTTGCACCCTCAGACCCACAGGAGTGTTGTCCATCACATAAACTTCATGAACAAGAAATAGTCATACAAGTCCTTGCGAGCTACCTGCTGGGAGATGATCAGAAAAAAAAAACCACCTTTCCACACAATGTCTCAGAAAAGCAATCAAGAGACTTGAAACTTCAGCTTTCACTCCCAGCTGCTTTCTTGTGGTATTCTGAAATTGTGGCACAGACTGTTTCTTGTCACTATTAAAGAGTTCCCCTTTCAACTCTGCAGCTGTCAAAATATGTTAACTGTAGGGACAGTCCAGCTCAATCCCCAGTATTCACCTTGTTCTTGGAAGTGGGTCAAACCATTTTATGACATTTCAAAGAAAAAAACACTCACCAACCGTGCCCCAAAAGGAGCACCTGATCTGTAAAAATTGAGTCTGCATTTTTTATAATTTCAAATGAGTTTTTTAATAGGATTTTATCATGTAATATATAGCAACGTTAATTGAAAGTCAAATAATAAGCTCTGTGTATTACAGAACATCTCAGTTAAAGACTTATTTGTGAGTTTAACTCCATGTATTACACTTTGCCAAAAGGCTCCCTTCTCTGCAAGATGAGGCGATGAGGTACTGCCATACATAGCAGTACAATGACAGAAAAATTCCAAATGAAAGCAGTCTCAGCACTGTTGAATGACATTCCAAATGTCTCTACTTCAATGCTGCAGCTTAATTGTCTAGCATCCTTCAGAAATCTAAGGGTGAAAGTCAACTGGAATTCAGCTATTTGCATTTAATGAGACAATTAGTAAACAGTTGTATTTTGGCACAACTGTAATTAGTCATAACTAATCAAGTATGAAAATTACAACAAATAAAAAGCTATCAATCACTCACTAAATGTGAACATAAACAATAAAGAAAATCATAGAAACATAGACTGGCTTAGGATGGAAGGGATCTTGAAGATCATCTGTCTCAAACCCCCTGCCATGGGCAGGATTGCCAACCACCAAATCAGGCTGCCCAAGATCCCATTCAACCTCCCCTGAATGCCTTCAGGGATGGGGCACCCACATTCTCTCTGGGAAGCCTATACAAGTTCCTCATCATCCTCTGAGTAAGAAATTTCTTCCCAACATCTAACGTAAATCTACCCTGTTTCAGTTTAAAGTCACTCTCCCTTGTCCTATCACTATCTATCTGTGCAAAAATTCAGTCCCTGTCCTGCTTGTAAGCTCCTTTCAAGTAACAGAAGGCCACAAGTAGGTCTCCTTGGAGTCCTATCTTCTCCAAGCTAAACAAGCCCAGCTCCCCCACCCTTTCTTCACATTTGTGTTCCAGCTCTCTGATGATCCTTGTGGCCCTCCTCTGGATCCACTCCAACAGCTCTGCATCCTTCTTCTGCTGGGGGCCCCAGTACTCCTGGTCAGGCCTTACAAGAGCAGAGTAGAGGGGAACAATCACCTCCATCTCCCTGCTGCCACCCCTCTTCTGATGCAGCCCAGGGTACTGTTGGCCTTTGGGCTGCAAGTGCACACTGCTAATTCACCATTCACTCTTACTGCCACTCTCTTACTGATGCAGTATGCTTACTGATGCACCACGTTCTGCTTGCAGCAGTCCTGGGAGCTGTGCTCCTGAGGGGCTGCTTCTGTAAGTGCAGGGTATGATGCCACTGCTCCTGGCCCTGTCCCTGCTGCATCAGAGCCACTGCCATGCAGAAGGCAGTGACGCCCAGTAGCTCCCTGCGGACAGGAATTTGGTTGCCCCGCTGAGGCAATTCCTTGCTTCAGTGCAGAATGTGATACACCAGAGCTGTCCACCTGCAGAGAAGGATTGTTAGGGGTGGTTTTACTCCACCCCAATGCTTCTGCCATTAGTTTCAAATGTATTTTTTATTTAAATCTGTTCATTAATGTCTCATGGGTATCAGTCTCCGTAGTAATGGGAAGCTCTAGTTTAACCAGAAACATTTTTATCTACTGTCATGAATGTTTGATCTTATTATAATTAATTTCTATTTACTAGAATAAATTAGAAGAAACTGTGAACATACAGCCTTCAAGGATATTTATCTGGTGACATTATAAACCCCAAAGCAAAATTCACACTGTTTTTTTTAGCAGTTCAAATTCTCTCAGAAAATAATAAAAAGAATTGTCCAAATCAATTTTTAAATGTATACAAAAGGTAAGCCTAGATTCTCAAAAGTTGCACTTCCTTTTGCTTCAATCCACTAGATTGAAGAGATTGTAGAGCCCCAAACCATTTCTACCACATTGGGAACTTACAATACCAATAGCATCTACCACTACCACAGACATAAAAGCGCTTTAAAAAAGTTTCTTATTTAACCTGTTGGCCCCAGGAAGAATGACATGCAGCAGCCTTAGATGCCACTACACCTCTGGTTCTTCATAGCTCCTTGAAACAAATTTGAAAGAAAGGAAGCCGTCCTCATGGTTAGAATGCCACCAAGCACTATTAGTGCAAGCCATCCTCACTGGGGGCTGGGTAAACTTGGGCACTGGTGGAGCCAGCTGAGAAGATGGCTTGCATTCCCTTCTGCCAACCCTCTTCTCAAGTAGTAACCTTTAAGAGGAAAAAGGGAGAAAGCTACATCTGAGCACCTTACACTGCTAGGGAATCTCAGCTCCAAAAACTGCATATATTAACAGCTAAGATTTTTCTCATTCCTTTTTAACAAGTGTCTGAGCAGAACTCTTCTCTTCAAATATGAACCCAGATTAACACACCCCAACAGGAAACAGATTTTCTTTGCAAGAGGGAAGCTCTAATGGGTTGTCAACTGTAAGTGACATTTTAAACACATCTTTTGCTAAATAACAGCATAAAGATACACAGACACACTATTTTGATCTAAACAGTATTTGTTCTAGTTTGCCAAAACTCAGTTAGGAATATAATTATTTCCAACTAAACCGAAATCCATAGCAATCTGAAAAGACCGTGTCCATTTAAAAGCAATTAATTCAACTGATACCATTTTCTGAGGGAAACACCACAGCATGATTTGGGCACTTGAAAAAAAAATCTTCAGACATTTTTGTAACTCAGGAAGCTCTTACCTATCTATTTATTTATTTATTTTTTAAATGTCTCTCACATCACACAATGTATTTATCATTTGAAATAACCTCTGGCTGACAATTTAAGAACACTGTGAATGACATTCCAATGCAATGATCCTTTATACAGCATATCTATAAGCAGAAGGGTAAACAATAAAATGAATATACTGGCTGGTGCAACTTTTTACATGAAAAAAGAAGTAACAACAAGGCATTCAACATCAACTGTTCATTATGAACCACAAAGGAAAATAAAGATCATATAATTATACATTCGGGGGTAATTAGAATCTTTTCTCTAAATTCCTTTATTTTCCCTCTTCCACTTGTTGATCTAGTTCTACCTAAAAGAGCCAATGTCCTGAGTTGTATGAACGTGACAGATGATGCCTAAAGCACAGCACCACCCAAAATCAAACCCAATGTCTGAGAGCGCTGTCCAGACGCTCCTTGAACTCCAGCACTCCGGCCTGTGCCCACAGCCCTGGGCAGCCTGTTTCAACCCCCAGCCGCCCTCCCCTGACGCAGCTCCACGCCGTTCCCTCGGGCCCTGTCGCTGTCACACAGAGCAGAGCTCAGCGCTGCCCCTCCGCTCCCTGTGAGGAGCTGCAGCCGCCGTCAGGCCTCCCCTCAGCTCCTCTGCTCTGCGCTGAGCAAACTGACAGCCTCAGCTGCTCCTCACACGTGTATTTTCTTTAACTTCAGAATGAGCAAATTGTCCATGTTTTTTTTTCAATAGCAGCAACTCAAGGCACAGTTATCTGTTTAAGACTGCCAAGTCTGTAATCAGTAACCCAAAATCATGCCTGCCCTTAACTACAAGCATGCACACACGGAGAGAAAGTTTCACTTCCCATGTTTCTACAGCCTTCAACACAAATATTTGCAGTCTGATCTGGTTTTAAAGAAATGTTATTTACAGCTAGGTTGTTCAAATTTCTAAGAATACTAGAGATGCACTTCATAAGAGAAATCTAGCATCTCACACAGATTATTTAACCATATGAATAATTATTCAGAAATAATTCTAGGTTGGATATGATGAAGTGGTTTTTATTCCACTACTTTACTCTTGAAAGGCGTAGACTTAAAACTTCTAAGTAGGGCAACTGAAGGAAGATGCTTGTGTGGCCATGTGAGGTCAAACGCACTTTAAATTGCGTAATGAAAAGAGCTCATGTGCTACCAGGAAGCTCATTATAACATCAGGTTTATATTATCTTCAGATACACTCTTAAGTATCTTACAGACTCAAGACTCTACATTACAATCCTGCTCACAGACAGAATAAGGTTAGTTAGTGACACAGTGCCTGGTTCCAGGAGAGCAATGTGCAGAGCTGGTGTGTGCAGCTGGGTTCAAGAGAAAACAGTGAACACCAAGCTTCACATTCAGATGTGCCAATTTACTTTCTCATCAGAAAATACTCAATGTCATGAAGACTGCAGTAGAATTTATATTCTTTTATAACTGATTTCCAAAATGGCAGAAGCAGGAAGAACAAAACTAATTACATACCCTTGACAAGAAAATATTGACTTATCAGCTGCTGAGTAACAGAAAAAAAAAAATCCTACAAATAAACATTGCAAGCTTAAACTCACCTGCTATCAGATGCTTGAGCAGACTAAGCTTTCACATCTCTAAAGCTAAGTGAATTAGGACTAAATAAGCGTTGTGGTGCAGACCCCCAGGCATTCTGTGATCTCAGAGTATGCATCCACTATATTTTTGCCTTTGTGCAAGTGCAGTGAGCTGGGACATTCAGGCACTCCCTGACCTTGTTCCCTGAATATTAGACTGACCTGAGAGGCATCAGGACCGTACCATCTGGGAGTACTGGAACTGTATGGTTGAGTGGAAGTTTCAGGGTTGCCTCACTTGGATTGCAGCCAGAATGGAAAGTTTTCTGACTCAGTTGCCTCACAGTCCTACAAATAATGGTCTTAAGCAAAGAGCCCTTTCAGCTCTCAGGATGGCAGCAGGCTGTGATCCTTGATCTTACATGGACTGGAACTATTATCTGGCATCTAGAGATTCATTGCTGACAGACATCAACGAAGCAGAGCCCTCTTTGGTGCACACCCTGATCATCCACTAAGAGCTGGCAGAAGGGAAGGGTGAGTAGTTCACTGGTGTGGGGGTAAGCCCTGAAGTTTAGAAATTGAATTTAGAAACATCCTTCCAATACTCTTTAGTAAGTCATACGTGAAATCTGCCACTCTTGAGCCTTCAAGTAAGTCACTGTATTTGATTGTAGGAAATCCCATTGGATTTCTGTGTTAAATTGGCTGATTAAGTGCCACTGGGGATCATACAATTTGGTCTCCCGATTCATCATAAAAAAATAATAAATAATAAATCCTAAATTCCTGCTAAGCCAGAATTGACTGAAAATCTGTATGTACAAATTGGCATTGTTGGCAGGATGGCAAAGAGTATCATTGATTACTTACAGAGGCATGGTATGAAACTGAACCCCAGCTTCCAAGAAGAATGAACCCGGAATGACTGGTATGATAGGAAAGAGGCAGAGAAGCAGCTGGATGCTGCAAGTGGTTCTATAGAGATAGGGAGATATTTTCAAAATGCTAGGTTTCTATCTAGATGTTAACAAAACTTAAAAGAAGCAAGACCAAAAAATGGAAATAGAAGATAGGAACACAACTGAGTCATCATTATCTTTAAAGTTTAACAGCTACAAGAACAGTCACAAAAACAAAGGGAAGAATTGCAAGACCTCAAGTAAGACTGCATAGTGTCACAAGGCATTAGATCTGCTCGTTCAAGCAAAAGTTTATCAGTAAACAATAATACCCTATATTTTTATATATATGTGTGTGCATGATATAGATATATATATATATATATATATATAAAAATATATATATTTACTTCTACTTTGTCCTTAAGTACTACTGGAAAAGACTTTTTCATAAATACAAGAGCAAAAATGTTAACACAACCAGAAGCTGTGAAGCTGAATGTGTGATTCTGATGGCAGAGTTAAAATTATTAGTGTAAACAGAGCAAGTGTTGTGTGTTAAGCTGCTAAAATTAATTTCTGGCTCCCAGATGAGAATCACATACAGGCTACTTGCTTTGCAACTGTAAATTGTCAAGAAAAATATTTCTGGTTTAGATATTTCAAACCACAGTACCTGTTCCATTTGTTAAAACACTGAACCCAACTCTGGTAAAAATAGAGAGGTACAGTGTGTACATTTTGCACTGTCCCTGCACTGCCTAATTCGGAATTATTAATGCATCAACATTCAGTTTCTGTTGCAGCACAGGGTGGTTTTTCTAAAGTTACAGCAAATTCGGAAAAAGAACACATTTTCTCTTTCATCCCCAGCTGTTCGTGCTGCACATGAAGAGATATGTCAGATGCTGCAAAGAATCAAGAAGGATGGAGATTATTGATGGTGGGAAGTCCGGCTTGGATGGTCTTCTACAACAACAGAAGCACTAAACACAATGCTGTATCTCGTGATTTTACTGCTTTTGGTTATATTTTGTTTGTTGTTAACTATTGCTTTACATATCAAGGTCTGGAGAATGGCTAAACAAGCTGTGCTGCTGAAAGGACTTCCTTGAGTGTTCTACATCCCCTACATTTTCAATTTATATAATTGGTCATGTAAAAATAAAGAAATAAGCACTGTCCATTTATAGGCACAAGGACAAGAGGTGACCACACCATCACTCTGATGGAAAGAATGACTGACTTTACTCATGGGGTGGCCTGTGGTGGTGCAGAACACCTGCCATCTCCAGTTAAGCCTCAACAGTGTTTTTGCCTTTGTGTAAGTGCAGTGAGCTGGGACACTCAGGCACTCCCTGTTATACCTGAAATTCCTGCTGCTTGAATCACGGCCTGATCAGAGAGGAGCCAAGACTGTACAATCTGGGAGTACTGGAACTGTATGGCTGGGAGAAATTTCCAGGATTGCCTCAGTTGGATTGCAGCCTGAAGGAAAAGTTTTCTGACTAACATCAATTATCTCGCAGTCCTATAAATAATGTTACTAATCAAAGAGCCCCTTGAGCTCTTAGACTGGCAGCAGCCTGTGATCCTTGATCTGGCTGGGACACGTTTCAGGGTAGGCATTTTGAGATTCACTTTTGAGTGACACCAATGAAAAAGAGCCCTCTATGGGGCAGATCCCAGTTGTCCACGAGAGCTGGTAAATGGAAAGTGTGAGTAGGTCAGTAGGGGGAAGAAAATCCTCAAAGAAGTAGCTGAGTTGAAAAATGTCCTCTCCAACACTCTACAAAATAAGCCTCATGTGAACCTTGCCATTCTCAAATATTTAACTAAGTCATTGTATTTGATTGTAGTGAATTCCATTGGATTACTGTGTTAAATTGGCCGATAATTAAGTGCTGATTAGGAGCCACTAAGAATCATACAATCTAATCTTGTGATTTATTGTAGAAGTATTAATAAATCCTAAATTGCTGCTAAACCAGAGTTGACGAAAAATCTATTCACGGTGATTTTGAATCCAATCTATTTAAGGGCTTCATATCAGCATTTTTTTGGTTCTTGTACTATTATTCAGGTCAACAACATATTTTTAAAATCTCTACTGAAACAAAAAAGGGAGAACGAACAGCATTCCTTGATCCAGCAATAAAATTAGCCCAAGCACAGCAACTTTCTGAATCTCTGTCCAAACATTCACAATTTGTTCCCGGTATCTCTTAGAGCTATTCATTCATTTTCCACATCCACTTTCACTCAGAGTAAGTACATCTTGATTCTCTAAAGAATTTGTATTGTTGTTATTATTTTTGAGCTGATTGCACAAAACTGCAATTGTTGAAATTTGCAGGCAAAGATGACAAAAGCTGAATGCCATGGTTGAACTCCAGAGGGCTTCAAGTACGTTTGTAATACATGTTTAACTCAGTAAAGGTACTTTTTCTCAGTGGCCGGCTTACTAAAACTGAGAAGAGCTTTTTCTGCAGTCTCCTTGTTTGTCAAATGTAGCAACTCAATAGCCCTGTGGCACAATGTTTGAGCTTTTTCCCTGCATTGAACTGAGAAGCAAGAGCTGATTGAGAAAAATCAGCAGAATTGCTATAGTGAAAAAGAAAACCTTACAAAATCCGTAAGCAAACATCCACATCCCTTCACCCCAAATAGTAACCTGAAACAGATACATAAGTGTTTCAAAGAAGAAAAACATCTGGTTTAAATTAGGTCTTTAAAACATACTACAAGATCATAAAAGCTTAGCACACATAAGATATGCTAGAACTGCATTTGTATATATATATTTCTTTTAAAATCTTCTTACCTCTCCCACAACTTCAATAATGTCACCGACTTTTAATTCCAGTTCATCCTCATTTTGAGGCAGATAACTGAAAGCCACCTGACATCTTCTTCGTCTGTTCCTCTCTCCTAGCGAAAATTAAGGAAATGAGAAAATCATGAGAAAATGAAAGCAAAATTTCCATATCAAATACAAGCCATGCAAATTGATTCAAGATGAAAAATAATCATTATTATATGCAACATTATCAAAATAGCAAAATATTTTCAGCATTTGCAATACTTAAGTCTATTAATCTAGAATTAATTTATCAAAAGATGGTAGAGGAAAGGTTTCTGAGATTATTTATTTCAACTATTTTTATAATCTGAATCAATTAATGCCTCATCTGAGTGAAAACAAATTGTAGTAACTTTTTTTTTTTTTCCTTTCTGTGATATTACTGAACAGTCAAAATTTAACCAACAAATTATAATTCCTCAGTGACAAAATGAGAAGACTTTATCCAGAGGATCTTTTCAGGTGCATTTGCTAAAATTGAGATTCTTAGCTAATGCTCTATACAAATGGCGCAAGCAACTCTAGAAACTGAATGGGTAGGGGAGAGGCTGCAAAACTTTGTGTGGCTTTTGTTCTTACAGAAACACAGTCTCAGCAAATTGCTTCATCTTGTATCTTTAGTTTTCCATTATTCCCTCGCAGGTGTACACGTATCTGATGAATGTTTAAAAAAAAAATCAAACATATTCCTTTTTGTACATATATATACATATGTATGCATGTATATGTATTTACGTGCACATTTTTAAACTGCACATTCGTGAATTAATATCGTCACAGAATCATAAAATTACTTGGATTGGAAGGGGCCTCAAAGATCATCTAGGTTCAATTCCCCTGCTGTGGACAGGGTTGCCAACCATATTAGATTGCCCAGAAATCCATCAGGTCTGGCCTTGGACATCTCCAGGGATGGGGCATCCACAGCTTCCCTGGCCAGCCTGTGCCAATGCCTCATCATCCTCTGAGTAAAGAAAACATAAGCTCCCTTTCCCCCTGAAGAAGAGTTAGTGTGGTCAAGGTTGGTCAATACTGATAGTCAACCAGCCACTGGAAATGACAGTATCATCCAGATTTCTCTCCAGATTAGATATCCAGGCTCCTGTGAGAAACTGGTATGCGTCTTTGGATGGAAGGCTGCAAACAGGCTTGAATTCATACTCCGAATAAGCATTAAGACCTTTAATTTGACCCTTTTGCCATCACAGTTTGAAGACATAAATGAAAAGATCGGTTTCATAATACTGTTTGCCAAATCCACTGGCATACACTTAAGTTATAGTTGTATGACTTGTAGCAAAGTGGAGACAAACTGGAACGAGTTCAACATACTATCATGAAGATACTTAAGGGACAGGAGCATCTTTTATATGAGGAGAAGCTGTGAAGGTGGGACTCTTCAGCCTGGAGAAGAGGAGACTCTGTGGGACCTAATGAATGTGTATAAATACTTCAAGGGAGGGTTTACAGAGGATGGATCCAGGCTTTTTTCAGTGATGCCCAGAGCAAGGACAGAGGCAATGGGCATAAAATGAACACAGGAGGTTCCCTCTGAACACCAGGCAGCACTTCTGAGATGTGCAGGTGATAAAGCACCAGCACAGGCTGCCCAGAGGCTGTGCAGTCTCCTCTTTGGAGATCTCCAAGAGCTGCATGCTGTGGGCCTTTGACTAAGTGCACTACGACAGTAGTTTTCACAGCCTCTGAATTTCTGGAAGAGTGGCAAGTTTTGAATGATAAAATTAAACACCGAATCATAGAATCCTTAGAGTCAGAAGGGACATTTAAAAGTCATCTAGTCCAACTCCCAATAATAACAGCATAATGCAGTATAACCCAACTTGCTCAAATTGGCTTTTTTTCTCCACCTACAGAAGGACTGATCATTCTTCACCATCTAAACCAAAATGGACCTATATCGACAACTTTACACAGCCACACTCAGAATAACATAAATAAAATAAATAGCTTCCATATCAAGTACTCTTTTGTTGCGCAAAAGTAAGAAGGCAGCTACTTTTCCTGAAGATAACATTCCCACTTTGATTTCTAACATCAAGCAAGGACCGTTGCCTGATGTGATAGATGTCAGTTGGCATACTATTTAATAATCAATACTGTGTCACTCTTGGAGAATACTTTTGAGCTCACTAAGAGCAAGAAATAAACAGTTCTGGAAGTTAATAACAGAACTGCATGAATCCTTCACCTTCCCACCCCGTAATTTTTTTTACCGCTACAGAGAATCTTGAGAAAGTCTGCACTTAGCTGTTAGCCTCCTGCTGTCTCTCTGTTCTCCCATTCTTCCTGAATATCTTTCTTTAAAGAAATAGCTAAGTTGAAAGTAGCACACCAACAAAAGGCTTAAGTACCAACCAGCTTCTGTCTTTGGTCTAAAGCGAGACACAACACATCCAGTAGCGAATACCTTCAGGTTTAAGGAGAAGCTGCTGTTGGGGACCCCATGCCTGCTAATATTTGGGCACTGAAGTTCTTGAACAGTGCAGGAAATGGATGAAGAATCTCTACAGCAAAGAGTCATCTATTTTTATTTACACTAAAGAAATACCAGTAAAGAGTAAGGGTATGACTTTTCTAAGAAAACAGAGCTGATAGGAAAAGAGAGAAGACTAAAGAAACAGTGGAAATATGAAAAATGTTAGTAAAGAAGAACTCCCTTTTTGCAAATATACTATTCTCAGCCCAGCACCACAGATTTTTTTATCTTTTTTCTTAACTAGCACAAAGGCTCCAAAGGCAGCATGCTGAGGAAGCACAAAGGCCCAACAGGGACAGCTAATAAGCAGCTTAGACTGAAAAACTGAAGTCTCAGTCTTCTCTTGGCATTTTCCCTTCTGCTAACATTGCACTTATTGCAGAGTATGTTACAGTTTAGTATAAACTGTTAATCAGCATCTGAGATCTAAATGATGCACTATAACTTTGAAGTGTAAGAAATGTGATGAACATAAATTGATTTTAAACCATAGCGAGCAGTAAATCTACAATGAAGATTGTAGATATTTTCCAATCTTACTTATGGTTTTTTTTTTCCTGACTTTTAAATTAATGAAGATTTTTGCATCTTTCTCCACGTTAGAGCATAAACTGACTTATTTGGTAGTGAAAAATTACTGACTGGTGAGAAGGCAGGTAATAAATCTAGTGCTTTAAAAATCAGGAAAGGTTGTTGCAAAGTCATCAAGGGCTTTTAGAAACTTTAAAAGAAATAATAATAATAAAAAAAAGCTCAGTAAAATTTTATTGGAGAAGTATAACAATTTGTAGTAAGTAACCTGCTACAGGCAAACACCACACTGTGCTCTTCCCGCTGGTTGCAGTTCTAGACTTTTTAATTTCCTAACTGTAACTCAACATCAAAAGTGTTTGGAAAGCAAAATATCTATGAGTTGCAGTTGGGAACTGTTTGGAACAAGCAGCCATACAGAAATAACATCTGTCTCCCTGTTGAAAAATGTCGGCTTTCATTCACACAGTTATAATAAACCTTTTAGAAAAAAACATGCACATGCCTAATTTGTGCAGTCTGTTCTTAAAATACATTATGCAGCTACAGAAGAACTTGCTGCAGAGCATACTGCATCTGAAGCTATGACACCAAGAACCCGACTGCTGCAATGCAGGTTGGGCTTTGCTTCGCTCCTTCTACAGACTGCGTTGAGGCCACTGGACCTGGCGTTGTGTAGGTCTCACCAAGGGAGGAAAAAAATACACCTTGGATACACTGCAAAAGCTACAATTGTGGTTGTCTACCTTGTGTGCGGGTGCTAATTGTCAGCTCCTGGTCACCCTACTTGTGGTTACTGTCGCTGTGTCCTGAGCAGCGACCAGCCTCTCTAATTATTCCCCAGAGAGTTTCACTCTGAGCAAAACCTGCTAGCTTAGAAGTGTAAGCACTAGACGTGAAGTAGCTCCATTTTTTCTTTATTCTAAGATTCGCATAGCTGTCCCTGAGGTGGATGTCTCAATGTGAGCCCATCACTCTGGAGCAGAGAGAACCTAATACCTCCAGAGGGCAGTTAGTGTCACTGTAAAACAGATGACAAAAACATATCAGATAAACTCTCTGGAAAGGCCTTTTTCTACTGATGTGGTGAGACGAGGCTTCAGCTTGACCTTTAAAATGTCTAAAGTTAGGCCAAATGGAAAAAAGAATGAACACACGTTTAAAAACTTTGAAGGAACAAATCTAGTGATGTTTTCAAAGTGATGTTTGATCCCGTTATAAAAACAGCGTGGTTGTCTCTAGTAGCAGGATACTGGGTCTTGATTTAAAAGAGTCTCCTCCAGTTGAGTGCATGCAGCAGTGGGACCCAGAGAGCTTGCTGCTTACTGATGCCATTGCCTTTGTGCCTGTGCTGTTATTGTCAGTGAAGACCACATGGTGACTGTCAGTAGCAGGTCCATCAACTGCACAAATCTTGTTTATTCTATGACAAGAGAACAAGTTCAACAACCTGTTCTGTGATACTACCACAAGAAGCAAAAAACTACAGAAGAAAAGCCAGAACACACCCATAGAGCAAACATCTGTATCTTTCCTTGACAAAATGTCAACCTAAATGGTTTATAATCTCTTCAAAACTAGGCCACAGAGTTTTGTAATTGGGTCTGTTTTGAAAAGACACATATTGACACCATTGCAGCTCAGACAATCCAACCAAATTGCTCCTGCATTTCCTTTTATTTTAAAGGTGCATTGCTATGGAAATTGCATGGGTTATGCTGGGGACTGAGAGGCTTGAGTCAAGCTTTGTTGTGTGTGGAGCCTAAAGATATTTCAGCCAAATCTAAATATTCCAAATACAGTAAAGCACATCACAGCCCCTGCAGGCCCATAAACTCCTCTCTGCCTTGGGCTTGCTGAGCAGGCACGGGGGAACCATTGGGGGAAACAGATCCACTGGGCCACATGTAAAGCAGATGCAAAGAAACTGAATTCAGTACATCTGTATGAGAAAGAAGCCCCTTTCTAGCAGTTCTATTGTGAAGAAAATGACAAGTTTGAGGAAAAGTTTCCAATCTTCTACTTCACATTCCTATGCATGCAGCAGAATCTGCCCATCAGTTGCACTTCCCACCCTTCCAGCTTGCAGAGATAAATCTGCAGCTGAGGGGAACTGCTTCAAGGCACAGTGTCTTCTGGTGAGGCGCGCAAGAGTGCGATACGACTCAGCCAGAAACCAGTTCTAAATTTAACATGCAAGGAGACGAAAGGCTACTACTGTACAACTAAGAGGCCATATATATGATGACAGCTATTTTGGACTGCCAGCCGAGATGGTTACTAGTATGTTTGCTTGTTTCTTTTTTTTTTTTTTTTTAATTATAAATCACCAAATTGTGTATATTAAATGCAAATGTTAAGAAAAAGGTTGAGCTACAAGCTTACTTCTGGGAAAAATTCTTCTTAAAAGCACTAACCTGACTAGATGCCTTTGAAAAACAAACCTTACGTAATTAAGGGCAAACAGCTAGTTTTATATATATATATATATATATATATATATATTATTTTTGTAAAGCATATGGAAGATAGTGTTGAAATACTTCAAAATCCTGATCACACTCAATGTTAGTGCTGACTTTGTCATTATCTTCCACAATACAAAGACTTCATCTTAAATCCACTCACAAGTAGAAGTACTGTTTAGATTTTAAAAGATTTTAAACCTGGTTTGCCAATTTCCAATTTCAATCTGTTCCTAGAGGATTTTGGCAGTGTTTTTCTGACCTGGGATGTGATATGTCAATTCCAAATCCCTCATCACCCACATGCTGTTAGAATGCTTTTGGCCAGATGACAAAACATCCTGACTGCAGACTGTTCCCTGTCTAGCAAAAAACAGAACTAAGCTGGGTAAGTGAACATCTTAAGAGCGAAAAAATGTGTTTTGTTTTGTTTATTTTTTATTTGTGAAACTACACCAGAAAACTGCAAGGAGGGACAATGGGAGGAAGAATATTTAAGGTGCTTCCAGTACTCCACCCAACATGTTATGTAAAACTGCTGTGCTTTTCTAAAAGTAGATGAACTGGAAAGTGCTCTGCTTTGATGCGTGCAGCTGAATCATGGAGATTGCAGGACTCCATTAAACACGTTTAAGCTACAAGATAATGTGCCATCACAGTAATGTATTACTATGAGTGTATTGAAACTTTACTGCTACTGGGGAGTTGTTGCTCTCCTCACAAAATCACTACAGTTGGAAAAAAACTCTAAAATGATCTAGTCCAGCTTTCTACCTACCACCAATATTGTCCACTAAACCATGTCCCTAAGAACCACATCTATGCTTTCCCTGAACACCACCAGAGATGGTGATTCCACCAACTCCCTAAGCAGCCTTTTCCAACACCTCAACACACTTCCCAAAAAGAAATTCTTCCTAGTATCCAACCTGAACCTCCCCTGGTGCAACTTGAGGTCATTCCCTCTCATCCTATCTCTGTTACTTGGGAGAAGAGGCCTACTGCCCACCTCACGCAACCTCCCTTCAGGAAGTTGTAGAGAGCAATGAGGTCTCCCCTGAGCCTCCCCTTCTCCAGACTGAACAATCCCAGTTCCCTCAGCCATCTGTGCTCCAAACCCCTCACAATTTCAACGCCCTTCTCTGGACACGCTCCAGGGCGTCAAATTCTTTCTTCTAGTGAAGAGCCCAAAACTAAACACAGTACTTGAGGTGCAGCCCCATCAGAGCTGAGTACAATGAGACAGTCACCTCCCTGCTCCTGCTGGCTGCACTAATTCTGACACAGGCCAGGATGCCATTGGTTTCTTGGCTGCCTGGGCACACTGCTGGCCTAAGTTCAGCTGAGCATCAACCAACATCCCCAGATCCTTTTCCTCCATGCAGTGTACCAGCCAGTCTCCCCCAAGGCATTAGTACTGCCTGCAGTTGTTGTGACCAAAGTGAAGGACCTGGTACTTGGTCTTGTTGAATTTCATCCCACTGGCCTCAGCCTGTAGATCCAGCCTGTCCAGATCTCTCTGTAGAGCCTTCCTACCATCAGGCATATTGACTCTTCCCCCCAGCTTGGTGTCATCTTTTTCTAGACTCCACAGCAGCACTTCCAGGTTTCAGCCATTGGATTGCTCCTGTGACTTTTATAACTAAGATTTGTTTGTAAGGAATATGGAAGCCTCGATGACATTGTTATGCCATCACATTTTAATACACATGCACACTCAGAAGAATATAAGACTTCATATAATTCAATAAATTCATTCTTTGTTTGAAAACATGCAGTCTTACAACAGGTATGAAGCTTTCCCACAACAGCAGTAATTACTGGAAGTTACTTAGAGCAGCAACCTAGCACCAGTGACTATATGCTTGTAGGAGAAAACCATTAACTGAGAACTGCGTCACTTCTGTATGCCACAGTGTGCCAGGCTTTTGCATTAGACAGAGAGAACTGGAATATCAATGAAGCCATGATTGTTATTGAAGTCTAACCTGAAGCAGAAACAAATGGTATTAAAAAAATAACTGTAAACAAACTCAAAAGATAGCTGCTATAGTTTAACCATAGAAACCTACATCTTTTTTTTTTTAGTCTGAAATGTATTGTATATGTATAAAATGCATAGACACTTCTGTCAGTGTAATACCAAGAATGCAGCCAAAGTATCACACCATCATCACCAGAAAATTGGACAAAGTGGGCCCAAATTTCAACAGGAATGCTTGCCACACAGCCTGTATTATTATGGTGTCTTTTATGGGGAAAGCATAAAATACTGTATTAACCTAACCACATGCAGAAATGAAAATATGCATGTTCATCGAAGCTACGTCTAAATCCTGTATCTTTTAAGCTTCATACTGTTAGTGACTATTTTGGATCAGCAGCACATGTGAAACACTCCTTAATGAAATGAAAATTGGAACTTGCTGGCAAGGTTTCAGAAAAGGTTTTGAAACTGCAGTTAAAAAGCAGTTACACAGTCCTGATAAACACTGGACAAGCTCCCTTAGCTTGTCATCACTTCGAAAATCAACCATTCCTACAGTGGGAAGAGATGCAAGAATAGCCCTCAGCAGAAATCGTTGGTTTGATAGCACCTCTTGTCAAACAAGCCATTACCTTGCCCATTCTCAGCACTAAAAATTTGTTGCTTGTTTTAGTGTCTTTCATGTGCTGTGCAGCTCAAGAAGCACTAAGTATTTCTGTCCTCACTGTGATACTGGCAAGTCAAGGAATGTTTCAGCAGTGTAACTGTGTGACTTACTCTACTGCCACAAGCAGGAGGTCCCATGCCTTGTAGTAAGATTCACCATCCTTCCCTATGCAGTTAACATCTCATGGAGACAAGGGGGCCTGTTACCAACACAAGATCTTGCACATAGCTTTATATTTGGTTTCTTTTCTCATATTCAGAACATTTTCAAGGATAAATTACAGAAACAGACTTTTAAAATAGCTAGCATATAATTCATAAGAAACAAATCTGCAACGAGCTTCAAGAAATACGGCAGATATGATATCTGTATCAATAAATGAGAATTTCTAAAGAGAAAAAGGCACACAAATTTGAAATGCTCTTTTCTGGATGGTAGATAAAGTTTCAGAATGCTAGAACAGAAACACGACAAGACTTACAATTGGCCCATAAAAGCCCTTTTCTCTTTCTACTGGCATTCTAGAGATCTAAAGTTGTCACTGGATAATTGCACAGTTATTCCCTCAGACATGTTTTGAGATCCAATTGATTACTTAACTTTATTGCTTTTTTTGTATCGCTTTCTTGAGAAAGTGTTTGAATAAACAGATTTAAACATAAATTGCTGCTGTACCCTGCTCGCTACTCATGTTCCATCCCATAATCCACTTAAATTGCCTGCGAATGGTAGCACTTGACAAAATAAAAGGAATGAGTGCAAATAGCTCTAATTGTGAAACCACTGTGCAATTCAGCTTGTGTTCTCCTCATTTTAAGTAACAGGATTTCAATCAAACTGAATGGATTCCTACACAGTGAACTCCAAAATTACTAACTTTGTACTTCAAAACTGCTCTCTTGAAAAATGACTTTTGTCCAACTTAAAAAAACCTCCAGAACGGTTTTTAAAATTATGGCTCTTTTTTCTAAAAGAATGCAGTAAAACTGTGCTAGTTCATATCAGTCGTTGGCAACCCTGCCCATGGCAGAGGCACTGAAAGTAGATGATCTTTGAGGTCCTTTTCAACCCAGGCCATTCTATGATTCTATGATTTTCAGCCACCAGACTATCAGTGCTTTCTGACACATCCTCCACCTGCGTAAAGATATTACAGAGCAAATCTAACTTCCGCTACGCTAATTTCAAGTAAGCCTTTTTTTAAAAAAAAAAAAAAAAAAAAAATTAAGGGCTAAAAATCTATCATCAGGATTTAATTTGCAATCCAGCAGCTAATAGTATGCATCAAATAGGCCTCAAAAATGATGGACGGATGCAACAAACACAGCAACTCATTTTCACGTCGCTGCACTCATGAGAGCTGTTACAAAATGAGCACCTGCAATAAAACACCACCGCCTAACAAAAAACAAACATCTCTTTCATACTGAGCACTTAGAACGTCAGTCAGATTTTTAATCTGGGATCTCATTTTTCTCTAGAGTATTTATATAATTTCAGTATTTGTTTGGAAACAATTACAGGCAACAAAGTTCAATAAAAAAAAATATCATAAATCCACAGAGAGAGCAGACATCACCTTCCTGTTAAGAGATATACTTAAATTCTAGGAAACTACATGTCATTTGCCTTGAAATGTAAGTCTAGATAAATCCCAAATTCAAGGAAGCTTGTATGTGAAATGAGGACATGCCCTGGTAAACTGGGGAAATAGCTTGCTTGGTCCAATGAAATGGGTCTGATTCTGCAGCTTTAACGTGGTGACAAGTCCTCACTTGTACAGAAACCCTCTCTCATGTGTCTTCCACAGCAACAGAGCTGTGACATCCTCAACATGTAGCAGAGACCAGTGCTGCTCCCTGAGCTGGAGACATGCAGCAGCTCAGCAGGCGAGGTGATACAACGATCTGTCCTTCAGCTCAGCTGAAAGGAGAACACACCAGGAGGAGCCCTCAATTGCACTCCTCATGTTAAGACTTGGTATTATTTCTCAGCTAACAGTGTGAAAATGCTATAATCCAAAATAACCTGCCATTTTAAAAAGCATGATATGCTGTGCTTTGCTATTTGTGGGTTGCCCAGGTGACTGGGAATATAAGTTCAAGAGACCAAGAAATAAAAAGGATAAATAAATCACAGAATCACAGAAGCTTAGGGGTTGGAAGGGACCTCTGGAGATCGTCGAATCCAACCCCTTGCTTCTCTAAAGTCGGTTGCACAGGAAAGAAGGTGGGTTTTGAATATCTCCAGAAAGGGAGATACCACCACCTCTCTGCACCCTTCCAGTGCTCTTTCACCTTCACAGCAAAGAATTTCCTCCTTGTGTTCATATGGAACTTCCCACATTTCAGTTTGTGCCCACCAACCCTTGTCCTGTTACTGGGCACTGCTGAAAAGAGCCTGGCCTCATCCTCTAAACATCTGCCCTTCATATATATTTAAGCATTAAGATCTCCTCCTGGTTTTCTCTTCTCCTAGGTCTCTCTTGTTTGAAGCCCGAGAAATGGTTAGTTTATGCCAGCTAAGCAAAAGGCAGGTTTCCCAAAAGGTATCCTGGCACTGAAATTGAAAAGTAACAGTCAAGTGTTCCCCAACTTCACTGTAAATGAACAGTGCCACAGCATCCACACAAGATACTCCTTCTACAAGCGCAGGAAGAGTATTTCTGTGTCAGCCAAATCAGACATGTATCGCTATCCTCCAAAACTGAGCAACAGAAATGTGAAAACAGAATGGAAGGAAAAGGCTCTGTTTTGGCAAGTCACCAGCCCACATACACTGTGCAGGGGCAGAACAAGCCTCTCCAAGCAGTGCTGGAGAAAGGGAGGCAAGTGTTTCACGATACCTGCATTTTGCTAGCATCTTCAGCTTTTGGTGGTGAGAAACTCTGAATGTCACAGAACTTTTTCCAGATTTTCTTGGTTGTTCCCATTATTCAACCAAAGCTCTGTGGTATTGATAAGCATTCCTTTTCATCAAATTAAACTGACAAAGCAGCAGTTTGTACAAGAATGCTGCTAGCAATTTAGTTCTTTCATAGTGCCATTTTCAAATGATGCCAGATAGACCATGATGATTCACATAGGATCACAGAATGGTCCAGGCTGAAATGGACCTCAATGATCACCACATGCAGGGCCACCAACCTCCACATTTAATTCTAGACCAGGCTGCCCAGGGCCCCATCCAACCTGGCCTTGAACATCTTCAGGGTTGGGGCACCCACAACCTCTCTGGGCAGCCTGTTCCAGAACCTCACCACTCTCTCTCTAAAGAATTTGTCCCTGACATCTAACCTAAATCTTCCCTCCTTCAACTTAAAAACACCTCCCCTTGTCCTGCTGTTATCTATCCTTTCAAAGAGTTGACTCCCCTCCTGTTTATAGGCTCCCCTTTAGATAGTGAAAGGCTGCTATGAGGTCACCCAGCAGCCTAGAAGATTTAATGTTCAATTATTTCATGGCTGCCTTGGACCTTAAGTTCTCACAGAGAGCAGGTCTTACACCTTAAAATCTGCGAGGGAGCATACATTCAGAGGTTTATAGCCCTAAGTGGGAGGGATTTGCTCAATTGGTATCAAGAATGCCAAGGTAACAATACATAGGAGCAGCAGGAAATCAAACAGTCAGCAGTGAATGGCACATTTTCTTCAAGTGCTGGAGAAAAATATGCATGGCAATGGCTGAGCAAACCATTTCCAAAAGCTAGTTTAAACATTCGGCGTAGTTGTTGTTACGGTGCATCCCGGCTACTTCATGTCAAACTCCCCTAAGATTCCGGGCATGCTTCACTTAATTCTCCCACCTTGACTTTCTGAGCCTATTTTCAGTACATCACTTCTTGCATTAAAAGATTCCACTGGACAACTGATGTCCTTTAAGCGCACCTCCTCCAATCACCTCAGGCATCTGTACTTCACTATGTGCTTCAGACAGAGAGAAGCCAGCCACACTACCATTGCTTGTAATGCATGAGTTTTATTACAATAAAACACACTAAGCACTACAGGCAAATCTTTTAAATTATACCGTGTTCACTGACTTATGTTCTGGACGCTAATAAGTAGCCTGCATTTTTCCCCATCGTGCCTACAATTTCATTTCACTGTATACACCTTTCACATAAATTGCATGTTATTTCTTTGCCAAATATGGCAGAATTGTTGAGAAAAGAGTTAAGATGATAAAAACATTAAAAAAAAAAAAAAAGAAGAAGTATTTTTAATATATAGAACACCCAGGGCACTTAAGTAGTAGTTACAATCATCTTTCAACAGCTTGTTATATACTACTTGATCTCCCTTGCTGCGTTTATCATAAATTATTATCCCCTGGTTCCATTAGAGATTCTATCTATCTATCCCTAGAGGCCTAATCTGGCCATAATGACCAACATAATTAAATGTTAACAACATGAGAGAGATTTGCAAGTATCCTCAGATATTTAGGCATATACAGGGTAAAGTTCACTCTAAAAGAACCCTGTTTCTGTATCTTTCAAATGCTTTGTAAAATCCAGTTCAATTTTTAACTCTAGTTTGTTGTTATGGCAAGGTAAGTATCCAAGGCAAAGACACACACTACACAATGTGTATCATATATCACATATATCATAATCTGCATTAAAAAAAAAGATAGGAAAAAGAGGAATAACTCAACGTCAAGGAAGAAATGAGAAGGTCTACAAATATTTTCATTCTAATAAGCAGAATAGGAAAGTCACCCTGGATGTTAAGACAGGTTTAGTCAAGACAGCAGGAACAGGAGCTGCTCTAGCATAAATGGGAAACAGAAAACTTGGAGCATCTTCCACCGTCAAGAAAAGATGCTAATATCAAAGTGATACAATAGTTGGCACCTGCATACTAAACCTAAACTTTCTTTCTTACAGCTATGCAATACCCTACTTTCCCAGTCTTTTTGCACTGTTCTCTTATTTTGTCTTCTTACATGACCAATAAAAACTGAAATCATGTAGGAATGCAATTTTGTCTTCACAAGAATGAAATAAAAAAGTAACAGAAACAAGAACATGTAGATATGTCCTGTAGACACCCTCTATCTTTACGAGGGTAGAAAAATTATGGGAGTGAGTCTGCATAATTAAAAGATCAATCATGCTACTCAAAACGCCAATACAACAAAACATTTTTTCTGTAACTTCCTCCCCCTAATTATCAGCAACCACAACTGAAGCATGAAAACATAAATACACACAACTTGTCTTAATATGCTCCTGGCACTTCTTTACGCACAAAGATTTACAATTACTTAGTAATTTGCCACCAACACATTTCCTCCTCTGTATTCCTTAATACTATTCAATATACAGATTAAGACAGTAGAATGACATAGTCATAGGTTTAATATTATATTCCACCTGTATACAGCAACAGAAGTGTATGATCAGTGCACACACCTCTTCCATCACTTTGGAAGAATGTGTACAAAAATGCTTCCTATTCCAACAGCTCATTTATGTACCAAAATGTAAGTTGATGGATGTCTTGCCGCCATTGCAGCCCACTGACAGTCAGTGAATTCATCTTTCCTTTCATATACTTTACACAAAATGCAATATGCAAATATTTAAATTGCTGCATCGGTCACTGGAACTATTGCTGTGTGTCAGTACATTGTTTTCATTTGATCAGAGAGACCCAAATGTATACTTCAGTGCCACTGCACCCTGCTTCAAATGCTAAAGCCATGGTTTTGGTAATTAGATTTACCCAAGGGATTTCTTATTATAGAATAGAAAGGACACACAACAATAAATAACTACAACGAGTGAAACCATGTGTGCTCACAGGAGGAAAGTTGTTAATGACTCCTTCAGTACCCAGAGTCAAATACTTTTGAACAGTCTTGCACTATGTGCAGAACCTGAATATTTCATGTACAAACATCCATTAAAAATCTTGCTTAAAAAAAAAAAACAAAAAAACACATTTGATTCCTCTCTGGTGCTGATGGTGAAGAGGAGCAGAAGGCATTCACAGCTCCATAAGCCCTGGCAGGGCTGAGGAATAACAACGTGCTCACCAGCAGGCTGTCCTGATAGCAGCCTCTCCAACATGCCCTGCATCCCACAGCACTGCTGAAGCCACTGAGATTCCAGACTAACACTCATATTTGTCCTCAGGGCTCAAAGTATTTCAGATGCTGTGAGCAGAAAAAGCATGTTTCCTTGCAGAGCTATGCCACATCCTGATACAGTGCTCTGCAAATATTAAATAACCTACTAACACTGAACGAAACACCTTCACAAAATGCAGCGCCTGGGAACTAATAGGAATCATGTCTGTATTATAAAACTTGTGCTGCTTGCATTATTGAAAAATGTAGAGTAAGAACATTCAGTAATATGGAGAGCCTTTAAACACAGAGTATCAATACCTAAGATGGAAAAAAAGAACAAAAAAAGGCAAATCCAGGATTCTGTATCTCTGGCAGGACCACACAATAGATATTTCATACCTATCTGCTGCAAGGAAAAATTAATATAAATATATGTAAAACTTTATTTTTCTTTTTTTTTTCTTTTTTTCTTTTGGCTTTGAAGGCAAAAAGCTTACTCTGAGGTAATTTATGTCATTTATTTACGGAAATACCTTTGTAAGTAACTTATGACTTAAATCAGTCTTTTTTGATCAAATTCATTTCCTTTTCTCCTTTTAGATCGTTTATCTCGTTATGTTCCTATTTTGCACTGTTCACAGATGTTAGACATCTTAAAACCCATTAGGAGAACTGAAGCCTGCACTGAAACTCCAATTTAAACAACCCTTTGTTATGACAAAGAATAAGAGAGCATTTACACATGAGAAGAGTGCAGTAAGCGCAGATGGTGGCATGGTATTAACAGGAAGAAACAAACAACACTCTTCGTCTCCTTTTTCAGCAGATGAACCCAAAGCACCGATGACAACAAGTCTGATGATCATTTGGCATCAGTGCTAACAGAAACGATGCTTGGTCTTGCAAAACAATTTGCAATGGATATGTATGTGTGTAAAATGCCTCTGACCTCCAAATAACTTAGTGAACAAAGTCGAATTTATATTGGAAACGGAGGAAAATAGTACCAAAGAGTACCTTACTCTTTAAAGGAAGACACCTTTCTAGAACATACCACATCACTCAGTGTCAATAAGACTGCCTCCAGATAAACTCAGAAAACACTGTCCTCGTTTTACAGCAATGAGTGCTGGCAATCACTGCACAACTATCATTCCTTCATTTTCCACTTCAGTGCTTTCACTCAGCACAGAGATCCACATGAACGATAAAATATTCACCAAGGTATCTAGCCTTTTTCTTAAAGCAGGAGTGAAAAAATGTTCACTTTCTGAGTCAGAATAATTACTTCCCATCTGATTCTGTTCTCAATATTTTTAAGTGCAGAAGCCTATGAAGAACAAATTGGTTGCAAAAATTTTGCTGTAACAAGTCTCAAGTTCCACTGTCCTTTGGTGCCTTCAAGTACAAATCTGGACAGATGAACATATTAGGGCAAGACTCCCACCTATGAACAGTGCTGCAGAGAAATGGGCCCTTATGCAAGTTGAAGAGACAGGCTGTTCTGAAGTATCTTTGAAATATTCATGCAGTTAAAAATGACAAATGGACTTTGAAATTTTGTTCTCATCAATGATCAAACATATCTGCAAAAAGCACGATATTGGATATTGGATGTATAGCACAACAGCCAGTAACCAAAGGCTTAGTCATGTTGAACAAAAGCAGATTACAGTCCAAACACAAACTGCTTCTCCTTAGTAAAAGCAAGGAACCAGAAAGTTTGCACGCAGAGTCATTCGTCAATAATGATAGCTCTTTTAGGTTTAGAGATCCAGTAAGCAATAAAGCAGAAGAAAACGAAAATACTTACAGGATATCAGAATATCACTTTGCCTGTCCACTGTCCGGTATTATTCTGATGTGAATTTATAATCTTTAAGACATCTGTTATTTCAGGCTGGCAAAGAAAATAATCTCAAGAAGAAAGCAAGCAAATGAGTCATTTATCATCTGCCCTCTCTCCTCCTGACTGCTGATTTTGAATGATACATCATACAGTTTATTTATAAAAGGCACCACTGATATCTAATTTTGAACAAACCTTAAGTGACTGTTTTCTTCTATTCACACCACCTGTCCCAAATCTCAGGACTGTATTTATCTCTTCTTAGTTACTTTACCCATGTTCATATTTGTATGTAGCTTTGATCTACATACATGTATCACATGTATCCTTCATTTTAAAATACTCCTGTTAGAAGTAAAGGAGTATGTGTAGATACAGTTCACTGGTATCACAGTCACCTGAAGAGATTTTTCAAGACAGGCAATTGAAACTGAAATTGTTCTGGTGCTGTCCACTGTGGGCGCTATGTCTGTTACAGAAAAACAAGGAAGGCTGCAAAAGCTTCTCTGTTTAAAGCTACCAGTTAGAGGATGCAATGTCTGCTGGGCCAGCTGGCCACATGACAGCTATCAGAGACATCTATGCTAGAGGTACTGCTCCAATAGGAGAGCACTAGCAGGAAAAGCTACACTTCGGCAAGTCTTGACACAGCATAATAACACTTAGTTGACCCTTCTAGACTTCCATTATCTCCTAATGGATCTATCACCAACACTGCCTCAAGTTTACTTTCTTAGCTCTGCTCCCACCCCATCCACAATACATTCAGTTCAGCCTTTGCTGACACTCCTCTATCCTTTTCATCTTCATCTTTTTCTTCCACACACATTGACACTTTCTAGAGCACTTCTCTCCAAAATGTCTTTGTAAATACAGAGTAGTGAGTTTTCATTCTAAAAACTAGTCTGAAACATTTCTGCAGGAACAGAACTCCTGCCTCGAGCATGACTTGCATGCATTGAGACCACAAGTTCCTGTCTGCGCAGCATTTTGTCATTTGTCAAGCAACTAGAAAAGCAAGGATCTCTCAGGACCAGGATCTTTACTTATTACTGGAATATTTTGTACTAGCCAAACACTGGAGCAGGGTGCCCAGAAAGGCTGTGGAATCTGCATCCTTGGAAACAGTCAAAATTCAATCAGATGTAGTCCTGGACAACTTCCTCTGCGTATTGCTGCTTGAGCTGGGTCTGGACTAGACCATCTCAAGGGCTGCTTTCCAACCTCAGGTATGCTGTGACTGCATTTTAAGCTCACTCTTTAACTCTCCCTGCCCCACATGATTCTGTATCATTCCTCTGTTATTAATCTTCCTTGTCTACAGTTAGATTGCCAAAAGCCAAACAAGCTGCTCGGAGGCAACCTCCTTCCTGTGAGTCAGCCTTTGACAGAGAAAGATGCTGAGAGCAAAGTATATTACTGCAACTAGGTGGGAGCTGTCAGCAAACCCACACAAACTTGATTTCACATATTTGATACCTTCCCTTGTTTACAAACCTCACGTTAGTATACCCATTCTCCATCTCACCAGGCTGAAATGAACTCCCTTAGGATCTTATTTGCAGCTAATGCCACTTGGGATCAGACAGCAAATAGGAGAGCTGTGGGCTATGAGGAGTGGCACTTTGCCAGGGAGCTGCAGACAGCCTCTCTCTACAGCACCCTCCACCTCTCTCTTGTAAACTATCAAGACTTCTATTTAGATAACTAAAATACCTAAGGAAATTAAGTCTTCATTCTTATAGTAAGAATCCTCCAGAGCTACTGCTTATTTATATTCTTAAGCTCAAAGAGAAATCAAGACGATAAACTTCAACATTTTTGCTACTCTTTGTATTTTGACAAAGTGGGCATGAGTCAATGAGGAATTGCTTCACGTGCTTAGAAATACCTCAAACATTTACTTATATCTGTATATTACCATGTCATTTAAGATTAGTATGAGGAACAGCACGGCCAAAAACTTTGAAAAGTTATTTCATAAGCAGCTGAATGAACAAAAGCACCCAATACTTTATAATTGTCCCACCTCCAAGCCCACCCTTGCCCCAGCTTCCATTCCTATCATATACCTGCATGGCTGAGAACATGCTAGGATGTGCTTGGGACTATGGCAGAGCAATACTGCCTGCCTGCCCAGTATATCAATGTAATCCGGCCATGGGTGGCTGCTTCTCAGCATGGAGGTTTCCATTCAACTAGGTTTCCATTCACCAGTTGTCATAATTCTCTATTCAGCTTTCAACTTAAAAGAACTACTGTGTTCCTAAAAATGCCTTAAAGAACTGTTCTGTCAAATCTGGCCAGTATTACCTAGTTGGCTGAAAACAACCAAGGGAAGGGAGGCAAACACGTTTTCGAAGCTCTCAGGAAAGATCTGTCAGGAAAACAGGCTAACGCTCCAATAGCAGAGGCTTCCAGATAGTCACAGAATGAACCTCTTTGCTGTGTGATTAGAATATGTCCATTTTCTCAAATGCATATCAACATTTGAACCTAGCTGCTTTGCACTAAACTAAGAAAGGCAAAAAGAGGTTTGGACATATGACAGTCATTTGCTGCAGATGACTTCCCTGGAGCAGCACCCAGAATAGCAACACAGGGCTATGTTCCCCATCTCTGAATGCTGTCTGTCCCCTGCGAGCTGCAGTTGCCCTAGTCATCAAATATGGGTAGCTGGAAGGCAGATACACACCTCTCACCTCTTTCTGCCCTTATGCAGGCCTTTAGGGCAAGCAGCAATCCTTTCAGAATGAAGGGCTTTTAACAGAACCAATTTAAAATTTGATTCAGAAAATAGTGTCAGCTCCTTGACATTCTGAAATGAGTTTTATAGGAGGTTTCCCATGTGATCCAGAAAAGGAAGTTTTTATGAAGATATATGGCATATATGAGGAATCTGTTTATGACAAATGTCTTTTTCTCTCCAAAAATGTGGTTATATTTTTGTTTTAAAATCAGTTCCATCTGCCACACTACATTTGCTACTAGACAAGGAAAGAATTGAATAAAACCTTCATAAAGTTCTGCATTGTGTGCAGTGCAATTGGTGTTTTCCCTGAATTTATTTTAAAAAATGTTCTTTAGAGCAGTAATAGTTCCTCCATGTTGGGTCTGGCATTAAAACTGAAAAGTTTACGTGGAAATCTAATGTAATTTTTAATACCTTACATAAGGAGACAGCTACTAGGAAGCTGTCTCCTCTATAGGGAGAGACTGCAAAGGACAGAAAATGCATCCACTTCCACATTAAATATCATTGGGTCCCAAAGATGCTGTAATAAGCATCAGATTTCTAAGTACACTTCAAATGACCACCTGGGTATTGTGCCACCCTTGCAAATGAAGCAATGAATTTCACCACACCAACGGTGGGGCACATCCAGAACAGAGCAAAGGCAGATATTTCAGTCAAACAAGTGCTATTACTAATTGCTCTGTCCTGCTCCTGACTTGGACAGTTCATGCTTGTATCCTCAGTTTTATGGCACAGAACTTCCTACAGCCGACTGCAGAACATGTGATTACTGGGTTTTGTGCCTTTATATTATGTATATAATGATATAATATGTATTATATTATTATATGATTGCCTGCCCTTTAATTTCCATGCAATTATTCCGTATGTATGGCATAGTAACTTCCCATATAATATTCAGAATAGTAAGTGAGTAAGAAAATAAGCATTCTGCCTCAGTCAAAGGATTTACCACCAACTATCTTGCTAATGATTTTAACTTACTGAGCATTTTCAGACTTTTTACTAGCTTTCAGTGGATTTTAAATTAGACACTGAAATATTTCCATACAGAAATAACACGGACTTACTACACAATACCAAATGCCAGCAGCTCTTAAGCTGCACAGCTACCGTCACAAATCCTCTGCACGTAATTCCCCATCAAAATCCTCTGTCACCTCACTTGTTGCAAGCTTCTCTCATCCAGCAGCTATTGGACATTTCCCTCCTCCACAAACCTGGACGTGTCATTACTTGTGTGACACTTCAGCATACCACCCTTTGGCTCTGCCTCTAGGGCCACAATCAGTTCTCCTCCTGACAGCTGAATGGTGACAACTTCATATCAGTTCTGACCTGTACCTAGGAAGGAACTCCTTATCAGTGGAACTAGCTCCTGTGATCCAGTTGCACAGTGCTTTCCTAGGTCTATCCAGAATGCATCTGCATCCAAGACTCCATGTTGAACCTGCCATCAAACCCTTATATTTTATTCCCCCAGCAGCATTCACACAACTTCTATACCAATGCCTTAGCATGGGGCTACCTCCACAGATTTCCAACTGCACACTGCCCAAGGCACCTTAATGTCACATCAATCAACAAACTGAAGCTGTCTAGGTGGAACAGATCACTTTCTTTCAATTTACTGGTTTGTGTTCTGTTTCCCTTAAACTGCCTCTTTGCTTTGGTAAAGTTATTTATCTGCCTCTGAAACAAAGCTACCTAAATACACCAGGGAATTTCACCTGCCTGGCCTTTTTCCTTGATGGGTTTGAAGTACTGTCTCTTTCATAAACAAAGGTTTTCCAAGCTCTGCTTGACTAGACTGCTCCCAGGAAAGGCAGACAGGTTGGCTCCATACCTCACCTTCCATACAGCATCCACACACCTGGCACTAGATGGCTGCTCCCTCTCCTTCTGAATCAAACACAGTCTTCAAGGACAAACCCTGTGTCAGCTGTTGGGATGATGCTTTAACACGGTTATAAATATTTTCTTCTAGATTTAATAGACCCAGTAGTTTGAGTTTTTATTTTAGAAGTGGAAAAAACATTCTTTGAATAATTAAATTTTGCAATGAGACAGTTTATCTACTTATTACAATTATTGTAAGCTACAGAAATGAGGAAAAAGCACTTCTGTTATCCTGCTGTTCAGTTTATGTTGTGCATTTGAAATCACTTTATTAGCTTTCCTAATTCCCTGACACCTCCATCTTCAGTCCTTTAGTGAGATTTTCATTCAGTGGCATGGGGGATTATCAGTTGGAGCAGAAAGAAAAATGTAACTGGAGAACTAGTCAGACCGACAGAGCAACTGGGGAACAAAGAAACAGAAACTCTTTCACCTTAGAATGGAAAAAAAAAAATCTGTCTAGCTTTAAGGTCTGCAATGTCTCTGCATCTTTTCTAGTTTTGCTGAGATAAACACTATCTTTTCCTAAAAATAGCTGTCAAGTTCCTCTTGCCTTTTCCATTACACTCACCACACGAATTAGAAGTTACTTCCTCAACTAAAGTCTGTGACTAAATAAGCCTCTGGCTCATGTCAGCTGCCTGTGTAATGGAATCCACCAAAGTGTTCTGTGGTCATAAGAAGAGGCAGAAGAAAAAGGGCTGATATGCAACTGTGATGCTGGATCTGTGGGACCTTGACCAAGCCCTACACCTCTCTAGCTCAAGACAAAAGTGGAGTGTAGCAGATCATTCAAACAGACAAGGCAGCATCTGCTTTCTTTTGATGTTTCTCAGAATCACAGAATTGTAGGGGTTGGAAGGGACCTCCAGAGATCATCGAGTCCAACCCCCCTGCCAAAGCAGGTTCCCTACAGCAGGTCGCACAGGTAGGCATCCAGGCAGGTCTGGAACATCTCCAGAGAAGGAGACTCCACCACCTCCCTGGGCAGCCTGTTCCAGTGCTCCGTCACCTCACTGTAAAGAAGTTCTTGCGCACATTGGTGCAGAACTTCCTATGCTGCAGTTTCCGGCCGTTTCCTCTTGTCCTGTCTCCACTCACCACTGAAAACAGTCTGGCCTCGCCATTCTGCCCCCCACACCTTAAATATTTATAGACCTGGATCAGGTCCCCTCTCAGTCTTCTTTTCTCAAGGCTAAACTGACCCAGTTCATTCAGCCTTTCTTCATAGGAGAGATGCTCCAGGCCCTTCACCATCTTTGTGGCCCTCTGCTGGACTCTTTCCAAGAGATCCCTGTCTTTTTTGTACTGGGGAGCCCAGAACTGGACACAGTACTCCAGATGAGGCCTTACCAGGGCAGAGTAGAGGGACAGGATCACCTCCCTCGAGCTGCTGGCCACACTCTTTTTAATGCACCCCAGTATGCCATTGGCCCTCTTGGCCACTAGGGCACACTGCTGGCTCATGGCCAACCTGTCATCCACCAGGACACCCAGGTCTCTCTCCACAGAGCTCCCCTCCAGCAGATCATCCCCCAGCCTGTACTGGTGCATGCAATTATTCCTCCCCAGATGCAAGACTCTACACTTGCTTTTGTTAAACCTCATCTGTTTTTTTTTTTGCCCAGCTCTCCAGCCTTTCCAGGTCTTGCTGAATGGCAGCACGGCCTTCAGGTATGTCATCCAATCCTCCCAACTTCGTATCATCAGCAAACTTGCTGAGGGTGGCCACTATCCCCTCATCAAGGTCATTGATGAAGATGTTGAACAAGACTGGACCCAGCACCGACCCCTGAGGAACACCACTGGTTACAGGCCTCCAACCAGACTCTGCACCACCAACGACAACCCTCTGTGCTCTGCCAGTCAGCCAGTTCTCAACCCATATCACTGTCCACTCATCTATTCCACACTTCCTCAGCTTTGTTATAAGGATGTCGTGGGGGGCAGCATCAAATGCCTTGCTGAAATCAAGGTAGACTACATCCACTGCTCTCCCCCCATCCACCCAGCCAGAGATAACATCATAGAAGGCTACCAGGTTGGTCAAGCATGACCTCCCCCTGATGAACCCATGCTGACTACTGATAACCTCCTTCTCTTCCATTTATATGGAGATGGCATCCAGCACAAGCTGTTCCATCACCTTTCCAGGGACAGAGGTGAGGCTGACTGGTCTGTAATTGTGTGGATCCTCCTTCTGGCCCTTTTTGAAGACCGGAGTGACACTGGCTATCCTCCAGTCTTCAGGCACCTCCCCCGTCCTCCAAGACCTCTCAAAGATGACCGAAAGCGGTTCAGCAATTACCTCTGCCAGCTCCTTCAACACCCATGGATGCATCCCATTGGGTCCCATGGATTTGTGAACATTAGTATTGCCTAGGCGCTCTCGGACCGCCTCTTCCCTGACTGAAGGGAGGTCTTCCATTCCCCACACCCTCTCACTAACCTCCAGGGTCTGGGATTCCCAAGGGAGAGCTTTTTCACTGAAGACAGAAGCAAAGAAGGCATTCAGTATCTCCACCTTCTTAGCATCCCCTGTTACCAGAACACCTACCTCACCTAGTAGAGGAGCCACATTCTCCCTAGTCTTCCTTTTACTGTTAACATACTTTAAAAAGCCTTTTTTATTATCCTTTATCACTTTTGCCAGATTCAATTCCAGCTGGGCTTTAGCCTTCCTCGTCGCATATCTGCAGGCCCTGACAACATTTCTATATCCTTCCTAAGTGGTCAGACCCCTTTTCCCCTTTCATGGGCCTTCTTCTCTTTGAGTTCGTGCACAAGCTCCCTGCTCATCCAATTTGAACCAATGACACAAACCATCTTTTATAAAGTTTGACAAACCATCACTCTCTCAGAGTACTTTTACAACAACTTTCATTCACAAACAAATAGAAGGCAGCACTGCTGCTTCCTCCAGTTTGCTGCTGTCACATGAAAGGTTTTTGACACAGTATGGGGAGACAGGCAGTGAGCTGACCCTGCTATTAAAAATAGCCTCTGCACATAGTTTAATGTTAAATTCTCCTAATTCTGCCTGCCAAGCAACCAAATGTCTGCACTAGAGCACGGAAAGAAGAAAACCAGAGGAATTATTTATTGATTGATTTATTTATTGGTGGCAGTGCTGGCTTGACGTGGTTCTGAAACCACAGCCTCAGATAAATTTTTCAATGTTTATTACTTTTCTTTTCCCCAGGAGCTGCCAGGCTTTTGAGGGAACCTTGGTTATCCTTAGGTCACTGGAGCTTTTTCAGTTAAACCATTTCCTGGTCACTTCCTAAGCTCTTCTGAATTCCCAGAACTAATGACAACCCATGTAATTCATGATAACACTATGCTGAGTCAGTGGACCAGCAAAGAATTCCTAGGTCTGAACAAAATATTAAATCTTATTATTGTAGTTGCACAAAGTAATAATGGCTGACACTGCATCTTGCAGTCTATTCAGAGCTCTGTACCAAACTGCAGACCAGGGACATCTGTACTCTGTCAGAAGTCTACATAAGGTACCAAATGAAGTAGGGAAATACAAAAAGACAGCACTTAAAGTTACTTAAAATAAATGGTGATGATGACTGAAGTTTGTGTGAGGGTATTTAAATTAGTTATTTTACCACTGAATCATCCCCAAGGACAGTAGATGACAGCCAACAGGAAAATGCATGACTCTGCATAAAAAGAACTGCTTAAATGTTTACGATGGCTTAGGTTCAAGCTACTGGATAGCTGGGACTCCTTCTGTACCCTGACTGATCGTTAAACACAGTGTCACCTTGTCACTGACCACGGCATGCTGCTCAAGAAACCCAAGGAACAAACACAGTACTGGACTGAGCACTGGAGCTGGGCAAAGGGGAGGAAATTCAATCTCCAGAAATCTCAGCATCAAAAACAGATTCTGGAGCAGGCAAGTATTGCTGGTGGGGAGCAGAGGTATCTCGGCCTGCCATGGGTGGCCTGGGGCCCTTGTGCTGCCCATATTCTAGAATGGGCCACAGAGCTTAGTGGCAAATTTATGAAGATGTATCCCACAATAATGCTGTGGTAAACAGCTACAAATGTACAGAGCTTCTCCGAGGCTACCCAGCTCGTGCAGAGAAGCATGCTGACATTCTGCTTCTTGCCAGAAGGACCTCTGCCTTGCCTCTGTTTCAGTTTCTAAATAAAGTAGGTGCTGAAGTTAGGAAATAATAGCTTTTGCTGTGTGACAGCTAATAATAATCTTTCATATTGCAGTTTTGTCCTTGGGGCCAAGAAGCAACAATCAGTCGCTTGTCAACACTTCCATAGTTCACCCCCTTGTCAAGCACAGCCACCCTACCAAGGAGCTCAGAAAATAACCACTACCAGCAACATGTCTTGAATTCTTAAAGAACACAACACCGTACATTAACATCAAATAAGAAAAAGGCTCAAGTAAGCACTTATAGTTGAAAAGGAAATGCATAAAGATGGAGAGGAGAAACTACTACATCTGAGCTGCTCATCTTAACTGTGACATAGCGTTAGAAAACAGTGAGATAATCCTAAAAAATACAATAAAAAAATCACAGTGTGCTGTGAACAGCAGCACAACTTGCCATGCTGGAGAAGATAATGCTGTATGGGACTGTATGGGAGGAAATTTTGAAATAAAATAAAACATTCGTGAAATATTCAATGAATAAAAAGTAGGAAATATCATGCCAGTAGAAACAAGAAATATCCCTCTGCATACATAGTATCTTGATATTCAAGTCAAACAAGAATCTGAAAACTGAAAGCATAAGTAGTTAATGATGCCATCCTACACAAAATAATCCAAGCTGTGCATTACCAGAACTGGACGCTACTTCTGCATATTTTTCAAATCTAGTCAGAGTAGAGCAAACTTCCCTAACTTCAAGGGCTTTTAATTAGATGAATCAAAGTATTTCATGCTGAGTATGAAGATAAACTAAAATTAATGTAGTGACAAGTTCATTCCAGGCATGTCACTTCATCAGAGGGAAGTTTTTAAAGCCTCTATCAATTGCTGGAAACAAAATGTTTCACAGAATCTGTGACAGATCATAAATCAGCACAAACAATGTGCCTTAAGTATACTGGGCAATGCTTTCATGTTGTTTCTTGCAGTCTAAAGTAAAGTTTTGCTTAAAGAGCTGTAATCTTTACGTACCTTCACAGAGGAAAGGGAACTGGGGAAGAGAACAGGTGAAAAATACTTGTGTGGAGTGCATTGCGTTGGGCCTGGCTAGGGTGGAGTTAACACAGCAGCCCATACCGTACTGTGCTCTGCACTTGCAGCAGAACAGTGCTGGTATTGCACCCACATTTTGGCTATTGCTGAGCACTGCTGGCACAGCACCAAAGCTCTCTGTAACCCCAAGAGGCAGTGGGGTGGGGACAAGGCCAGGACAGCTGACCCAAGTGACCACAGGGATACCATGTGCTGTATGGCAACACACTCAGAAATGAGAGCTGGGCAAGGAAGAGGATGGAGATCACTGATGCCCTTGCTTCCTGAGGCATAGCTGAGCATCACTTGCTGATGGGAATTAGAGAGTAACAGTTTTCTCCCTCTGGTTCTGCACGGCCTACGCTTGTTTTTATTTTCCATTAATTTAACTTAACTCAATCCATGAGCAATTTTTCATCCTCTTTTGTCCCCCTGCTCTTTTGAAGAACGGGAGTGAGAGAGAATCACGGTGCAGCTGAGCTGCCCACCTGCTGTTAGAGCACCAAAGGCCTTCAGAATTAACTCCCCCTCTGACTTTCAACCAAAACTCAGGCTGGCACTTGATTCCCAGAGGTCCTGCAGGGCACTTCCAAGCAGAACTCTGCTCAAGTCTCCTAAAGCATCAAGACAGTGTTAAAGTTTCCTAACAGAAGCTACAGGGCCATTTTGATGGGTACATTCTCACACCACTGCCTTGAGTAGTTGATTCCAATTTGAATTTACAAATGTCATTCCCTCTGAAGGGGAAGCTCTTGAACCATAATTGTAGTTGCCTTTTGGTCCAAGTACACACAAGTCAAAACATTCACTGCACTGAAGTGATTCAACAGCAGCAAAACAAGTCACTCTTTCTCAATGCAGGGAGAACTGATTTGGAGCTATTTCTGAAAAAATACATCACAGAAAAAATACAAAGACATATGTTTACATTAAACTTTCATATACATCCACGAATCATCTTTACAGAGGGCTCCTGGGTTAAGAACAAATTCTCAGACCATTCATTTAAACTAATTAATTGTGTCTTCAGTTTGTATCTACAAGTTGCATGGCTCTTCAATTTGATGGAGACCCAAAGGAGCTCTTGACAGGCATTGCTTTTCACTTACAATCTCAGAAATCATTGAAGGGTTTTAAGGTTGTCAAAGAAGCCGGGAGGCTCCAGCTTCCTGACTGTACTCATTAGTGCCCTAACTTACTTAACACGCCTGGCTCTTATTACTACCCACAGGCACCTACAGATAGGGGAAAGAAAATGTCACCAGCCACACAGACCTGGTTTCAGCACAGCAGTTCCCTGTTTCTATACAAGCAACACAGCACCACCTCAGCTATGATCCAAGAAGCAAAAGTAAAATGGTACTGAGCTACAGATCTGACTGCCAATGTAAGAGCACACTTAGATGGGTGTATTTAACTTAGCAGTCACAAATCAATTAATATTATTGCCAAGAAAGACAGGCATCCTCGAACCAGTTCAAAGCACAACAGCAAAGCTGCAGAGCTCGTGAAAAAGGTATTAGCTTTTACAGGAAAGACCCCAGATTTTAATTCCAGATAGGGTTATTTTTTTTTATATTTTTTTCAAGAGCATGTCTGCATTATTCCTTTTATTCATCTTCTCTAACATAACAGAAAGTCTGATTCTCTTCTATCACAGCTATGAGGTGCAGATGGTCCTAGCTAGTCACTGGGGAGTGTGCAGTGACCTCTCCCCCGCCCCCCAAGTGACTCACTGTAAGGCTCGGTTTCACATGAGCCACTCTGCTCATCTTCTGCCATTTCTCAATCACAGAAAGAGGAGCAGGGAGAAAGGTCAGCCTGTACATTTCCAAACCAAGTTAGCCATGAAAATAGCACTACTTCGAGATGAAAGACTGAAGGAGAGAGACATGAACTGCTGAGTGCAGGGCAGCAGGTCAAGGACAGAGATCCAAGGCAGCTGAGTCCTGTGAGGCCAAGGACTCCTACAGCAGCAATCAGGAAGGAACTGCTAGCTGCAAGGAGATGCTTTTCTACAGAAGCTTGAGGAAAAAAAGTCATTTTTGATAGGAAAACTTATTTTTAAGAAAAGAGGAAGCCTCAGACTTCTAATTGCTGCTGTTGTTACCTTAACAAGGAAGGATTCAGCATTTAGTACTATTTCATTGCATTTGGCTTGCATTAAATGTAGGAACTGTTGATAGCAAAACCGTTTGCACCTGAACTTGCTAATGTATTTACCTTGGATGATCCAGACATTGCCTCTGCTGTCAACCCAGAAAAACAGATGCCTACAGACTGGCCATTCAGATCTTCAGTTATACATAGTATGATCAACAGCTAGAGAAACCTGCTAAGTTCAGAAGATACTGCATGAGAGTTTTGCCAGGACAGACAACTGTCTGCTGACTGTTTGAAAATTTAGTGAAGATAGCATCGTGCATCTAATATAGGAGTGTGCAAACTAAAACACATTTTACTCATACCCCAGCATTCTTCTACACACACACACTGAACTGGAATCTTCCCGACTGATTTTGTTCTTGTACTCAGAAGTCTGTTTTTCATCATCCTAAGATCCACTCAGCCATCTTGCTGTCTTCTCTTTCTACTCATGTTTTTTAGAGGACACTGAGAAAAATTCCATTAGTTTGAACTACACTACAGATTTATTTACCCTCCTTCAGGTCTATCACACTTTTAGCTAAATCTTTACCCTCAAGCTACCTGAATTGCCCTCCAGCAATCCCAACTTGTCTCCAGAGTTCACTTTCCATGTTTCTCTCTCTCTCATTCTCTCTCCATTCAATGTCTTTTAAGAGAAAGCTGCAGAACTACTTTGAGACTTTTCTCATGCTCACCTTGTCAGAACACAAACACAGGGGTGGGTTATTCAGCTTACAGCACTTCCATATGGGCACTATATACTGTATTCTCCTCATAGTCAAAGCACAATCACTTTCAGGATATGACGACTTTGACACAGTACTGGATAAGAGCACAACCTGTTTTTCTCTATTTTCTCTCATATACAGGGAGTTTAACCTGAGAAGCTCAGATACCTACATCGTTCCTGTGTAGATTACTAGAGGAATCTCTACCACTTCTTCTCTTTTTTCTTTCAGTTCTTTCAGCTACCCTTGTAAGCTCTATTCGTAACTTCATCTGTTCTCTCTTTATTTCTTCCTTAAAAATTCACTTAACTCTGCTTTCCCATTGATAAAAAACATATACAAAAACAAACCTAACAAATGTCCTCATCTACCTCCATAACCACCTCTCTGCTTCACCTGTAAGCTGCTTATAATCCTGATCACTGATCCTATAACTCAATCCTCTAAGTTTCTTCAGACTTCTGTATGAAAGGGGCATCTGATTCCTCTTTGTCTTCAACGTCAGTACACACCACCATCTGTAAAATTTCCAATATCATAATGATTCTCTTCATAACACTCTCCTATTCTCCAGATGTAGATCCAGATTTAAATCTTTCATTAAAACAAATGTACCGTATCTGCAAGAAATCTAAAAAATTAGACTGCTAGCAATCATTCAAAACAGCATTTTCCCTTGTCTTTTATAGGTGTTTTTTTAAGTTGCCTGTTACTTTGTTTCATAGATCTATATCAACACACACATATATACAGTAAGCTCCTTGATGCAGTGAATGCATTTTACGTTTTTACAGCATGCTCCATAAATGAGATTCCCAGAGCTAAACACATGATATGCAAAAAGGCTGCCATCTAAGTCAAAGTATCCAGAGAATAGTATTAACTCGGAATTCCAATTCAAACCATTTTTAAACTGACTTCCACAGGCTGTTCCTGCACACAGCCTCAGGATACAAACTATAGTCCAAGACATTGAGATTTTGGAAAGGGTCCAGAGGAGGGCGACTAAGATGATCAGGGGGCTGGAGCACCTCCCCTATGAGGACAGGCTGAGGGAGTTGGGCTTGTTCAGCCTGGAGAAGAGAAGGCTGTGGGGTGACCTCATTGCAGCCTATCAATACCTGAAGGGAACCTACACCCAGGAGGGGAGTAAACTCTTCAAAAGGGCTGACAACAGCAGGACTAGGGGAAATGGATCCAAGTTGAAGGAGGGAAGATTTAGGTTGGATGTTAGGGGGAAGTTCTATACAAGGAGAGTGGTTAGGCCCTGGAACGGGCTGCCCAGGGAGGTTGTGGATGCCCCGTCCTTGGATGTGTTTAAGGCCAGGTTGGACGGGGTCCTGGGCAACCTGATCTGAATGTGTATGTTTGGTGGCCCTGCTAGGCAGGGGGGTTGGAACTACATGATCCTTGAGGTCCCTTCCAACCCGGGTGATTCTGTGATTCTGTGATTCTGTGATTGTGCAGAGAACCAGGAAGCAGCAGCTGATAAGAAAGGTAGGAACTAAGGGAAAAATAAGATGGGATACTGCATATTAAATTACAAGAAAGTAAATAATCTCACTGGCATAAGTGATTGGAATCTAGATACCTAACGAGACTAACTGAAAACCAGGGTGGCAGATGACCAGAACACAGGAAAAAAAGTTTATATTTTGAATATATTAAGTCATTATTTAAATAGGAGTTGGAAACAAGATCTGCTTGAAAAGAAAAAGCAAGCACCTGTTCTGCTGTTGCTAAGTAGACACTGTTAAGATCTTTCTTCCAGACAAAACAAAACAAGTCAGACTCATCTCAAATTTGTAACAGAGGTAATGCCTATCCCTGCACAGCAAGATAAGCCTATTTTAGGCAGATTTCACAGTATAGACAGAACTAAAAAAAGAAACCCCAAAATAATTAAGACAAACAACACAATCATTTTAAATTGCACAATTTTATGATTTTGCATGCTACATAAATGTATTTATATAAAAGGATACTGAATCCAAAGGTACAGCTCCACGATGCAAGGAACGATACTCACACATTGGACAACTGTCCTTCAGCTGAACACATCTGATTCATCAGCCCCAAAACTAGCTGTATTCTACACACTTTGTGACCCCTCAGTTTCACTACTGAAGATTATTTATGTCAAAAGCATCCTCAAACGAAAATGCTGGAGAGCTTCATTGTTTTCCCATGTACCATCCACAGGTTGCACATTAAATAGTGTGAACAGAACACCCCCTGAGTCTCATTATCTCCTTATAGTAATACCATTTTTCAATAGTTGAAAGGGAACAAGTAGAGATTTTTCCTCTGAGATGCAATGGAACCTTATTCACCTTCCTCCACAACAAATACATCAATCTGACAAAGATCTCACACAGGTATACCTAAGAACAAAGTTTCTTCCTGGCTGCCATCTATATGCTCAACAAAATCTCTTGTCTTTTCCTGCCTCTCTAAACTGAAAATGGTGTCGTTCTGTGTAGAACTGCTTACCTGAGACTAAAGATTATCCACATATTTAGTTTCAAGAAACAATACTTTTAAATGAAATACAAATGGTAGTATACAAATATGGTATTTAAACACAAAGAAAAACTATTTTGCTAAAGTTGAGTTTCCTGTGTGATTAATTATGTCTCATTTTGGGTTTACGTCATGTGTTGTGTGCATATTTTAACCTTAACTGGCTGAGAAGTATGCTCTTGTGCAGAGTTGTACAAGCTGATTGTGTACCAATTAGCTAATCTTAAAAACTAAAAGGAATTTTTTTCTCATGCTTATTATAATTTCTCTGAAGTTGGAAGTATTTGCAAGGGAACACCACAGTCTGCATGTCTGAAACACATAAACAGCAGAAAGATAATCCAATCAAAAGGCAGATTAATGCCTTCTACTTTCTACTGTGTTTGAAAGAAAAACCAAAGCTGAGCATACTGAAGGTCAGACACTTCATCAAACATGACTGGCATGTGACAAAGGCAGCTGTTTGCTCTAGGTTTAGTAGTAAAAGATTTTATGACAGAAATTTTGAGGTTTGCCTTTTTGTTGAAAAAGATAACCAGATTAATAGCCTGCATGCATCACTTAAAAGATATAAAACTCTTTCAGTTTGTCTTTTTAGTAAATGCGTTATCCCTATCATAAAATGAAGCATTTTTCTTGTAAAATGCTTTTCCCATTTCTCAAATTTATGGAAAAAAAAGGACAAATCTCAGTTTTCCATACAAAAGGCAGTTGTTATTTGTTCATAATTAAACACTATATCATGTTGTCACAGTTACTTTCAACAAATTCCCCGTTTCAGGATAGGATGGAAATTCTCTTTATTATTTATATGTAGAGTGGAAAGTAAAAATAACTAATTCTCCAGAGAAAGAGAAAAAGAATTTTGTCGCTTTCAGTGTTTGGCTCTGATGGAGAACATGTAACACACGATGAGCTGCTCCAGATTTTCTGGCTTGAATAACCTCAGCGCTGACTATATTTACAGTTTGTATAGAACAAATACACCTGGCAAGGCTATGTTTCTTTTCCTTAAATATTTTTACTTGTTTAACAATTGCTGTTAGTTTGCATACTGCCTATCAGTGCCAGTTCTGCAACATGACCTACGTATAGGCAAAATACATTATGCCCGGATACACAAAATAATGCAGTACACAGAGAATACTTAGAAATTGGAACAAAACTACCATAAAACAACCCATAGTTGTTTAACAGTTAAGCTCACTACATACAAGCTTCCATTACATGCTTTTATAGATGGATGAAGATCTTAAGAATTTACGCAGATCTGAAATAGTGTCACAATTTGCGATCCGGTTTTGGATTTCGAAAGCTAACTTGGAAAGATGGAATTTCATCATGATGCAAAAAAAATTAAAGAGAAGAGATATCTTCCAGTGTTTTCCTGATCCAAGATCTGACTAATATTCCTATGATATTGAATAACACTAACAATAGCAATAATTTTACTCATGTTTTCCTTCACCAATCTAAAAATGCTCTCAGGGAAAACTTTCCTGATCTGTTATTAGCAGGGTACAAAAATGTCAATTCTAACTAAATCCAAGGATATAAACTTTTTTTTTTTTTTTTTTTTTTTTAAATTCAGTTTTACAGAAGATTAAGAGCAATAGTTCTGTATGAAAAAATTATGGAGCAGTGAAAGGATACAATAAAAGACCCACACCAGTTATATGAGGTTCAGGAAGAAGCAAATGAGTGATCCTGCACAGATTCTGGCATAGCATATGTGAGAAAAGCACAGCTGACATTCAGGCAGTTTCAGACAAGTCATTCAGTGCCATGGCCTTTTTCCTTGGATGAGGATTGATAGAGCAGCACCTGAGGTAACCATTAAAACTAGCCCAGAGTTGTCAGGGGAAGCAAAAGGACATCTCAAATAGTTCTTTTTTGAGCTTTTCAGAGATCGAGTACATGGAATGCTATATTAAGATGTTCTGTTTTCCAGATGTTGATGATTATCACCACCATACATGATCATATCAGATTGCAATATAACCCAGACACGTATTACTCAGGTATTGCAAAAAGCCTGAAGAAGAGATACCTGAAATATCTGCAATTCATGAGTAATTTCAGATACGCTCTGCAATTAAAAAAGGAAAAAAAAAAAAGGAAAGGTTGAGCGAACTGGGATTGTTTAGCTTGGAAAAGAGAAGGCTCCGGGGAGACCTCATTGCAGCCTTCAAGTACTTGAAGGGAACATATAAACAGGAGGGGGTATGACTGTTTAAAAGGGTGGATAGTGATAGGACAAGGGGGAATGGTTTTAAATTGAGACAGGGAGGTTTAGGTCAGATACGAGGAGGAAGTTTTTCACACAGAGGGTGGTGACGCACTGGAACAGGTTGCCCAAGGAGATTGTGGATGCCCCATCCCTGGAGGCATTCAAGGCCAGGCTGGATGTGGCTCTGGGCAGCCTGGTCTGGTAGTTGGTGACCCTGCACACAGCAGGGGGTTGAAACTGGATGATCATTGTGGTCATTTTCAACCCAGGCCATTCTGTGATTCTGTGAATTAATCAGAAAATAAAGCTGCCTATCTGAAAAAAAAAAACAAAACCCAAAAATACAAGAACATCAACACAGATTAGCTGTATTGATGACCACAGCAGTCATTTCTACTGTACAATTCTGTTGGGTCAATAGTATATGCAGTCACTGAAAAACATTAAACAATGAGAAATGTTCTGTTTTTACTTTTCTCAGTGAAAAGCAGACAAAATGAAATCCTTCCATCTTATCTCCATCTTTAACAGAAAGCTGAGTAACTGATAGCTGGTGACCAATCATTAGCAATACCACAACCAGCTGCCACCCTCAGTATGTAATAGAAGTACTAACACAGTTGGCTACTACTTGTGGCATTAAGCCAACTTGATTTTTTCCCTAGAATACATCAGTAACCCACAAAAGCAATGTTCATGACTTATTTGATGACACAAGTCTTTAAAAGAAGCGCTTCAACTTTACACTGATTTTATCCTAAGAATCCCTGACGCAATACTTAGAATAACTAACGTCAAGAAACAAGATACAAAGCTGGATTCATAATATCATTTTTTATTCAGAAATCCACTCTTTTCCTCTAGCTATTCAGATGTTTCTTACAAATAATTTAACGGTTTTCCTTGAATACCACTGCTGGACACTTGTCAATATTTCTCAAGGAAAAACTCTCCACAAGCCAGCAGCCAAAGAGGCCAAGATACTTCTGCTCTAAATGTCTGCTAAAGTGCTGCTACTTATTTAAGGCCAAACAACTTAAACAGCAAAACTATGGAATATGTAACACCACAGCCACACAAAAGCACTTATCATCTTGGTAGCAGACACTGATGTGTCTGACACTGACGTGATACTTCATTCCTACCACTACCAGATCTGCTCTGAAGTTCCAAACAGCAAAATTACATTGCCCGACCAAATAAATCAGACTGACTGCTATTCTCACTGCTGAACAGTAGCTACAGATATCTAGATCACAAAATCAATAAAGTTGGAAGAGATCATTAAGATCCTCTAGTCCAATCCTCAAACCATCCCCACCATGTCTACTGAGCCATGTCACTCAGTGCTACATCTCCGTGTTTCCTGAACATCTCTGTCCTTGGAGGTAACTCCACAAATTCCTTGAGAGCAGACCTGCTAGATTTCCTATTTCTGGGACAGCACAAGTTAGTAGGAAGACTGTGACAGGATCTGCACAGATGCTCTACACTTGTGTTGTGACCATCCTTACTCCAGAGCCCGATTATCTCTTGATATCACCTGCTCCAATGCGTCTCCTGTGCATCTACATGTACTAACAACCACACAGAGCTCCTTAACCCTTCCAGTCTTCCAAAAGAAATAAAACTGCTTCCTCTGTCTTTTCCTCCATTTCCTGAGCTCTGTGATGATCGAGTGAATGCATCTCCAGCCACCATTTTGAGCCAAAGGACTGCAGCAGATACATTTGTCCCTTCTTTGTTTCCTAATAACAACAACAACAAAAAAACCCACCTCTCTTTCAGGTCAGCTCAGTTCAGATTCTGTGATCAATAAACAGATTGAGATGGGGCTTAATAAAAAGCACAGTACACAGACATTTGAAGAAAAGAATCCCTGTGGCCTTTAGGGCTCCTTCTTCAGCAATGTATTACAACACTCTCAACAAGGAGATATGCCCTGTAGCTCTTAGAAAACTCTTGATTATTGGACACAACAATAGCTACTTGTGTGTTTGTACTCACTTGAACAAGCTGGCTGTAGCACCACGCTTAAACTGACCCCAGAAAAAAAGTTCTTTTGGTCTTGTCATATTTGGTGCATCCTTAGCCATGATGCTGGAGTAGATTAAGGCATACTGTAACTGTCTGCTTGGCAGCAATGGAAATAGCCACAGAGAAGCAGTCAGAACATTTATCAACCTCAACATCAACACAACACAGAGGTAGCCATGAAAAGTGCAGTTTCCACTAATGAAATTCAGTGCAGTAATATCCTAATATGAGATCTGCTAATTTCTATATCTAATCCCTTCCTCAAACTGAAGATCTCAATGTGTCTTTCCTTGATTGTCTATAAACAAATATGAAGTTTGTCTTCTCCAGCCAAAAACAGAAAAAGAGAACCTCCTTTATCTTCTGAATCTTTCAGTGTTTCTGAATTAGAGGAAAGAAGGAGGAGGAGAAAGCCTTTATTCTTCTTTTCAGATTTGGAATGTTATCCCCTTGTGACTGAACCAAATCTCTGCATCTGCCACAGCTATTAGTCTTCTCCAAATAGCAACTGAAGCAATATGGAACAGGCTTAATCCCTAGATAATTTCACAACCACTCATATGGTTCTGTATAGCAGCCATGAAAAAGAATCATTCTTGGTAATTTAATTCTTCTGTTGTTTGAAGAAACTATGACCCAAAGCAGGAATTTTGGATGTGTCTCCAGATTCAGGATAACACTGCAAACACAGAAGACAATGCTTGCTGAGATTTCTTTCCAATTTTTTTTAAGGGGACATTATTCCTAGCAAAAATGGTAAAGATTAATCCCCCTTATCTTTTAAAGGAAGCCATATATTTTGCAGAAATTATTAAATCTTCCTCACTTGCACTTGCAAACCTTAAGGTCTAAGACCTCAAGTCAACCTGCCAGCTCATACACTACAATCTTCACTCATGTGTAAGAGAAAATTTCCATCTGCATAGCCCTAACAGTACAGAAGGCACGCCAAAATGGAAACTGCATTATGCAAAGATTAATGACAGCAGATTAGCCTGTATAAGACAGTAAGCAAGAGAATGTCCTGGGAAAAATACAGGCCATCTCTTCCATGTAGACAGCCGTTTTCCTGCAAACAAACTGATGCATAAATATAATAACCTAAAGAAAAATCCACCTCATTATCTGTTACATCGCCAACTTTTTGTTTTGTTGATATTCTGAGAGCGGAAGTGGGAGCTAGTGAAAGAGACAGAAGATCTGGAGGCTTTCCCTTAAACAATTCAAAACCATACATAGGAATCTGCCATGGGATTCTAGCCAGGCACAGAGAGCAAGCAGTGTGATCTGAAATACAAGACAGCGGTAGACAGTTCCCAGGAAACGAATGTGTTAAGCTTTCCATTTTCCACATTGTCTTTTTTTCTTTCTTTTAACATTCTCTGTCCCAGATAAAACATGAATACCTCAATATGACATAACCTGAATGACACAACTATGCAAAAAGCTTCACATACGCAAGCTGTCAGTTCATTACTTTAATAAGCTTTAGTAATCTGCTCATATTGCTTTTCTTAATTAAATGTATCTAGGAGGGATTTCTGTTAAGAAGAACGGGATGCCTGTGAAAATTAATGTGGAAATACTGGACATAATACATGCATCTGTATGCCATTCTAGAGGAGAATGAGAAAATTTTAATATTCTTGCTATGCCTTTACACTTAAATAAACTTTAGCTTTAGTTTTATAAACAAGGAAAGGTTACATTTCATTCTTTTAATGGTCTGAATGCAATTCTGCATTTAAGATTCTGTATACTTTACCTTTTCTGTTGGTTCTAATAATTGTCTCAGACAACAGTAAAGAGCTTCCATTGCAAATTTCATTTATAGGCTTCTCTGGTGGTTTGTTGGCAGTATTTTCTTTCTTCATGTCCTTCTTTATTTCCTGCATAAGGAAAGGCAGGTGGAGAGGGAGAAGAAAAAGAAGTAAAAAAAAAAAAAAAGAGGTATTACAGAATATTCTAAATCTTAAGCTCCCATGATTTCTTATAACTTCTATGTGTACACCATCTATTCTAATGCTTCCCCAAAGAATCTATAGAAGTAGCAATGTCACAAAATGGAAGTCATTTTCAGTAACTCTTCCAACCGATACTTTTTTTTTTTCTTAAAAGGGGCTAAGTCCTTATTTAGGCATGGAAACTGTAGGACAGCTTTGCAGTTCCGTTACTAAAGATTACCAAAGCTGACTAGTGAAAAAAAACTCTGTTTATCCACTCATTAGCTGTACATTTGACACACAGGACAGAACGTGGTTCAGTGTTCCTTCTGCACAGACAGCTAAGTCTGCTTCCCCTATGTCAAGAAGCCCACAGAAACAACAACCACGGCAGGAAGAAAAATATTAAATAGGAAAATATGACAAATGTTTCCATAATTGGCAGAAGCATATAGAGCTGCTGTCAGAGCTGTTGCTAACCCTAGCACATTTTGCAACTGACAGCCTTTTAAGGTGATCATCCTCTTTGGCAGCGCACAGAAAACATGTGGTGGAGCAAAGCTTCATGAAAGTAAACCTGTGGACAGGGAACTGTCACATCAAAGAGGCTAGGCCATTTGTCTATTAACCACCATCTACCAAAAAAAAATAAAATCACAAGAAAATTTAGGCTTTGGCTCCAAGCTTTGCCCTAGGTCAGGAGGGGAGAACTCTTGTGTTCTTTGCTCCATCCTCCAGCTCCAAGCAGGGAGGGCAGCCATCTTGGGTCAGACCAGGCTGCTCGTAGCTTTGGTCAGGTCTTAAAAAATTTCCAAAGACAGAAACTGCACAATTGCACAAGCAACCTGCTCCACCGCTTGATGGATTGTGAAGAACATGTTCCCTATGCCCAGCTTGAACCTTGCTTTCTGTCTGCTCCCTGGATCATGCCCAGCAGAACTTGCTCCAGTCTACTGATATTTTTTCTGGTACTGATGGAATCAAAAGTGGTTGCTCTTCTCTGGATGTAGAGCAATGTGCCAGGTAAAGGAAAATACCAGTTCTCTCAATCTGCAGGTTGTGGGTCTGTTACGTAGCCCAGGAAACTGCTGGCAATGTTTGATGCCAAGGCACAAGACTAGCTCCTGTTCAGCAGGATCCACAGGCCCTTTTCAGCTGAGCTACTCTCAAACCCATAAGGCCCCAGTCAGTATCCAGAGATTCCTATTTTCCAGGGGCAGGAGGGCATTTGCCCTTTCCGGGATTCTTAAGGGTCCTGTATGGGTCCCTCTGGACAGCAGTTCTGACTTCAAGCATGTCAACTGACCCCTCTCCATTTCATGTAATTTGCAAATTCGATGAAATCCTCTCCATTGAACAGACATTGGAGACAGGTGGTGGCTTTGGACAGACTCTTCCCTCAGTAAAATGAAAACTTCGACCCTGAGAGCTGTCCTTCAACTCTTACATATTTGCTGCCCTCCTGTACATCACAGCACAGCAGCAACCTCTATCATCCCACACAGCATGATGGATCTCCTTCAGGTTTTCACCATATTAGCCATTAGGAAACACTTTCTTACCATGAGGGTGGTTAGACACTAGAATAGGCTTCCTAGTAAGGCGGTTGATGCTTTAAGCCCAGTGTTCAAGAGGCATTTGGACAATGCCCTCAATAACATGCTTTAACCTTTGGTTAGCCCTGACGTGGTCAGACAGTTCCCTTCCAACTTAACCATCCTATTCCATTCTGACTAGGACTTTTGCACTGTTTCTTGGTGGTATTTTGATTACAGCAAATACAGTTGCTCTCTGACTAGCTACAACTCCCACCCTCTGTGGGCCGATATGCTCTTAAGTAGGCCAATGGGGACTGGACAGGTACTGCAGGACATCCACATCATGCTGAAATCTCCTCCAAGCCACATAGCAAGAACACCTTGATACAAGACAGACCAAACTCAGTGACCTTGAAAGCCCTTTCCAGAATTATGTTCACCAGACAAATATCCATGGAGAGCCCTGCATGGCCTGCCCACAGACAGGTACACTCTCACAGTGCCAATAGCTTCAGAAGTACCTCAAAACCGCTTCTTTGGTACCCTTTTATACTTGATTCTGAGGCAGTGCCCAGTATAAACTTCATGAGTCGAAACGCTGCATTTTTCCTAGCCCAAGCAAAGATAATTGCAGGTTATTAGATCATTTTCCAGAGCTATTCCTTGGGAACTCCTGAAGTAAGCAACCTCACATTTCAACCACTAAATTTAAATCAGATTCTCCGATGCCACAAGCAGTCTCCACAGATTCAGTCTCCATCTCCTGTGTATGTGGGTTTTAGAGTGATTTCAACATGATGAACAGTTCTTTCTGGTAAGAAAGATCTTTTCTAATTGTATCCCAAACCATTATAAATCACAGAAAAATATTAAGGCAATCTCAATAAGCTTGTGCACTTTAGAATACTACAGTATTGACTGTGATAAAACTCCACCAGGTAGCAAAATTTAACACAATACCTGTATATCTGTGCCCTATTAAATGACCATTTCAAATTAGGAAATCTAGACATTAAGAACTTTCCTCTTTTCATAAGTATTTTCAAAAACTGTTACTCATTGACAGAGCAGCCTTCATGCCTTGTCAAGCTGGGGAGAAAAACAAAATGGGAATATAATAGTCGTCAAGGAGAAAAGTCTTTGGTCCACCCGTAACTTCTCATCTTCTTTTTAGGATTTAGCTTTGGGTTCAGAATTTCATCACCCATTACCTTTTGAGGAAAAAGTCTTATCTGTGTGCCTAGCACGCTGAAGTTCGTGCTCATCTATCAAAACGTTTCCTTTAATTTACAGTAAGTTCTTGAATCATGCCACTCACAAGAGTTACAGTCAATGTTTCTTTCAGAAAGTACTTGATAACAAAGTCCAAGAACTTCTGCCATGTTCACTACATGAAAGCTTCAAGACTTTTTTTTTTTTTTTTTTTTTTTACAGTTTTGACCTTTACAGGAAATTCAACCAAAGTTATTTGAGGAAATTGCTGCAACCCTTTCCATGACAGTAAGCGCAATGAAATGCTGTTCTATGCTGATGTAAATATGAAATGTTTCATCCAGCCATTCATTCCCCATTTTTTTTGGAAGCCATGAAAAGTTATGAGAAAAATCACTACAATACTTCAAAGTGACTTACATACGACTTTTGCATGCAAGGAGATTCTATATTCTGCAGGTGAGAGGTTTAATTAGAATCACTCAAAACTTCTTGAAAACAAAACACATTCATACTGAGAGTTAAAAGATGAAAAATAATGAGGCGTTCACAACTCGAGCTTTTACAGCCTGTACATTGCTTGAAGCCAAATATGGGAGTAGGATTAAGAACTCAGAATCATGTGCCGCCCATGGGAAAACTGCACAACACGTTCAAATTATCAAAAGATGACAATGGAAATGTCAGAAGCATTCTGACCCCTCTAAGATTCAGTGTGCAATGCCAGATCTTGAGAAGGCTTTTCCTTTAATCTCTTCTCTCAGAAACCACGCTTTACACTTCAAGAGACAACTGCCACCACAATTTCCTGCAAAAAACATTCTGCAACTTCAAACAGTATACAAATTCCATTACCCATTTATACTGAAACCTCAAAATACAACTCTGCTGCAATGTTCAGTCTTCCCAAGTCATTTTCTTTGATACTGTCACTAGTTAAGAAGTACTGAGTAATTATAAATGTACTTACATATAAAGGTAATTCCAATATCGAGAAAACTCTCATAGTTTTACTACAAAATAAACAATGCAGCTGGAACAAACCTTCCCAGCAACTGAACTAGCATCAATGTGAAAATTGTTTTCAATCAGAAACATGGTGGCAGCACTAAAATCCAGCACAAGTCTTGAACTCTATGAACAGCAAAATTACTACTCTATCCTGGGCTGCATCAAAAGAAATGTGGCCAGCAGGTCAGGGGTGGTGATCTCGCCCCCCTACTCTGTGCTGGTGAGAGCTCACCTGGCATACTGCGATGTGGAGACCTCAGTACAGGAGAGACACGGACCTGTTGGAGCACATCCAGAGGAGGGCTACAAAAATGATCCAAGGGATGGAACAACTGCTGTATGAGGACAGGCTGAAAGAGCTGGGGCTGTTCAGCCTGGAGAGAGAAGGCTCTGGGGAGGCTGGACAGCAGCCTTTCAGTATCTACAGAGGAGCTATAAACAAGAAGGAGACAGACTCTGTAGCAGGGTCCCGTGTGACAGGACAAAGGGAAGTGGTTTCTAACAAAAAGATGGGATATGTAGATCAGATATAATTTTTTTTTTTTTTTTTTTTTTTTTACAATGAAGGTGGTGAGGCACAGGTTGCCCAAAGTTGTGGTGGCTGCCCCATTCCTGAAGACACAGAAGGTCAGGCTGGGCAGTGCTCTGAGCACCCTGATCGAGCTGTAGGTTTCCCTGCCCACTGCAATGGAGTTGGACTAGATGGTCTTTAAGTGTCCCTTCCAGTTGCTATGATTCTATCATTCTGTGATCTAAACTTAAAAGCAACCAAAGTAATGCTCTTGAACTAATAAGCAACAGTTCCCTACTGCGGGATTTCATATCCTCCCTCCTCTTTCACTGTCTGCTTTCCCCTAGTTTATAGCAAACACTTGCCCAGATGCCTATCAAGCACGTGACAATCTTTAAATAAAGCTCCTGAGCCTCCTGCCTGTGCTAGTACCACCTCGTTCTGGGGTTATTTGTAAACCACAGCCTCCTAAGCCTCTCTCAATGAGTTCTTTGGTTTCTGCATCTTAACTTCAAAATCAAGTCTATTTCTGTGGCACACATGATTTCTATCTGATTTAGGGCCTGATGCAGAAAAGCATTATTTGTTGACTGAGCTTCACAGGCCAAACAGCCTCTCCACTCCAACAGCAGCAGTATGTAGAACAAAACATATTAAGGATAAAAGCTCTGACATGCCTTGCCCTCCTTTTTGTCTTGTTGCATCACATAAAAAATAGGCCAGCTTTTGTTTTACTCCTTCCTGGTACAAATAAACTTGTGAAGCCCATCCACCCACAGTCAGAAGTCTATCCTACAAATTGATTATTACAAGCAGTGTATGCTACGCTAACTGCAAGCCTGCTGTGCCAGAGAAGGCAGAGTAAAACCAGTTTCTGCTTCAACTGCTGGTGAATTCTCAGTGACCAACATCCTTGTTTAACACAGATGAAGATGGCAGTGTTAAGGTGCCCTTCCAAGAGCAGCTCCCAGGAGACTCTGCCCTTCCACACTCCAATCTCTCTGTTCCTCCCCTATATGTAAGTGCTGAGTACAGTGCAGCACACCAAATGCCCTCTTTTTAAACAATCTCCACATTCTTCCTTTTCTGAAACAGCTTTGTTACATCTTTCATATTTTCTTCTGATAATTAAAGATCTTTTGGATAGGATATGCACTTGCATATGCAGAAAGCCTTGTGCTTTTAGAAAGCTGAGTGCATATTTTATAATAAACAAAACTCAAATTTGTCAAGCCTTATGCAATCCTTCTGCTCTGGTTTTATACGAATGTGAGGTTTTATCCTGCATCCATTCATGTCAAGACAATATCCTTGTTCCGTGCTGTTAGCCTCAGTCATCATTCTTCTTTTCAAAAGGAGACAGCTCATATTCTCATTTACCATTTATTTCAGAAGTTACCAGGAAAAAAAAAAAGAATAAAAGGGGGAAAAAAAAGAGGATGAGAAACAGCAAGGAATAAAGTGGGAAGCATATGTTAACAAATGTGTACCAAATAATTAGTAATTAATTACAACTACAAAAAATACAAAAAATAAATAAGATAAGCATGCAATGCTGGGTGTTGGACCCCAAGCCCCACCCTAACCCCAGTGCTGTCACTCTGAGCAATGCAAAGTGGTCCAGGCCCAATGCTCTGTTCCAGGTCTTCTCTATCATGTACTCCAATGGCATCTACAGATGCCGCACCACAGAGGAAAAATACCAAGTGCTTATTTCCAAGATGTTACAGTCCAGGTGGAAGAAAAAGTACAACTGGTTAACAGAAACAGCAGCTGGCAGGAAGCATAGAGAAGCAGAACTGATCTGCACGGGCCAGGTGCATAAGCACTCAGCAGCATTTTGTAAGTGCTGCAATAAGACACCTTTAAAGACAACTTTGAAAGAGAGTAAGTTTGCAGATTTTCATATGCAGGTTCCCCAGGGAGCTGAAAAGTATAAAAGCAGAAGCTTGTTGTAAATTTATTTACTTAAGAGGTGCAGAAGACAGAAACCATAAACAGAACAGGGGCACAGAATCCAACCATGCATGGGTGAAGCACTGTGAATCAGAATGCCTTAGGTTGGAAGGAAGCTCAAGGCCCATCCAGCCCCAGCCCCTGCCATGGGCAGGGCTGCCCCCCACCAGCTCAGCTGCCCAGGGCCCCATCCAACCTGGCCTTGAGTGCCTCCAGGGATGGGGCACCACAGCTTCTCTGGACAGCTGTGCCAGCACCTCATTGCCCTCTGCAAAAAGAATTTCTTCCTAATGTCTAATCTAAATCTTCCCTCTTAGTTTAAAGCCATTCCTCCTTGTCCTGTCACTATCAGACAGTGAAGATGGTGACCAAAAGATTCTGAAACCTAAACAAGATATGAGTTTTGCATTTTTGAAACCTTACAGAGGTTACAAGTGCCTCTGTATAGCCTTGTACCCTTAACAAGGTACAGAAGAGATTGTATAGCTGAAGCAGGTTTTGTAATATGCAGGTGAACTGGAAGCGATATCCTTAGTTCATACTGTCATTAAGCAGACTGCTAGCACCTACCAGTGAACCCTGCAGCACACACACTCCTCCCCTGCTTTCAGTCTGGGGCAGAGAATTTTTTCTGTTTTACATATTCAGTGGTCTTTGTAAGTAGTGGGGCTCAGGGCACACAAGGCAATGCTGCAGCAAGAACCGCCATGGGGAAGATGCTTGGCAAGCTGCTTCCCACTTGGCAGCCTGTTCCTCCTCCTGCACTTCCATAACCTTTGTGACAGTGGAAGGTCTGCCAGACTTTCATCAGCTTGGATCTTCTGTCTTTCAGCTGTGTTTGGCAACAACAGAGCCCAATACGCGTGTTTCAGCTGCCCAGTGGTCTCAAAACAAACATGCATCTGTATATGTGCTTAGAAACATGCATGTGCTCAGTGTATCTGTGTGCACAGTATGGAGACACAAGTGCAGTGTGCCTCCACTCCAGTCCAGCTCCAGAGGACAGAAGTTATTCAACTAATTCCATTTTTTAACAGAATTACATTTATTCTCATAAAGATTCCATTTTCATTGAAATACCAAAAGTATCACTGCTTTTATAGAATCATAGAATGGCTTGGGTTGGAAGGGATCACGAGGATCTTGAAGCTCCAACCCCCCCACCACAAGCAGGGCTAACAACCTCCACATTTGGTACTAACCAGGCTGCCCAGGGCCCCATCCAACCTGGCCTTGAACACCTACAGGGATGGGGCATCCACAACCTCTCTGGACAGCCTGTTCCAGCACCTCACCACTCTCTCTGTAAAGAACTTCCCCCTGACATCCAACCTAAATCTACCTTCCTTCAACTTAAAACCATTTCCCCTTGTCCTGCAGTTATCTACCCTTTCAAAGAGTTGATTCCCCTCCTCTTTGTAGGCTCCCTTTAGGTACTGCAAGGCTGCAATGAGGTCACCCCGCTGCCTTCTTTTCTCCAGGCTGAACAAGCCCAGCTCCCTCAGCCTGTATTTGCAGGGGAGGTGCTCCAGCCCCTCTGATAATCTTCGCAGCCCTTTGCTAGGATATACAGTGTCATTTCTCATTCCTTCAGAGTGAGATATGCCAAAAGTTTGCATGTTAATATTGCTCCCCACCCCAGATACCTGGTCCTATGAAAAAGGCTTGCTGTTACAGGTTACAGTTTTAGATTGATATTTCTTGCTGTATACCTGCTGTCAGCATAAAAAGTCCTGTGCATATCAACCTGTAAAGCAAAGCTGATAAGGTATACAAGATAATATTTGAATCCATGAATTTCCAAGTTTGTATCTCTGTTCTTTCTCCCCCTTCTTACAACCACCCAATCTCAAGTAGATAAACCAGTACAGAGTAAGAGACAACACACATTCTTAGAAAGAAGCAATAGCAGACATTATCACAAAATGTAACGTGTTGGATAACCAGATAAAACATCTCTGTAACACAGATTCAGAGACAAAGTAGCAAAAATCCCTTGTTCAGAATCCTATCACACACCAGATGATCCTTAACAGCAGGATTTTCTAATGAGAACATTAACTGACTCATTCAATTGGGCCCTGCATTCTCTGTTTAAAATCATGTGGAAGATTCTTTTTTCTATGAAAGGATTTATCTTCTCTAAATAAGGGGGGGGGGGAGAAGAACAAAAGTTGCTGTATTCTGTTTTTGTGTAGCACAGCTGCAGAATATTTCAAATTTTCATTTCAGCCCCGCTTTGAAAAAAGCACTGGTGATGGTCCAAACAGCCATTTTTCTCTCCAACTAACACATCATACAAATTCCTACAGAATTTTCTAATCACACAGTTCTATGCTCCAGGATAAAGAACTGTGCCATGAAACCCATTGCACAAATTACACTGATTGTTATTGTTCTTCCATAGACCTGTCTTTCTGTTTGATCAGCTCAACTCCTCGACCCTCGAAAGGTGTTATAAAGGCTCTACAGAGAAGTCCACTGAACCTAGACAGATAGGGCAAGCACTGTGTAATTCCAGTACATAAAAAATTACAACCTAGACTTCAGAAGATGCATCAGTATTTTAAAAGTCAGACAAGCTGACTTTTTTCAAGGGAAAAAAGGGTTCATGAAAATATTTATCTGGAAAGATAGCTACAGGGTTATGAGATTTTTAGGGTTCTGTTTGTTTGTGTAATCAGTTGTATGAAAGTTAGCAAGCATTAATGAAATAAGATCCTGGATTAAATCAGGGTTAATGAGATCAGGAGCAGACACATCATTATTCAAATCACATACCATGTGAGCAGCACGCGCTGCCAGACTTGTAAATCAGATATTAGAATTTAGCACTCTTCTTTCTGCAGTCTGACAGCTTAGGGCTAGAGGTCTCCTCATAAATATTGCTGGCATACACCTGCCACAGCTTCACAAGAAAACTATTATGGTTTCAGTTTTTTCAAGTGATAAGCACCAGCAATTTCAAGAGGGTATAGATGGCAGAGGTAGCTCCTCAGTACTTCTGACAGCCATGTTCCTCAAGTCTTGCAACCCTTGTAGGCTGTCACGCCTAATTTGTTATCTAATTGTTTCCCTTCTTAATCTGGCCTTGCCTCCTGCAAACATTCAGCAGGTACAGGTTAACTCATGTGTGTTTGGAACAGGGCCAGACCCCTGGCAAATTCCTTTTTTGTCTAATACAGCCTTCTGACTTCCAACACATTGCAGATATGCTGATCTCCAGTGGCTTTTCTCTTTCCAGTATGTCTGGTATGTAAAGACTAAATAGGTCTGTTCTAATAAAAAAAGAAACTGAAAAGAGCAAGATTTTTAATGACCTCCATTAAAAAGTGTCCCAGAGCCACAGAAATCCTTTTACAAGAAGCGGGTCACGTGCTTCTTCAGAGCTAACAGGCTTAACCCTGAAGACTTAATATTTAGTGAAGAATCCTATTCATAGAAGCCTAAGAGTTGAGAAAACTGATCCAAACCTTAAAAATTTAGTCTCAAAAGTTTCCTGGCTAACATAGAGGAACACAGCAGCTGTCAAGCCCGTTACACATCAGACTATTTTCTCTTAATTGATTGAGTAGGCTGGAAGTCTCTGGATGAAGCAACTCTTTGCAGACCCTCTACATCCTCTGTACGCTTTGTGTGTTCTTTTAGAGCTGTGAAAAAAGAGGCAAGCAAGCAAATGGACATGGATGGGTCAATCTATTCAAAGAGAACAATGTCCTGCATTTTGGTCTTATGCAAGGAAAAAGAGGTATAAAAGAATGCAAACAGTAGAAATAACCTTGCTGAACACTGATCCAGAACAGCAAAGAGTGTTGCTTCAAGACTAGAAAAGGTATTCTCAGTGCTAGAACTGCTGAAGAAGTTTGATCTGTGATTGGTATTTGTAGGAGAGGTGCAGTTAAGCATGTCAGATGAGAGGAGAAGATTTGGTGATCATTATCCTCACCTCAGATTACTCAATCCCTTAATTGCTCAATGTTTGCAAAAGAGATTGGCATGTTACCTTTGAAGTAATGCATCATACTGAAACTTACCTTTGCAGTTTCTCAAGCTAGTGTTTACTCTGCCTGGAGGAAACTTTAAACAGTCTTGGATATCAGAGCCACTTAAACTCAACAGCTTGTATTAAAGGAAGAAAATATATAGAGGACATATTATGGTCAAGTCCACATGACAAAAACTGATGCATATCTGCCTAGCACATTCAGCAGAATTCCTGTTTATGGACAAGAACCATAGCATGAGAAAGTACGATCTTTGGATAAGTTTCCTTTGAAGCAGTGACGGGCATTTTGTAATGCTTTCCAAAGCAATGTGTGGTGCCAGTATGCACGCAGCTCACTGCTATTAAAGTAATACAACTCTACAAATAAAGCAGGCAACGTAAAAACACAAAATATGTAGTTCTGCTGAGAGGAAAGAAAAGCTTGAAGATGAGTTAAAGATAGTGAACAGACAGCAGATGCATGGAAGTCTTCAAGGATGAAGAAATGGTGCAGCTTGGTAATATATAGTAGCAATCTTTCAATAAAGACAGATTGGAATGCTAGGAATGACTCTTACTGATCTGCCACCTTGAACAGCCAAACAAAGACCAAATCAGCAAGCACAAAAATGAAGATTTCATTAATTACAAACTCATATGGAAGTTGTCTTTACGTATTTTTTCATGTACTTCATACCTAGGTGAAATTCACACATAGCTATGACAGTGCCTTAATTCAGCCTTCAGTCCTTTAAAGAGAATTGGCTATTCCTACATTTTGCTGCTGGTCATTTTTCATGTATAGTAGGGGAACAAAGAATAAGACAAGCTTTGCACAGCCAGTTTGACCTGATCAAATTCCTATTTACAGATACCTTCAGACCAAGGCGTTTTCATCAGCACATATTTTAGCATCCATCAGTAAATTTAATTTGGCACAGACTATGAAACATGAGGAAAGAGTTTGTGTGCTCTGTATTTCATGTTTTGCACAGGACGTGAGCAGTGACAAGAGTCACAGCATGTGAGCCCTGTGAGGAGCTGAAGTGCTGGAGCATTGGCCCCCACCCATAACAGGGACAGGGAGGTAGCTGGTGAGCAAGTTTATATGGGAAGCACCAACCAAATTTCTAAGTCCTACCAGCTGCAGCAAGCTCCTAAAGCAGCAATTTTGGAGTATGCTAGGTCCTTATAAATCATGTTTATCATTATTACTTACAATCCTTTTTCAAAAAAATCACTCACTTCCTCAGCTAGATAAGCTTTATCTCCCGTTTGCTGTGACCAGACCCATTCAAGTGACTCAACAGTAACTGGAAAAAGCCATAAAAAGGCAAAAACAAACAAACAAACAGACTTGAGTCTAATAAGAGCTGTACTGATCAAGTACTGGTAAACTCCATGTTTCCAGAATTTAAAATATTTATTAAAGACAAACACAGATGGAAAGGAATTGACTTTTTTCCATTTATTTGCACAGTTAAATACTTGAACAGAACTTTGCACTCCTTAACATGAGCACCACTGATAATTGGAAGTCTCAATAATTTGCCATTTGGATAACAAATAACACATAATGAAAAACTATTTCAGCTTTTCTATTCCCTCTCTTCATCACGTATCACATCCCTCTCTTTATTTATATATACTTGCAGGACTCGGGAAACTGTTAAGGATTCATTTATTTGTCTTAGTTTATCCCTGAAGTTCTTCCTATTCAGAATTTAAATTTTAAAAGCCATTTTCTATGCAAAAAATGCTTCTACGACCAGAAAAATAATGAGTGTCTTAATTTAGGTACTCAGGTTTCCTGGTAGATCTTTAAAATATTTACCCAGGTTTCTGAAGTATACAAGAAAAACTGGAAAAGCATATTACCTTCTTTTCACAAATTATGAGCTCTGTCCTTGCCTTAGGACATTTGCTTTCATACACTCAAAATTCGTGCAGGTAAAGAACCCTTTGATAAAAATACACCGTCTTCAAACTTAGCCCTTTGCCTTCCACCATCTGAAACTATAGAGGCTACCTGATAGGAAAATAAAAAGTCATTCCTGTTTATAAAAGGAAATGCATATACTGAATTAGATCCAACATTTAATGAAAAAGTCTGAGATTCAAGCCTAGCAAACTGGGAAAAATCCTCCAAACAGCATAGCAGTTGGACTAGGTAATATCCACCTTGTATCTGATGGAGCCTGCTCAGCTTTTTCCCTGAGTGTGATGAGGTACTGTTTATAAAGTCACAGCTGGAATAATGAGAGTAACACTTCCAAAAAGGCTGGTGCCTGGGTTAGGCTGCAAATCAGCCTTTCCACATTTCCTTTGACTACTGGAGAGACCTGAAAACATGCTTACAGCAATCACTAAGCATGCATTTTAAGAATAAGAGGCAGTGCTGATGAAAGGAAAAGAAAGAGCTTGTCATCAAATGTTACTATTCCTGTAGCTATCAAGATCTCCGAGGAGGGAAAGTGGGGAAAAGTAATGAAAAGGGAAGCTGGAGACTTTGATAAGAGGGTTAATAATCTAGGAGGTTGAACATCCATCCCAGTCAAAGACCTGCTATAGAAAGGGAGACTACTTCTCTCTCTTCCTTGAAAATGAAGTCCATCCAAAGACTCGGCTGCTAAATGCATGTTGCAACACAGCCAGAAGGCAGACAACCCAAATACTGGGTTTAGAACAGCAGAAGCACAAGTCAGCAGACAGAAGTAGACTAAAACCTAATGTGTCACCTACAATTGTTCGATAAACGCAGAGTTCTTGGGGAAAAGCAATTGAATTTGCCAAGTTCTGTGAAAGATCCATAAGATAAAAATTGACTGACTAGAGATAAATCATGAACTGCTCCATCGCTCCCTCTGCCCAGTCCCTTTGCTGAGATACTGAGTCCTTACTCCTGAATGACATCTCTAGCACACTGTGACAGCAGCAAATCAAAACCTGCACCAACATTTTCTTGTGAAAAATTATTAGCCTCTGCAAGTTTCTATATGAGGATTTTGAGCGGTAAAAAAGGAAAATTCAACTCCATTACAGTGTACTATTACAATCTGATAAGAGGCATACTCAGAACATTTTCCTTTTAGGATTACATGAAGATTATTCTCAATCTGTTGCATAGGTAATTTCTGTAAGTGACTACAAAGATACAAGGAGATAAGAAGTAGGTTATTTTCGGTATGCACAAAGGGGAGCTAAAGATCTTCTCAGGGTTACCATTTCAGTAAGCTTACTCTTTGAAAACAATGTTTCTCAACAGACTTTTTCTTTTTCTTTAGTCTGTGCATTTCTTCTATCAGCACAGAAGCCAGTTGCAATTAGACTACAGTGCACAATAAGTGAATAACTACTTGTGAATAGTTAGATTGCTTTAGGAAAACTAACATTAACATACTATCACCTTTTAAAATGATATCACTAATGTAATTTCTTCCTTTTTATAGCACTTTTCCACTTCAGTAGCAGATATATAGCTCTCCTCAACAGACTTGTAAAATCACACCTATAAACTGTGTTATGCACCTAACATTTTTTCCTCATAGTTCAGGAAAATAAATCATTATCCAAATGGAAGGATTTTTAGAAGCATAAGTTGGTGACATAACATTGCTGTGTACATCAACGCAGTGATTCTTACATGATGTAGTCAAAGAGTAGACATGATATTGTGCTGTCCTTCTACATCACATAGATTTACCATCAACCATAGCCACAGGTTTGTTATGTTCTACAGTTCCTCAAGACAGTGAAATTAGACAACTCTGGTCAATTGATCCTCTTAAGTTACATTTAAATTATAAGCAATGTTACAATTAAATTAATTAAATTTCAATAACTAAATTTAAGTTTAACAAAGAAAACAAGCAACAATAATAATAGAGGAGCTTGGAGCTTCTGCTCTTAAAAATTCACAGAGATCTTTCTTGAGCAGAAGAAATCAAACAAAGGCTAAATAAGACTAGATCACCACCCAATTCAAAAACAAAAAAAAAAGGAAGAGACAACACGTATCTACTCAGCCATTCCATTGTAACTTCTAACAAAGCATAAGACAGGCACTGGAAATACATACACAAAGCATCAAGCCTTTTCTCCTCAACTATCCTTTAAAGACAAGCAAGGAAACAGGACCCTGAACAAGACAGAGCTCCTTCATCTTTGTATTCACATGGGAATAATGAATGCTGCATGCATTAATTTGAACCAAGTAACCTCTAGACTCTTTGGTTACAAGGCATTCACAGTCTAATATGCTACCTCACTAATGCAAGCCTCGTGCAAGAACATAATGTTATTTTTCCTTCTTTTGCCTCAGGCTTTTAACATGCAGGGCATCCTTCTGCTCTACAAACTGAGCTAGGAAATGTCAGAACTAAGATTGCTGTGATACATGGAATGGATACAATCCCTTCTATTAAGCACAGATAGGATTTTTGATTGTCAAGAGAAAGAAAAACAAACTTATTTTTAACAACAGATTCTGCATTTAGATTTAATAGCTGTTGCCTTCTCCAGTTGCCTGAGCAATACAACAGATTAAAGCCAAAAGCCAGCACTCCTGTTTCTAAACTTCCCTTCAAAAATCTGCAGATTCATTTCTAATTTCACCATCCAAAAGCTCTTCCAACATGTACATAGCAGTCTACAGGAAATCCCTGTCCTTCTCTCTTCCAGGAGGTACAAAGTAGGTTCCAATAGGCTCAAACTTGACCACATCTGTGAAATAGGATGCTCTGTAATTTACCATTAAGGCTGTAACACAGACAAAACAATGTACCAAATACTCTTCTGCTGGTGTTCAGCGTACCCATAACCTACAAGTCATGGAACAAGTTTGGGGTTGGGTTTGGTCCACTCAGCAGTTTTGGGTTGTGCTGTTGTTTTTTGTTTTTTAAGTTTTCACGACTAGGTATGAAGGTTCAGACTCTACACAGAAATTTCCATGATCTACTAGGAAATGCACTCTAAGCTGTCCTACAGCACCAGGAATGGAGCTGTAAGGACAATCAAACTGCTAACACAGACCCAGGAACTCAATCCTACAGCTTAAAAAAATATGCTGATCTGGTGAAAGGCTGCTAGACACCAGGGATCATTGTTAGCTGCTATGGTTACCAACAGAGTTTCAACTCTGCAGACTGTAAACACTACCAAGTATAGAGCCAGATATACAGTTCATTATTGACAAAGCAAAGAGAAATTTGTGGCATAGGCAGAAGAGGAATCTCACGTGCCACATGACCTGCAACTCAGCTATGTGGACTTTCCAGAAGCTTTCTGAAATAAGCATTGAAGTCACCAAGGTTGTTGCTCAAGACATCCCCTTAAGCTGAACTTAAAATGTATTTCAGGACATTATCTCCAGTTTCTACTCCCTTCTATTAACATACTTAGCATAATCTCTGAAGCACAACAGGGGACATCCCACTGCTTCTGGCTCATTATCCTGACAACATTTAGCCATTAGAAAAATGCTTTTTTTAAAAAAAAAAAAAAAAAAAAAAAACACATCCAAAGGGGAGCTAAAGTTAAGTATGAGTGAAGGTGGAATAAAACAGGGAAATAAGATACTGGCGTCATGTTTTTAAGGAAGGCTCATTTAAAAACAGCAAAGAGATATCAAATAATTTCAAAGGTCAACCAAAAGAAAATGTGCTTTACTACTGATGCTCTTCACTATTAACTCATCACAGCTTCGACACATCTGACATACCTGCTCAGTGCTTTTGAGACCATTGCATTTACTGTCAGCCTTGTTCAGGTGGGCCTCCTCCTTTGGAATTATTTTCATAAATACCAGCAATCTGCCTAGAAGCTGAAACATGGATTCAATCTAGATTGTCTCAAAGACTGGCAAAGTAGTTTACTTACTACGATTCATAAGAAACAGATAACTACACATTTTTACAAAGATATGTTTGTAAAAAGTGTGAAAATAGTTTTCTTAAGATAGGATAAGTTATCCATATGCACATTTCATTATTATACATCATCTTTATTCAGGAATGGAGTTACCCTTTCCTCAGATTTCAAATAAATACTTTAAGTGACATGAATGTAGTATAACTGGTGCTCAGACTGCAAAAACATTGTGAAAAACAGTGAAGCTTAAGTAGTTCAGCTCTTGCTCTTTACCCTTTGCTCCAAATTCTGCATTGTCAGAGCTCTCACAAGCAGTACCTTTGCTCAGAGCGCAGCAGAACAGATCCACATGCCAGCATGCCTGAAACACGTCAGCACGGCTAGCACATAAGCCTAGATGAATGGCAGTTCAATTTTTACAAGCGCCATCAGCCCACAAGCACAGCCAGATCTCTGCAGAGATTTTCTGTTGCTGTCTAAGCCCTGCTGCTGTCACCTGGGCAAGCTATGGTATTAAGAAGGGGAATGTGAGCGCGAGGCAGAAAGCATTTTGTGAAACATCAACTACATAGAGATACTGGCCTTGCAGTGATCCTGCAAACCCACTGATCTTTGGCCAAACTACCTTTGCCTTTTACACACCAACTCCTTCCCAAATTACAGAGAGAAGAAAAGAAACTTGAGGACAAGAGACTAATGTGTGCATGGCCGAAATATTAATCACTTCTTGCTTCGTATTAGCTCTGACTTAGGCACATGTATCTGAGAATATTTGGAAAATAAAAGCCTTATCTATTCTTCCAGTGACACCAGAGAGCGCATAGAAGTAATTATGCCTCTGAGGCATACATCACACAGCAATCCTCTTGTGTACACATAATGTAGTAGTAGTTTATATTGGTATTTAGCAGCTTGTATAGGTTATAGGTTGTTTTATTTTTAAATACGCAGTAAATGTCCCTGTACAGAGCAGCATGCAATAGAATTAACCTGCCAGGTCAGAGCATCAGCCTATACTACTTCAACATCAGAAAAAGTGATAACACAGCTATCTTGGTTTTCTTGCCAATTAAACTGGTACACTAAGATTCCATATGGATTCTGAGTACTTCTGTTTTCAGTCTCCTTCATTACCAAGATATTTCATTGGTTAACCCCTCAGCTCTGCAATCACACTACACAGAGAGTAACTCCTCTCCCCCATTTGGATAATGATATATTTTGCTGAGCTTTGAGAAAAAAAGATGGGAAGAAAAAAGTGCAGGAGGTGACGAATGAATCCCGAGACTCCAAAGAAACTGTAAGAAGTGGAAACAACAGTAATGTCTATTTCCATATGCATTGAGAGAGCAACAACAGATTGTGAAACAACCCTGGAGCACTTCTGTAATGGTGACTGAAATCCATTCACTATCTCAAGGGAAAAAACAAGCCTCCTATCAATACACAAGAAGCCAGTCCATCTCTTCCTCATCCTTTTCCCCTGCAGTTTGCACCATTTTGTTCTAATAATACAGGTTTTCACTAGGAGCAGCTCCCAGCCCAGTGAAGGGTCCAGCACTAACAAGTTGTGTGAAGGCACCATCCAAGACCTTGATATTGCAAAGTCACAGAACGCTTTCGCTGCAACAGGAGAGAATATTGAAAATGCACCTTTGTTTTCAAGAGGAGAAGCCACTTCATGAAGAAAAGACATGGAGCTGTCTGCTTAACAACAGTGCACTTACATGAAATTAAGAAGGTTCGGTTTTACAATGCAAGAGAGCTTCCAAAGCACATAAAAATTCCTTGTTTTAGCTTTCACCACTTCAGCTGTTTGTAACATATTTAAACTGCCTGCACTGAGGAGAAAATTGAAGCAGGATCTCTGTAATGCAATTGCTACTGTCATAATAGTTATGTGCTTCCAAATCTATTTAGTGGGCTCTGGAGCACAGTACAAATCTTGTAAGGGTGGCTCAGCATTTGTGCCTGCCTAGCAGTGAGCAGATATCTCAGTCAATACTATATAGCTAATTGCAGATTTATCCCTGTCTGCATTACCATTACCTCTTAACTGCTGCTATGCTATTTTTTGCTGCAACAGATGTTTTTTTTTTTTTTCTTTTGGCATATAAGGAGATACATTTTGCTGTTTCACGATTCTTTTTCCTTCCTGAAAAGATGTGATCTGGCACTAAAATCATCTGCATTTCAAGCTGCAAACCTAGTGCTTAAGAGCTACCAGTGTAACACACACATGATGCTGTACAAACTGAAGGAGAACACACTTGGACAATATTTTTCAGTAATCAAATTTCACTTAATTCACAGCAGCCAACAGTATATATTAAGATAAAAAGATTCCAAGGTAAAGTGAATTGTGATTAACCAAATACATTCTTTGGCATGTGGACTTAGAGCATGCCCAGAGGCAGTCATGCCTGTCCCTGGTTAGAAGTTCTGCAACAGAAAGTGTTGTAACAGAAGAATAGTATCTCCAGCTAGAAACCCGATTCACCTTTATATTTTTGTTGGCGGTATTTTGTATTTGGAAGCTATCCATATTTTTCATTTATTTCATTTTATGCATTATGGATTAAAACAAAGCCAAATAATTTGGCTGATGCAGTAGGGAACATTTCATGCTTTTCAAATGGTTGCCAGAAATAAAGATAGGGAAATATCTACTTTGTATGAATAGTTATTTCTCTGGTTCTGTTTTAAAGCAAAAAGACACATTCAACAACAAAACCTAATTGCTTTTTTTCCTTTGGAAGTTTAACTTATCCTTGTATAACCTGTACAAGATCGGAATAAGTACTCTCCAATACTGCAAGCTGTTTCCTATTCTTTACCTAGCCATTATCTTGAAAAAGTTCTTTAAGAATCTACATAATGAAGTGTCTGAGATTTGAAAGAGAAAAATAAACCAAAATCTTCCATTAATTTCTCTCATTTCTAACAGGAATCTATATCTCAAAAAAACTACCTTAGAATCCTGAACTTTCGCAAAACGTACACTTAGAATCACATTTCAATATGACATGCCTTTAAATATTACCATGAGTAATATAAGGAATGTGCTTTTGGGTATCTAAATAAAAATCTGACCAATGCAGTGGAAAAAGAAAATAAAAATCACTTGGAAACAAAAATGCTCACAATTGTCAGACTTAAGAACAGTTGCTGAAATCTCTACAGATTTCATTATCACTAAGCAAGTTGGAGACTCTGTCCAGTCCTAAAGCCAATATGCTGCACATGCTGGGATACTTGGGAGCATTTACTGCAAGTCTGCAAAAACAAGGGCAGAATTTTCCTTTCCCAACAGCTCTCAGTTGTACCAGATGGCAATGGAACCCAGCACAGAAACTTGCACCAAGACTAAGCCTAGCACTTCCAGTGCTCCCATGCCAGCTCTGTAGCAGAAGGAAATCATCACAGTTCAATACAGAGAAACAAAAATACCAAGGGATGAGAAGCTAATATATTCTAATATGGATTTACCCAAGAAACTCACTGAAGAAGAAAATCAGGACAGAATGGAGGGAGAATCAGAGAATTTAGGTTGATGATCTGCCATACAAGGAGGGAAGCAAACACAGAATCTGACAGAAAGAGGAGGAGACTGCAAAAGACACAAGCTTAAGAAGCCTTCCAGGTATGACTAGGGAAGGGGCAGGCATATTTAGCATGGAAATAAGCACCAAGAATGTGCTGCAGCTTACTTGGGGGAAGAGCCAGGAGGAAGGGATGGAAAGCAATTGAAACAAGGTAGGGAGCCTGAATAAAATAAAACAAAAATAAAAAGCCTGGAGTAAGGCAGGAGTCTAGTGGAAAAAGTCTCATTTCATGTAATTAAAGACTAAAGAAATATTAAGTCCTGGGTAAACTGACATTTCCTGTAGTTCTGCAGTCAAGAAAGTTTCATGCAGTTCTGCAGTAAAGAAAGGACTGATTACACTACTGGAGGTAAAATGAAGGACTGGGAGGAGGATCATTTGAAAGGATATGGGAAAACTTGAAAGAGGAAATCAAAAGCATTTGGTTTGTTTGCTAGGTTTAAAATACATATGATTATTCTCTGTAAATATATCTAGGGGGAAGGAATGGTAGAATAACAGGAAAGAAAGGAATCTCCCTGGAGACACTCAAGGTCAGGCTGGACGGGGCTCTGAGCACCCTGATGGGGCTGTGGTGTCCCTGTTCATTGCAGGAAAGTTGGACTAGATGGCCTTCAGAGGTCCCTTCCACCTCTAATGATTCCATGATTCTATTAAACAAAACTATAAATAATGAGAACAAACGAGCCAAGATTTGCCAGGAGTAATGTGAGGCTGAACATGGGTGTATTTATTTATTTATTTAATCATGAAGGGAGTATCTTCATAACATCTGAAAAGAAGCAATGAGAACTGCTTTAAAAATGCACAAACATAACCAAAGTCCTAAAAGCTAAAACTTTCAAGCACCACCTCTAAATCCTTTAAAGAAGAACTTGCTGAGCTGATGAGACAAGCTCTGAGGTGTGTAACAGCCCCAGGCCCCTCACCTGGAGGCCTTACGCTTCCCCTCCCCAGTCAGGGAACCAGGAGGCAAGAACACGCTCTAAGACAAAACCCCCACGTGATTCTTCTCTCAGCCAGCTTTGCTTTTAGCCTTCTCACATCCAACAGTGACAGCCAAAAGCAGGGAGCCAAACTATGCTTCACCAGCAGACAGACACAGAAACACAGAGTTTTGGCGAACTTTGTCCTTCTTCTTAAGCTCTGTGCTTTGATTTCAAAACATTAATAATGCTTCTTCTGACAGCCCTGTGTACAACAGCTCCCGCTCTAAGGAAAGCAGCATTAACTGAATGATTCTTGTAATATAAAAATACACTTTACTGAAAGACCTATAACTGAAATAACAGGATTTCTAGATTTATTCTGGGACCCAGTGTAAGTCAAAAATAACATGTATGCACATTATCTACTCTGAAAAGAAGCCCTGTTCTGTTTTTAACTGCTGTTTAATCATCATCCTACTCACATTTAGAATAAATGTGCTCATATTCAAGGACGAAGTATTATTTCCACTGCAGTCAATCAGAACTACAGTGTCCCTTGGAGCGGAGATGAGGATTCCACTCCAGACAAAAGACCTGCCTTAAAACTACAGAATGCAGTAGTTACCATCAGTTAATTTTCCCGTTCAGGAGTAAAACTGGTACAAAACATCACAACTGAAAACATTTCATTTTTATTTCACCGGTGGGATTCCAAGAGAAACAGACTTTCCTCTTACGCAAAATAATCACAGAATCGTAGAATGCCCTGGGTTGAAAAGGACCACAATGATCATCTAATTTCGTGCTGCGTGATATGGTTTAGTACTAGTGGTGGCAATGGTGACGAGGAGACGGTTGGACTGGATGATCTTATAGGTCGTTTCCAACCTTGTGATTCTTGTAACCCCTCTGCTATGTGCAGGGTTGCCAACCGCCAGACCAGGCTTAACTGCAAGTAATTCATCATTTTTCTGCTAGGAGGAAGGCACATACATCTCCACAGTGGAGAGCTCACCCAAAACAACTGGTTGACGGAACGTTTCATTCAGCAGTTACCTGGCATCTTTTTGGTGAAAAAAGGCACAAAAGCACTCCACTGTTAAGTACACATATCATTCTGTGGATGTATTGTAACAAATGCTTTCAATTTGCACAGACGTTTTCAAAAACCCCTCTGTAAGACCATTAATCGATATATAAACAGGACTAGAAACTCCACCTAAACCACTTTCCTACAATGGCAGACTCTAGCACACCCATACGCTTATCACCCTTTTCGCCCTTATTCTTGACTCCCTGACTTCAAGGATATGCTAATCACATGTAAAAATAAAAAATGCTTTAGGTTAAAGCCGGATTGTTCACAGATGCCCTACATCCCCCCAGAAAAGGGCTTTGGCTCTGATCACACCCAAATCTCAGTTTTTTTCTACACTTTTTTTTTTTTCCAGCTGCATCGATACTTCACAGCTATATCTTTTCATCACTGACCTGGTTTTAATATAGCTTCTTCTGATCCAAAAGGTCCATTCCCTGGTAAATGACAGAAAATGCATGCACTCAAGCTTATTAGCAGCTCTATGAAATTAGCTTGACTTGTCTGCAATATGACAAAACAATAATAAATATAAGCATCCACGCTTTTCTAAAAGCATGATTCCATTTCAAACACAGCCTACCGACTGCTCCAAATCTAATTGCAGATTTATCCCTGCCTGCACCACTATTCCCTCTTGATTACTGCAAGTCTTTTTAAGAAAAAAAAAAAGAAAATGTGCACAGTAATAAATATATAAATATATAAAAAATAAAAAAAATTTACCAAGTAGGTAAATTATTAAAAAAATAACATTTGAAACCCAATATCTTGCACTCCTATGGGAATTAATGTGTTCTGCCTTGGTGCAGATACTTGATACGACACAAAGTAGCATTTAATTGCTCCACTCCTCCTGTGATAAATGTCAGGCTGTGTTCCCACTTTCTCACTATGGGTAAGGTTTGCAGCTGACAGGCAACCCATGCTGAGCAAAAGCTGGAAGCAGGTAACTGCTCTGAGGGGGTTGCACACTATTGCCCAGCAGAGCTGCTTCTCTAAAGCAGAAATGGAAGAGGAGGAAGTGAGAAGAGGAAGAAGCAAAGACAAAGAAGTCTCATGCGTTGCGTGTAATGTACAAAAATGTACAGCTAACACTCTCAGGGAATTTCTACAAATTTTTGAAGGAAGCTTTAGAAATTAGCATACCCAAAAGTGGGTATGCCTGAAGAGGGCAACAAGAACAGAGAGCTCGGAGCAGCCATCTCACTTCTCTGTCTGCACAGCCCTTAACCAACACTGACGTGGGCACACGTGTGCAGGCGGGCAGTTGAAGCCCAACAGAGTCCAAGGCAGTCAGGGCTCATTTAAATATCAATGTGCAAGTTAGATTTCTTGTGACAACATGCAGACATGCTGTCTGAGCATCCTCGGAGTTTTTTTTTCTTTCCATGGAAGGAATTAAGAGCTCAAAAGTTCATTAGGGAGAAAAAAAGCAAAGACTTATTAAATTTTTTTTATACAGGCACCCTGTCTTGGGGACAGAATACCAGTCCAGACAGAGTACTGCTATTTTTACTGTGCCTACATCACACATAACATGGGTCACCCAACATGACTTTGGATTTATTGAGGCCTGCCATTACAGAAGATGCACCACACACGCTGAAACATCTTAGGCCTAGCTTAATGGAAAGCAGACTTGCACTAACAAAGGCATTCACTAGCCTTCACTTCCACGGTTTTGTTTTGTTGTGTTTTAAGTCAGCCAAAATCTCGCATAGGTAAAAGAAAGCATCAACAAAGTACCCAGAGGAAGTAAATTTATCACAAGATTAAAAATATAAGTCATGGCAGAAAAATATTTGTCACCAAGCAGCAAAGACATTTTATTACTAAGCTCGCTCTAAAAGATGTTATACTTCCACTTCAGTAAAAACACAGAAATGAGGAATAAGGACTTAAGGCAATCCTTCACTTCACAATCCTTTCACCTTATACAAACCCATGTTCATGCTCTCTTTTGCACTAAACATACCAACGGTTTCATTTAAGTCTGATCACAAGCCAACCTTGGGCTGTATTTTAAACACTTCAGACCCTCCAATCAGCCCGTAACAACACCTCTATGCTATGAATCTAAAATGTATATCACTTCCCTGTATGCAAGGAAAAAAAGAGCACCTTCCTCTTGCAGGAACTGCATTCACTAGCTGTAAATTACGGAGGTTACAAAAGGCTAGCCAAGCAAAGTCATCTGTACCAATCATAGACAACACATGAGACCACTTTACAAAGATGCTTATACAGCGTAAATTGTTGCATTTACTTTTAGTATGTAAACTGGCTGGTCTTAAGTAATAAAACCATGCAGGCATTCCTTACAATAAATTGCACCCCAAAGATCAGCTGTCACAAGTATGTTGTGTAATAATCATAGTTGTCAAATTCTTTGAGGATTTCTTGAGACATCTACAGATTACTTTTCCTTCTTCTTGTCTGCATCCATCACAGCAGCTACTAGACAGAACTAACATTCAAAGCCACTCAACAGGCCAGACCAAATTTATTCCTACTTTTATCTTCCATGCCTGAATCTTTTGCATCTCTTTATTCACCTATATCTGATTTCTCTGATTTTCATTTGGAGATAAGTGGTCAGTAAATCTGTTTGCTTCTTTTACACCAAAGGATTAGGTCACACAGCTGTTGATAACTTAAAAACAATCAGCCATTCATACAGTGATGTAAACATGCACATTTGCACAGCTTGATGAAATACAGACTTGCTCCTACCAAGAATATCAGGGTTGCAGCCATGACGCAAATCAGAACTTTTCCAGGGTTGAATACGCTTTTCTGGCAATATCACAGACCAAAGAGAGAGACTATCTTCCTTATTACTTAATCTCTAAACTCCACCAGTTATTTTCTAGTTCCTCAGCATTCTAAAAGCCTGGTTTTAAACAACAGATGTATCAAAAATATAATTTTCCCTAAATCAAATTTATTGGTGGTAAATTTAGGAACCCCAATCACTTTTAATATACAACCTGTCCAGCTGCCTCCCATTGCTCCCTGCTAGTCTCAGGAGCTCCACTATCAGTACCAAGTAACTTTCTGCAGCACTGCAGAGAGAGAGAAAAGAATGACTCATCTGTGCCTCTTCCCAGATCTCTGAAGATCAGCTTCAGCTTGAACATGACAAGAGAACAGTCATTTTAAAAACAAGAAACTCACAACTCCTTCAGCTGCTACTCAGGAGTTTAAAAAGATTGACTGAGGAACAAACAACTGTTTGAGCTCCTTGATCACAGACTGAAGCAGCCAGGCTGGGGGAGAGATTGTGCCAAAATTGCTTGGGGTGTCCAAGATCCTGAAAGGACTGTGTCCATCTAATTGTAGTTACCAATATATGTTATGCCTCTTAATGGCACATCCTCTGAAAGGAAGATTTAAGAGTAGCTGTGGACTTACATATTTGCCACTTCATTTATGAAACTCTCCTTCAAATGACAGAGACAAACAGGTGGTTTCCAGGACTCATGACATTTCTCAAATAGTTATTTATGGGCGAATTCACAAACTGTTCAGGTAGAATTAGGCTTCCAAAACTGTGCATTCCAAAATCTCTTCTTCACAGCTGGTTTTAAAGAAAATCAGGAGAAATAAGTCCACAATACTACATAATAAATACCTGCAGTTCTTCCTCTTTCTTCCGAAACAGAAGGGAGAGTTTACTTTACTTCATTGATCTCTTACAACTGCAGTCAGATTTGAGATGAGTTTCTCTCATCTCTTCCCTTACTCCCAGGTACAGGAAACTCTAAACCATGTTTATCTGAAGTCCTAGTTGGCATCACAGGCATGATCTGAATCTAAAGCTTCCAGTTTCAGGTCCGTAACATTGAGGCCAACCACACAGAATCAACACTGTAATTGACCTTGAGTTCTTGGGTTGGAAGTGTAATATTCTGGGGAAACAGAATAACAAAAACTCCTTCCTCAACCCCATGAACTACCTATTACTTCAACTCAATTAATTCTTACTCTTTCTTAGGGTGTAGGTGTCACCTGTAACTCCGTGCAAGAAAGAGCCCTGTGAAGGGCTCCGACCAGCTCCCAGGCAGACAGATAGACCCACTATAGCCTGTACTACTGGTGTCCAAGACTGGATTGTGGGTGAGGTTGCTAGCCCTGCTTTTGGAGCAAGTACCCGGCCATCTTCAGAAGACTGAAACACATTCAGACTCATCAAGTGAAAGCTAACGACAGGGTAACTGCTATCACTCTGCAGCGAGGACAAATGTCGTAAGAATCATAGTTTTCAGAAGTGAAAAATGCAGGTTCATTTACAGAAGTAACACAAAAATAGATTTACTCTGCGTGCCCATGCTATTCTCCTGCTAATTTATATACAGATACTTTCTATGAAAATAAGCAACTGCTCTAATATCTGAAAACAATTTGGTGTAAGAAGTGTAATAAATTCCTAATGTCTCTGCAGATTCAAAAATCATTTCTATAAGTGGCAAAAAGTGTGGAAATAAGGAGCCAGAGTTACAAGTTTGAAAATTTCAACATAATTTTAGGAATTAATGAAAAAAAATCCCCAAACACCTTTCTCTCATTTCTTTAATATTGGGAAGATAAATTCATGAGGTATAAAACATTATAAATCCACTGAGATGAACATTCCCTGAGGTATGTACTGCATAATACTGGCATAGCTTCCACTATGGCTAACTAATTAAACTCGTGCCTTAGGCTTTAGCGATGTCAGTTCATCTATTTCAGATTTACTCTGCTTTTAAAAAGTAAGCAGATAATTTTCATGAACGCTATCATATTTTTCTAAATAGAAGTTGATTACTTAACTAAAGATCTTTTTAATTAGAAATACACTGTAAAGCAGATGTATTTGAGATAAGGTATTTGAATAAATATGGTAAAGTTACACACCTTCATGACTGCTGGTCATCTCACCTGATTAGGCAGCAGCTCTTTCTTTTCCTTATGAAAAATGAAGGAGTCCTAAAAAGAGCTTTGCACTTGATAGATGGCACTTCAAACAGAAAATGAGATGCTCATACAAGCTGATGATGAACATCTGTCCATGAATCTCAATGCCTGAAGAATTATCAGCATTACTGCACTATGCTGCACTTCTTTGAGCTGTAAAAGCCCTCTGGATTAGGTCATTCGTAACAGTAAACTACGGCAATGGTTAGCTCTTTCTGTTTTAGCAGAATAGCTATAAACTCACATTAAACTGCTTCTATGATAAAATGCTGCAGCTCTCTACCTCACTCTTATTGCTTTTGTCAGCACGTAGAAAGCAATTCTAGTTCATCCTCAGACCAATGTGAAAAACAAAAAATTAATGATTTATCAGTATTCAATCTTACTGTACTCACAGAGGTGAGCTGCAAGCAACCTTTTTTCATAGTAAAATAGGGGTCAGCCCTTTTTGGCTTGCACTACCTCTGAGGCATCCAGTCCCGCATTCTGAATTTAATATCAATCTCGGTTCAGGGAGTAGGAGGTATGTATTCACAACAGCAGACCCAAAATTAAACCGTATCAGGAGACAGATTGGGATTCATCATTTGGGGTTAGAATATAAATGTAGACTGAAACTCTTTACTATCAGAGATAGCGTCCAAAGGAGGGCCACGAAGTCGGTGAAGGGCTTGGAGGGCAAGTATGAGGAGCAGCTGAGGCTGTCAGTTTGCTCAGCGCACAGCAGAGGAGCTGAGGGGAGGCCTGACGGCGGCTGCAGCTCCTCCCAGGGAGCGGAGGGGCAGCGCTGAGCTCTGCTCTGTGTGACAGCGACAGGGCCCGAGGGAACGGCGTGGAGCTGCGTCAGGGGAGGGCGGCTGGGGGTCAGGGAAAGGGGCTGCACTACAGGGCGCTGGGCGGGGAACGGGATGCACAGGGCTGTGGGCACGGCCACCAGTGCCGGAGTTCAAGGAAAGTCTGGACGGCGCTCTCAGACATTGGGTTTGATTTTGGATGGTGCTGTGTGGAGCCAGGGGTTGGACTCCACAATCCCTGTGGGTCCCTTCCAACTCAGGTTATTCTCAGAGTCTATGACACTAAAAAAGAGGGCAGTCCTACAACACTTCTTGTTACAAAGTTGGGAGAAGGCAGCAAAATAACAACAGTGACTTTTCAACTGCAGCAGCATTTGGTAAAGCAGTCCCTTCTGAGCTGCTAGTCATCCTAATTGCTGCAACTCAATTTAAAGGGCAAAATAATTTCCATGTTAAATAGAAAACTATTTTTTACCAAAAGAGCTTCAGCTCATCCACAAACTCCTCTGATCACACTACTTATGAGATCATTTTAGAGACACTACATTCATGTGAACAAGTTGTGTTTAAAATCATTCATGTTTTACCTAAATAATCACAAAAAAAAAACCACCTGGAAGTAAGATGAGAAACACATTGTCTTCAATTGGTTTTACTTCTGATACACTATTCTCAAAAAAAAAAAAAAAAAAAAAAAAAAAAGAGGCAACTAGATGTTATTTTTTCTTGCATTAGATCAGGCTTGAATTTACATATCATTCACTAAGAACTGAACTGCTGTTTGCCGTCTGCACTGTTAGTTTATTTAAGATGCCTTATTTAGCATCTTTTATGCACAAAGTGCTACCAAACAGTATGCCAGACTGGTTAAGTGCTGGTGTCACAGAAGCCTCTACAGTAAGAATTACAAAGCTAGCAAAAGCTCAGATTGAACGTTCTACTTGAATGTTTAGATCTATTTCACTGTAAGTAGGTATTCGAGGTATCAATAAAGAGCCAAAGTTACATAAAGGCATGAAGAATTTTAAATAATAGTCATTAATTAGATATTAACTAGGTATTTATGTGGAAAAGAAAGGTTATATTAATGGAGGCGTTCAGTGCTTAGCATTCAGAGTGCTCGGAGCCCTAGGGCCCAAAGTATTTATAATTGGCTGCAGAACAAAGACATGTTGCATTGCTCCAATACCGAGATTCCTCAGCTTGAACAATAACTATCTCTAGAAGGTTTCAAGGGAACCATTTGCAGAGAAGCTAGTTCAAAACTACAGTCATAAGGAACCCTGATCCTTAAAGGTGACCAAGAAAGATGGAATAAATAATACTGTTGCTACAGACAGGAAAAAAGAATTCCAAATGACATTCAGCCTCTGCAAATATGATAAATGTAAGGATGATTGTATAATCAAAGAATATTAGGATGCTATAATCACAAAATAAACAAGAGAGTTAGGCAAAGCAGACTATGATAACAAAAGAGAATAAATAGAAGGCTTACCCCTATCCTGGGCTCACTCACAAAACACCAGCAGATTTCATGGAAAAAAAATGACCCCATAGATATGCCATTTTAAATCATAACATTGGCCCATGCAGTTTGCAGTAGGCTGTGCTGCGGCTCAGAGATTCCAGGAGTATGGATTGGGCAAGGATAAGAGACACATGTACGGAGCTATATGCTAACCTTTCAAAACAGAAACATAACTTGAAGCAAATACATCATATTAATGGCAGTGTGCAGTGCCACCCAAAGGTCAATTGACTTGGTGAGATTTGGGTCAAATCCGTGAAGCTAATGAAATACTACTAATAAAAGATTCCATAGAACACAGCTATACAAGTTAAATGTTGTGAGAGTTTTGGAACATTTGTCAAAAGTGAAATGCTGAAAGGCAATCTGGAAAACAAAGTCAGACAAACTAATTTCAATTAGGCTGCTGACTGCAATTTTAGAGGAGGCTAACTAGATGAAATCAATATAAAATCATCACAACACATTTTAAGAGCCTACAGGACAAAGCCGTGCAGACATGTCTGTCTTTCTTTGCTAGCGGACGCCACAGAATACAATTTTTTTAATTCAAGTTCTCCTAAAGGCTGTTTTCTGTACAAAGAGATGCAGGGTTCCACTGGACAGTTCCTCAAAACCATTCTGCTTAACCTCAGTGCTCCAGTTCTGAATTCCCTATGCATGCACCAAACTTCTGCTCCCTCTGCCATCCTGCCGTATTACTAAGCCTCAGTACAAGAAGAGGAGTAGAGGTGGCTTACAGACACTGCTGAAAAAGCCAAGGGGAAATACTTATTATCAGGGAGTGACAATTGAGGAAAAAGAGACAAGAAAATTCACTAAAAAAGCGAGAAAAGTGAGCACAGCAGAGGATGAATTTGAACATTACTCTGCATTTACTCCAGTTCACTTTCTTACTGTTTGGTTTTGTTTTGTTCATTCTGTAGCACTTACACTTCTCTGCATACTATCCTGGGTTATGGTGCCCTAACCCAGAATATTTTATCCTTAACGCGTATCTTTGCTCTCCACTCCGTTTCAGTCACCCTTCTCAGATTCAGTCCTTATTATTAATTCAAAGACAACACCGTATGTAGTTCTTTTTGTCCCTTTCCTTTTTTCTTTCTGTCTATTTTAACATGGGTCATCTGTTTTGGCTGTCAGAGACATAACAAAATTGTTCCTGTGCTGCAACGCTGGAATTTCACTACTTCTCTTAAATTTTACAACTGAAGTCTAGTACCAATCTAATACCAGTTCCCTGCAAGTTTATCCTAGGTTTACAAGTAGGAGAGGCAACTATTCCACTTCTAAGTGCAATCTAGATCAGAGTTAGTCATGGCTATGTCTCTGCCAAGTGTCCTCAGGGACTAAATTCTACTGCAAGATTTGTTTTTCGTGCATCCCTCACACATGTAAAACACATTCAGAATATGGCTGCTGAAAATAAACTTTACTTCAAGATAGAACAGGCTGATCAAATGCTCCAATCTGAAAAGATCTTGTTAATACAGAGGCTTTTATCTTAGCAGAGCTCTCCATGAATGACAAAAGAAGACGTATGATTCATTTGGCAGCCAAATTATTCTAATCACTCCACAAAGACATATAAAGTCCCATACACACCGCAATTTTTGTCTTCCATAATCATTTTTCTTTCCCCATTCACTCCATCATTTTTATCTAAATTATTAAATCCTTCTTTCCTCTTGTTACAGCTGGAGAATTCTCTGACTGCGGGAAGGAAGGATCTCATAAGAAAACGTAATTAGCAGTAAAAGAAAGAGGGTTATACAGAAAAGATGGCTCTACTGGAACCACAAAATGGAGGCTATTCCAGGAGAATGAAAAACCTTATCTCCATATACGATGTCTTTAACAAAACTCATTCCAGCCTGCATCCTGCTTACTAGATAGTGTGCAGATGGTTCACTGCCTGACAGATTCAGTCCACACACACAAAATCAGTTTTGGTAAAAAGCAGTGTTGGAGGAAAAAAACCCAAATGTACATCAAGTAGCTAATGAGATGAGAGTAATCTTGATGGCGTGGAAAAATTCAAAGTAATCATAGATGTAGAGCTTTAAAAATTAATCTTATAATGGGACAAGTTTCAAAGAATGTTACATCAGTTCACATTATTTAGAAAAAGCCACTGAAAATAGTGATCTGTATTTCAAAACAATTTGCAGATTTTTTTCTCATATTGTTTTGAATCTATTTGGTAAGTATAGGACCACAAATTGATTTACAGGCCACTGAAAACAATAGGAAATGGTTAGATGAATAACAGATGAGTCAAAGTCAACATACATTACCATGAGGCTTAATATGGAATGCTATGTATATCATTCTTTATCAGGCCATTTCTATCCAGCACATGAACATAAAACAGTATATCAAGCAAAGAAAGCATCTTAAATGTCTGTTTAAAAACAAACAGGATTGATGATAGGACAAGAGGGAATGGCTGCAAACTAGAGGAAGGGAGGTTTAAATTGGATGTCAGGGGGAGGTTTTTACAGAGAGAGTGTGAGGTGCTGGAACAGGCTGCTGGGAGAGGTTGTGGATGCCCCGTCCCTGAAGGTGTTTAAGGCAGGTTGGGCAGGGCCCTGGGAATCTGATCCAGTACTTAACCTAGTGGCTGCTGCCCTGCCTATGGCAGGGGGGTTTGGAACTTGATCCCTGAGATCCCTTCCAACCACATACATCATGTGAAAAGGAAGAAAACCCACCTTAATTCAAAGGAAAATGCTTTGACAAAAGTGATAAAAAGTGGTCACTAATAAAGTAAAGCTAAAGTGTAAGGGAATATTTCTAACAGAAGAGCAAAAAGACTACTTTAGACATTGTCCTGGTTTTATCAGTATTCCATATCATAACAGCTTGTTGGGTGCATAGACACAGTGCACTGCAGAGCTGTTTCCTGCTCAGCAGTCTCGTGAATACTGATTCTCCCAGGGGAAGATACACTGGGATGTACTGCAATTCTGAAAAGTCCTCACAAGAATTCAAATTCCATGTGATAGGGAAAGAGCTCTCTAGTCTTTTCTGGAAAGTAAGCAGTGGAGGGCCTGTCAATAAAGGTTCAAATGGACTCTCCCTTCTCCAGTTTTATTTTTGGTTCATTTTGATTTATTACTCCAAATTGGAGGCAGAAATGGAGGGAGTCAGACAAATTCACGTGCAACCTGCTTTAAATCCACAGTTTGGGGCTAAACAGCCCCAAACTCCTCCTCTGGCACATCCAGTTGGAGAGGAAGACAACGCTGATGAGAAATGGCAAATTGTCACAAGAACGGCTAACAAAAGGAAGAAGCCTGCCCCAAAGCCTGAGGTGCCTCTGCAGAGCCACTTCATGGTTCTGCAGACTGAGAAGGAAAAAGTAACAGGTTAGTAATCAGAGATAAGTAAGGCAGCCAGACCAGCTCCCTGTTCACAGCTACCACAACTAAGAAAAAGTGAAGAAATGATAGTGGTGGGTGATTCTCTTCTGAGGACTACAGAGGCACCCATTTGTCATCCTGACCCACTATCTAGAGAGGTCTGCTGCTTGCCAGGGGCCCACATTAGGGATGGGATGTAGAGACTGCCTGACCTTGTATGTCCCACAGACTACTATCCACTGCTGCTGTTTCACGTAGGCACCAGTGTAACCAGCTGTTAGCAATCTGAAGAATATCAAGAGCAACTATAAAAAGACATGGTGGCGTGGCTCTCATGACTGGAACACAGGAAGAGACAGGTATAAACTCTTTAGGAAAGACAGGCAAGGGAAAAGGGGAGGGCATGCTAGCCTCTACATCAATGACCAGCTGGAGTCTATGGAGATCCACCTGGGGATAGATGAGGAGCTGAGAGCTTATGGGTTAGGGTTAAAAGGAAGGCAGGGGAAGGAGGCACTGTAGTGGGAGTGTGCTACAGGCTGCCTGATCAGGAAGACGGAGTGGATTAGGTCCCCTATAAAAAGATATGAGCAGCTTCATGTTCATAAAACATGGGGGACTTCAACCACCCCAATATCTGTTGGAGGGACAACACGGCAGGGCACTATTAAGTACTTGGAGAAGGAAGATCTACCAGCTGTAAGTGAAGATCAGGTTCAAGATCATCTAAAGAACCCAAAGGCACGCAAGTCTACGGGGTCTGTTAAGATCCATCCACAGGTTCTGAGGAAATGAGGATGAAGTTGTCAACCTGCTACCCATTATATTTGAAAGGTTGTGGCAGTCTGGTGAAGTTACTACAGATTGAAAAAGGGGAAACATAAGCCCCATTTTCAAGAAGGGAAGAAAAGATGATCCAGGGAACAACAGGCAAGTCAGTCTCACCTCTGTGCCTGGCAAGATCATGTAGCAGATCCTCCTGACAGCCCTACTAAGGTATATGGAAAATAAAGACAACACCAAGCTGAGTGGTACAGCTGACATGCAAGACGGAAGGAATGATGTCTTCCAGAGGGACCTGGACAGGCTTGAGAGGTGGGTGAATGCCAACCTCATGAAGTTCAACAAGGCCAAGTGTAAGGTTCTCTGTACCTGAGTCAGGACAATCACAAGCACAGATACAGGCTGGGGGAAGAATGGCTTGACAGCAGCTCAGATGAGAAGGATTTGGGTGTGCTGGTTGATGAAAGATTCAACATAAGCCGGCAATGTGCACTTGCAGCCCAGAAGGCCAACTGGATCCTGGGCTGCATCAAGAGAATGAGAAGTATGACCAGCAGGCTGAGGGAGGAGATTCTGCCCCTCTGCTCTTGTGAGACCCCATCTGGAGTACTGCATCCAGTTCTGAGTCCCCTACACAAGAAGCTGTTGGAGCAGGTCCAGAAGAGGGCCACAAAGATGATCAGAGATCTAGAGTACCTCCCCTATGAAGACAGCCTGACAGAGCTGGGGCTTTTCAGCCTAGAGAAGAGAAGGCTCTGGGGCACCTTATAGCAACCTTCCAGTATCTGAAGGGGCCTACAGGAAAGCTGAGGAGGACCTTTTTATAAGAGCATGTAGTGACAGGACATGGGGAAAAGGTTTTAAACTGGAAGAGAGTAGATGTAGACTAGATACTAGGAAAAAATTCCTCACCATGAGGGTGGTGAGACACTGGAACATTGCCCAGCGATGCTGTGAATGCCTCCTCCCTGGAAGCATTCAAGACCAGGCTGGATGGGGCTTTGAGCAACATGGTTAAGAGGAAGGTGTCCCTGCCTATAGCAGGGGGGTTGGAACTGGATGATCATGAAGGTCCCTTCCAGCCCAAACCATTCTATGATTCTGTGATTATTCTGTATTATGTTACATTCCTTTCAATAAATTAAGTTTATCCTATCAGATTTTTCCCTCTTCCTTTCCATTCTCCTTTCTCCTGAGGGCAAGGAGGGCTGTCACATAATTAACTCTTCAAACTGCAACAAAGATGAAGTTGGATAAATCTATGATAGGGTGTCTGCAAGATTAGGGGGACTGGGCCTATGACCAAAAAGATGTTTTTTGAGCTCATCCTATGTTCTTGCTTTCTCATTCATAAATAATTCAGTACAAACACATTTAGCAGGCCTTTCTTTCTTGTAAGTAATTTGAAGCTACTTAGAATAACATCTCTCAATTGTGGTTGATTAATACTCTGGTATTTATACTTTCTTGTATACAACATTCTCCAGCAGTTCCTTACAAGCACTCTCCTCTGTTGATTCTTTTCCATCAGACAAGGCTTCTATTCAAGAATAAAAACTGCTGCCCTTCATGCAATGCAGATAACTCCTCTGTGTAGCTGTGTACTTTCACAACAGGTTACTTACAACTTGCAATGAGTTAAGACCCCACCTTTTCACAGTTAAATGTCACTTCAGAAGTTTTAGATACGAAAAGAAAGGAGAGAGACAAAAGCATATTGCACAAAAGCTCAGCTAAGCACTCAGGAAGCTAAGATAAAAGCGAAAAACAACTAAAGGCAATGGAGTCCATTCAGCCTATTCATATGCTTCAAGAATCACAATTTCATAATGCTACTAAATCTTCTTTCTTGGCATAAGTGCATATGTGTGTAAGCAGTGGGAAAGGCACATTTTTAATTGGAGTGTGAAAAATGCTGCTCATTAAAGGAAAAAAAAAAAAGTAGATATAATTAGAAGTGGGAACTAAAACAGGCACTCCATGGGATTATACAAAAAAGGCATCCCCTGTTCACAAGATACAGCCTCTAGGTGGGCCCAGAGCCTTATCCTCCATATTTCAACTTGCATTCCTGTTTACTAATTCATACATGAACTGTCTCTATAAAGCCGAAGTACAGAAATAAAACTGTTTTTACAGATTCACAGAATTATTGAAGCAGGAGGGCACCTCTGGAAATGATCTAGTCCAACCTTCTGGCTCTGAGCATGGTCAATTACTGCAGGATGCTCAAGGCTGTCCAGTTGGGTTTTAAGGATGGGCACTCCATAATGTCTCCAGGCAACCTGTTTCACTGTTTGACCAGCTTTACAGTAAAATATTCTTCTTCATATATTTAAGTGTGTTTTTCTGTATTTCCATTTATGCCCATTGTCACTCATCCTCTCACTGCATATCAATTTGTAGATGGGCTCTAATGTGCAGGTGGGCTCCACATCAGGTATTCAGACACATTTTCAGGTCACAAAAATTTTCTCCTCTCCAGGCTAAACAGTTCCATATCCCTCAGCCTCTTCTATGTCAGATGTTCCAATCCTCCACTTGTCTTCATGGCTTTTCGCTGGACTCACTCCAGCACATCCATGTCTCTCTTGTATGAGAGAATGCAGAACCAGACACAGCACATCAGGTTTTTCTCAGCAGACTCAGTATACAAGAAAGATCACTTCTCTCAACCTGCTGGCAATGCCCTGCCTAATGTAGCTCAGGAAGCACACCTTCCTGACTTACATTCTTGGTGCCCATCAGGATCGCCAGGTCCTTCTCACCAAAGCTGCTTGCCTAGCCAGTCAGTTCCAGCCTATACTGGTGCACGGGGCTATTCCTCTTGGGTGTGGGACTCACTATTTCCTGTTGCTCGTGAAGATCCTGTCTGACCATTTCTTCCAGTCCGTTAAGGTTTCTCTGAAAGGCGTCTCAACCAGCTGCTTTGACTAACATTCCTCCCAGTTTTGTATCATCTGCACTCTGTCCTATCATCCAAGGTCATTAGTGAAGATGTTAAGCAGGAGTAGCCCCCATTACCCACCTCTGAGGAACACTTCCAGTCCAGCCTTCAGCTGGATCTCACACTGCTTATCAAAACACTAAGCTCTGCAGTTCAGTCAGTTTTCACTCCACCTCACTGACCATTTACTAGTCTGCACTTCAAACGTTTGTCATTGAAGACACTATGGGAGGATGTCAAAAGCCTTCCTAAACTTAATATCAACAATGCCAATTTCTATCTCATCCTTATAAAGTCAGTGATCTCATCATAGAAGGCATTCAGGTTAACCAGACATGATTTCACCTTCATAACTACACGCTGATAATTCCATAATTGCCTTCTTGGCCTTTATATGTTTGGAAATGTTGAGGCTGGTGTTCCCCAGATTCTTCTCCTTCTGAAGGCACAAACTACATCTGTTTTCTATCTAGGCCTCAAGGACATTGTCCAACTTTCTGGGAACAATGATTTTTCTTTTACAAAAAAATCTCCCCAGCGATTGTCTTCCAGGCTATGCATCATCTACTCTACCTAAATGATGTAGGAATGAAAACAACACTTGTTTTTCAGATACCAGGATTGCAGCAATGATGGATGGGGGAACAGAATGCTTTATACTGTGGAAAGAGCTATGAACTAGACTGAACGAAACTCAACAGAATAAAATAGGACTCACCAAACCAGAACACTGCAAATAAAACTATCTGTACTTTTGCAATAAATCATAACACAGACCAAGCACTCACGTGAGGGAAAGAGGAAATGAAGTCATGTAAGACATAACTATTCAAAAGTAATTACAGCACTGATTAGACAGTTGTGGTTAAGCTAACTGTCACCTTTCAGATTAAAATGTATGCTTCAGAACAGACACATCCTGTAAGGCAAGATAATAAAAAAAGGGACCATGTATTATATATTTAGGAGGATCTATCTAACTTTTCTGAAGAGAACTTCATGGTAGAGCCAGTAAGAGCCAGTTTTCTGTCCACAATAACCTGTAACATAAGCCAGTGTGGTAGAATGCATACCTAAGAAGCTACCTTTCCTAAATGCAGGTATGTTGTATATGTACAGGTATGTACAACTTACGAGAACAGTATCCAGGAGGGTAAGTGGAAAAAGAAGGAACTGCTACAGACTATAAGCAGGATATCAGCAAGGTTTTGGAAAAGATTCCAAATAATGCACAGTGTAGTCAGCAGATACTGGACCACTATTTTTCCTAACATTGTCAGAAGTCCAGCATATAAACCTCTTGTCCTGTGCCCAATTTGTGCCAGGTCTTTTCCTACTTACTCTCTTTCCTGATCTAACCTGCGCTTCCTCAGACACTTACACACAGCTTCACCCTTACAGATCTCATGAAAGCAATATAATGCAATACAAACTGCACAGTTTTTGTCTCTGCACATCAACAGACACAGCAGAGAGAAGCTTTCAAAACACATCACCGAACACAATTTCAGTTTTGTGCTAGCATAGCTACAACTTGTGTAGCACACAGAAATGCTTTATTAACATTTTAATCAATGTCACTGGGTGCCCTGGTTACATTTCTCACAATGGTCTTTACAGTGGAGCTAGCTTACCATGGATTAATTTTAAAGAAGCTTTTCGAGATTCATTGTAGGTATTTCTTTCAAATAAAAACCCTATAAAACTATAATAATAATACTATTCAATCATTGCTTCCCAGTTCTCTCACCTGTGAGCAGCAGAATACAAAAGAAAAGTTTACGACAGCATTTTATAACATACAATAGTCACCAGGATGTTAAATTCTGTCCAGTATCTTACACATTTGCCATTATCACAGTACTCCCAATTATTTCACTTGATAATAAAATCTGGATACAAACCATTCTGTTTTCTACTCACTCACAGAATTCAAACCTTAAACTTCTCTGTCTTTCAAGAGTACTGAAAATGTACCAAGTAATGAGGCAGGCAGCTAATAAATGTATTTAAGCTAGCTAAGAGGGACAGCATTAAATTTCTTGGACAGAAGGAAAAAAATAAAGATTCAAAAGGGGAAGGAGAAAAAAAAAAGAAAGGCACTGTATTGCAAAAATCTGCTACGTACGTTACAAGTAAACAACGAAGGGGATTTCCTAAAACTGTTACCTACTTTCAAACTTCTCCCAGTGTAGCTGCTTTTGGAAGATGGCACATATGATTTGAAAAACTGAACCTACAGAAGCCTCCACCACTTTCATAATTAAGCTAGCTAAACTGGTTTAACTGATTGAGCTCTTACTGGAATAGCCTGTTTGCTTGCTGTACATGGTTTAACTAAATGGCAATGCACAGCAGCAGCATTCTGGTAACACATTATACTAAGACTTATCACCATGAAAGAACAGTATAGACACAGCAAATGAGATGCAAGAAACTACCGCAATGCATTTCCTCACCCATAAGGTTTACAAAGAACAGTTTGTTTTTGTATTTTCTTCTGCTATGTATTTTGCAGCAGATGTTCACACCACACTGCATGTTCTCATGAAAGGCACACACAGAGTGAAAGAAGAAATACTCTAAGCGGTCATCAATAACATCATAAAAATCAAGTTCTGTTTGTGGCACCAGAAGTCTTTTCTGGACAATTACTGCAACGTTAATGTAATTTTGTACACCTAAAAAAGCATCTGTATTATTTTCACTGAATTAATACCTGTGGCACTTTTTTTACAATACGTTTTTATGAGCATTTCCCTAAAATAATATCAGGAATACAAAAAATTTTCTACTTTGAGGTGAAGTTCAGTAACACACCGATATTAGGATCATGGGAGCATAGCAGTAATCCTGCTGTCTCAATTTCAGGTCTACTCTTGCTAAAATGTTTCATGCTCTGCTGATGTGAACTTCCCTTTTCTCTCAAGCAGTCTAACCAGCTAATATTAATGAGCATTAACTAAAAATAATTGCTTGTAACCAGTACTTATCTTCGCTTTTGCTGTTTGTTGCCAGATCTGATGAGGGGATTCCGAGTGTGGGAAAACTACTCAATTTTGCCAACAATGCAAGCTAGTAGGAGACAGTAATTTAGCCTCTCCCTGCAAATCTTGTTTTCACTTTATGAATGTCTGAAAACATCACTAGGAAACAAACGCATTTGTTAACACTCATTAGGAAATGCTGACGGTGTTAGTTGTTAAAACTCAAATCCCGTCTCCCTGTCTGCCCCTCCACACACATTTTTCAGTGGTAGTTGGTAGCCCACTTTCATACAGACAGGCTCAGAGACATGACCCACTTCACTGAGATAACCAGTCTTTAAATAAAAAGCACCCTCTAACAAGCTATAATAAATACTTTCTCTCATTCTTTATAGCACTCAGCTTCACTAGAGCTGCAATTTGAAAGGAGAAAGCAGGTTACCAACATATTACAAGCAACTTCAGGCATGAGTAAGGAAGTCCTGAAAGAGTTCTTCAGCCCTATAACTTGTACACTATGAGCAATTAAAACCTATGCAGAAGTTGCTGAGTGAGTGGGAAGACGAGGGCAAAAGGTCTAATGGAAATACAAGAACCATAGTAAACTACAGGAGAGTGGAACATACTCACTGTAAAAGGACCAAGCAAAAATCATACTTCTATAAATATCTGAACACTCACTAATGAAATAAGGTAAAAATCTTAGCACAAAGAAATGTGGGGGTCAATATTACAGGGTGTCATTGCAGCTGTCCCCAAGCTTCACACAGACAACCAACATACCTGCTTACAAATCACTTCAGAACTTTAACTTGTATATATATTCTACCTGTAGATGTAGTGTTTTTACACACCGCCTGCATTATGCCTGTACACACATTATGCCTGTACACACATTATGCCTGTATACACATTATGCCTGTACACACATTATGCCTGTCCACTATAGGCACACGAATGTATTGCTGAAAGTATTTTGAGTAGGGATAAGTTCAGTAGTTTAATGAGGCATTCTCTGCCCTTCACTTACTCAGAATTCTCCTAGGCAGTACACCTAGATTCTCTAAAACTTTTCATATTAACTGAAACTGAAATGTTTGAATGACCCACTAGAAACACACGGGCTGACAATTCAGAAATTAGGTTTTCTACATACAACAGCAGAATGATTAATGACAATGAAATGCAATGCTCAGTCCTGCAAGAACCAGTGCATGGAAGCAGTTCAGGCTTCAGTGAACAACTTGTACGAGGAAGTTGTTTCTGTGCAAGTTTTTAGAAGGATGTGTCCTCAGTTTTTCAGTTTGGAAGTCCTCAGTTTTTCCTTCTGCAGGGAAAAATACGAGTGATGCTTCAGCAGGCCAGCATCAATCTTCACTGCTTCCAGGACTTCAATTATTTTATATATTTAGAAAACAGCAGAAAAACAGTTTTTGTTTTTGACTTCACCACCATTATTTGTGATAATATGTTCATGAGAACTGATCAACTCATGACCATAGGATTTCAGTTACTTTCAGTTTGAAAGCACAGGTCCCACAGAATCAAAGAAGGGTAAATACAAAAAGTGCACCGTGGAACATTAAGAATCAACTGAAGGTCATAAAGCAGTCTGGGAATAGAGGAAAACAACTAATCATACGCTTTCTGTATGTGTACACAGGGCATTTCAGGTGGTTATACTTGAAAATCCTTTTTTTCATCAATTTTTTTCAAAGAAAGAAGCAAACCTCCCTAAAACCAAGGTGAAGCATTGCAAGTTTTTTTTGAAAGCTTCATTGAGATGTAGATGCAGTTCTTTGATCTGTAAGTTTTAGATTTTTGTTTTTGTTGTTTTTCACAATAGTTAACATGGTAATACTAAGTTTCCACTATTTCCTCATTGCAAAGAAGGGAAGCAAATAGCTCTTTCTGGAAGGATGTACAAATAACAAATAGCTTGAATTTTGTCTTTGTGCCTAACAGTAAAATAGAACTGAGACATAAGACATCAGAGAATTATAAAGGCAGCTGTATACTATATTTTTCTAACTAACTACAACTACTAGGAACTCAAGTGTGCCAGTGATTTGGCAATAGGTGAAGCCAATATATGAACCACGTATCCAACCTGCCATGGCCACATAAGGCAGAACTTGAAAGCAGTATGAGGGCAGATGGGCAGATAGGCAGTTCTAGAGGCAGCATGGCATAGCAGCTCAGGGCAAGCTTCCAAAACAAAAGAAACAAAACAAACCCCACCTTCAAACACCCAAAAAGACAGTAAATACAAAATGGAAGTTGGATGATACTGTGCTCTTGTAGGAAGAGAGTAATTTCCAGTTAAAAGGGGGCTCTGTTTGTCTTGCATTATCAATTACTAAGTAAATAGCAATTTACTTGGTAAATTACAGATAAAAGTAGACTATCCAAAGCTCAACTAAGTGTGACAGAAAGGGTGAACAAGGCTTAGCTAAATTGGTTATCATGAACCAGCCCCAACAATGGCAATAAGCAGTAACTGTAAAGAATCATGACAGTTATCAAAGAAGTTGCTGTTTTTGAGAAGTTTTTTGCTGGCAGAAAACTGGATGTATAATTAGGGTTTTTGATATTAGTGGCCTACAGCCTCTGAACAGGCTGCAAGCTTGCTCAGAGAACTCCAGGGTGGAGTTTATCTTTCAAAGGGAGTAGTGGGTCCCAGTGCAGTAAGCAATAGAGAAACCAAGGTTCTACTAAGCAGCACATGCATACACTCGGTACTTGCACAGTCTTGAGTAATCTGTGGTGCATTTATGTCTCAATATTCCCAGCCAAAAAAAAACCCAAAACACTACCACCAACAAAAAAACAACAATAAAAGTAGATGCCATCACCATCTCTCATAATAATGGCAGGTTTGCCTTGTTTCTTCTCCCTGGGTGTGAGGTACATGTGTTTAAAAATGTATGCTGTACAGGTTCTTCTCTTCCATCCCTCATCACCTTCCATCCTGACCACTGACATTAAGTATCCATCACTGAACTGGGAGTCTGATGCAGAGTAAATAATTCATCCTGTTACAAGGTGGTAGCTTACTTGCACTTCTGTCATCTCCAAGGACAACTGAATGAGTACGCTGGCTATATATAAAGTAATAATACATTTCATATAGCTGTAACAAGGAAAAAGAGCAAGGAAAAAAAATGGATTGAGAAACTTACTTATACTCATCTCTTTCCAGTTTTGAACAGAGCAACATTTGCTGATTATAAACCTAAACAGCTCTAATATAGAGCTCTGACACATAGTAATTTTGCTAGCAGCACCAGTCAAATTCTGGTAGAAAGTATCTGGGTAATGGCAGGAGGTATGGGAACTTTCAGGGATCTGGTCTCCAACATCAGCTTGCCAGCTGCCCCCTAAAATCTAGGAAGGAAGTGCAACATTTGCAGACACTGTATATCCAGACAGCTAAAGAGCGACATGCTTCTTCCAGTAACAAATAAAGGCAAAGAGTTTCCCATTCCAGTTGACATGAACTTTAAGAAAAGCACAGAAACTGTTACATAAAAGCTCTTAAAAGATCCACACATGATACTCTGGGGGGAAAAACACTATTTCTGTACACAGAATTAAATAAAACCCAACAAAAACCAACCAACCAAAAGAACAGCAGCACTAAACAACCCTCTCTCCAGCCACACATACTGTTCAGAAATTACAGCGCTTGGTAAGGAGAAGAATATTCAGAAGCAGTGTCACCAAATCATTACAGTGGCTGATAGTTTCACAGCCCTCTACAGCTTACTTTTTTTACACGTCCTTATTACTCTCTTCCTTCATTCTTAATGATAGCATTACTTAATGCTTAAGGAATACAAATTAAAGGTAATTGGTAGATGCAGTCAAGATACAGGCTGGCATAGTTCTAATGGAGTGAATGGAACATTTGTCAGACTAAGCTTCAACGCAAACACAACTCTTCCTAATTAATATGTGCTGTAGCCTCACCACAGGCATTCAGAATATTATTTCTCTTACATCCTTTTATGCAAACAGACAATAAAAGCAACAGAATCGGGTAATGTTTCCTGAAGTTGAGCCAATCCATCTCAAGGCCATGTATTTAAATTGCAAGAAAATGTAGAAGTGTCAGCAAGTACCTCGTGCTAGCTTCAAATAGCTGTGGGACTGAACTTCAGTTTCTAGGAGCTCATGCTTCCTGCTACTCTAAGAATTCTAATAGGGAGCTGTGTCCTGTAGGAAAAATCAGACAGACCGTAAATCCAAAACACCCAAAACTACGTCTAATGACATTTCTATGCTCAAAAGCACCTCTACAGATTTTGCCTTCTCATAGCAATCTGCTCTGACAGCAAGAACAACTGCCAAAAAAAGCATAAAAAGAAATCAACCTAAAATGCATAGGCTGCTAACATATCCCACCCACACATAAACAAGCTACAGAGAAAATAAAAACATCTGGACCTTGGAAAGTTGCCAGAAAAATTACATATATTGGCTTCAAGAGAAAGTATAAAGTCAGGACACCTCATCTTTGCTCCCAACTAGGACTAGGTTGAAGAAATGCCATCAATTCTGTAAGGCTTACAGACACAAAGAGGTATTGCCAAAAAACATTGAATTCCCTGCATGATACACAGTTCCAAATAATAGTAAGATATACATAAATTCTAAACAAACAGCAGTTGCTCTAAGTATGATATTACTGCTCCATCTCTGAAAAGACAAATTCTACTAGCACATTCTGTCCTTTTTTCAGGCTCTGATTAGGTTCTCTTCCTGCTTGTGGCTTGGAGCCTGGGGAAGCAAAAGAGGAGGAAAGGGGAAAAAAAGTGCTTAGTCCCTTTTTTAGTATGACATAATAGTTCTTTCATAAAGCTACAAAACACAAACATGAGCAAAATCAGGAAATAATTGAGTTTCCTTAATACATCAATTTATATTGTCTACACTGAACCATCAGCAAAACATTATCAGGTATATCCATGTATACTTAAATAAATACATATATATATATCCTAACATCAGCAACTACAACACAGACTAGAAAAACACTGCCAAAAAGAACGAAGAGCAGTACATTCTGTTTCTAAACTCTGAAATTTACACTAGCTCTGCCAATTGTATAATTACAACCAACACTACCAGTTCAGATGCTTACTGATGTACTGCAAAACAAAATACTAGTCACTAAAAGCTAGTAAAAGCATTAACACTAAAGCTTCACATTACTGTGCCCAGCACACGACCACTGCACGCATTTAAAATACTTTTCCTTTTGCATGGTCCATAGGATCTTCAAGCTGCTTCTTACAAAGCTGGAACTGCTGACAGCCTCAAACAGCAACGCTGCCTCCCGCTCCATTCCCCCTCCAGTATTCCCCTCCTCAAAGCCTAGATCAAAGCTCAGCCATCAAACCAACAAACTCAACACCACACCTGCCCCCATGAGCAACACACGGGATCCATTCTGCTGCTCTGCAGTCAGCACCGCTGCCTTCCCACCCAGCTGAGTCTCACCAGTTCCCTGTGATGGGGAATGGCAGTGAGTCTCTGCGACTGCCCAGGAGTCTCACATCACCTCCAAACCAAACACCCAGGGCAGCCTCCTCACCGGGAGCATCCCCACCTCCAGAAGCCAGATGAACGGGTTGAGGCGTGGCATTATTTGTATCACTCTCGGAGCACCCAGCACAGCCCACAGGCAGTTTTGGTGCTGTGCTGCTGCTCTGTGCTCAATTCCTTTCGAAGAACTGAGCGCTGCCAAGTCAGTCCTCAACTGTATTTCCATGGTACAAAACTGGCTCGGTGGATCCGTGCCTTTCAAGGCACGGGGGCTGGAAGGAGAAAGACTTAACTAGTTTTGCCTTCACCGTTGCTAAATCAGTAACAACAGCAACAATAAACAGCATGTCAGTGATGCCGTTTTTCTCCACAATGTCCTCGTTTCCATTGACAGAAACAGTATTTTCACACGATGGAACCTATCTGAAAGGTTCTTCCACCAATTCTGTTATTTCATGTTTTTCCATAATAATGGTCTTAATGGTTTAATAGGTTTCAGTCAGAATTTGGAAGAAGCAGCTAGGACTCCTTTCACCACCAAGACAGTGAAACAGCTGGGACACGACATTAACTCTTTAACTCCCAGTGCACTACATGGTGTTATGATGTAGAATACCGATAACCAAAAATCATAAAACCCTGACAACAGTCTAAAATATTACCTAAAGACAAATACACAGACAGTACATTCCAGTAAAATTTCCAGTAAAAACAAACAAACAAACAAAAACCAAATACCTGAGTAACTGAATTGCAAATTCCTGCCAATTAAAAAAACAAAACAAAACAACGCTGTAAGAACTCACTGATCCATAAAGGAAGTATCTTTGTAGGCACAGATGGAAATAACACTGCTTCCCTTAGTATGCACGTAACCTCAGTATCTCAGCAGATACAACAGCTTTCTCAAGTGGCTACTTCAGCAAGGCTGACTGTGATGTCACTTAATTAACAGGTATTCAGAGCACTCAGGAGAGCAGCACCTACAAGGGCTGGAGGAAAGGCAGGCACAGGGTAGCAGGGTGCAGAGGCAAAACAGGAGGGACAGGAGTCAGTGGGCTCTCTGATCTGGTGGGTATGAGCAGCAGCCAGAAGGCTGGGAGCAGAAGGCAGAGAAGGGATAGAATCACAGAATCGCTCAGGTTGGAAAAGACCTTAAAGATCATCAAGTCCAACCACACCCTAACCATCCTACCCTAACTAACAACCCTCTGCTAAATCATGTCCCTGAGCACCACATCCAAACGGTTTTTGAACACACCCAGGAATGGTGACTCAACCACCTCCCTGGGGAGCCTATTCCACTGCTTAACAACCCTTTCTGTAAAGAAGTGTTTCCTGATATCCAACCTAAACTTATCCTGGAGAACTTGAGGCCATTTCCCCTCGTCCTGTTACCTGTCACCAGTGAGAAAAGACCAACCCCGCTCTTGCTGTAAGCACCTTTCAGATATTGGAAGAGAGCAATAAGGTCTCCCCTCAGCCTCCTTTTTCCCTGACTAAACAGCCCCAATTCCTTCAGTCTCTGCTAGTAGGGCATATTTTTCAAGCTCTTCATAAGCCTTGTCACCCTTCTTTAAACCTCCAAGACAGAAGCATTTTTGGACAATGGGGATCATTTTTCTTTCCTACAAAGAGTCCAGTTATGGATTTAAAGGGCTCTTGCACGCACACAGGCCAAATGCTAAGGCAGCTGTTAGAAAGGTGTTAGGCAAAACTAATAGGGATGGGTAGTACATTTTCCAGGAATGGAATGCATAGAGGTTTCAGGAGGAAGGTAAAACAAAAGCAAGCTTCCGGCAAGGAATTCCTCTTTGTTTCGTTTATGATCCCCTGGAACCTCTGGTTGTGAAGTTAAAAAGAAAACGTAAGGAGAATAAAATGAAATGACTATCAAACAAGAGGTAAAGATCTCTCCTGTGTATCTATGATCCAACACAAACAACATCTCTGAAATTTCACAGCTGATTTGCAGTCCTGAAAGGTTATATTCCTGCTTGTAAAACTAACAGAGACAGGATGCCATTCCAACATGAGGCAGCAGTGCAGTTACAAAAGCCCCTGTCCTGTTCCATCGATTCTAAAAACCTAGCTATACTCAACAACTTCAAAAATAACTACAACCACTCTTCTTGTCAATCTGAAAAAAAATAAATCCCTCCCCTCCCACTTCTGGCAATATCTGCAGGTCCCCTGGTGAGCAGGCAAGACTGAAGGTTGTCACACACAGCAGTTCAGTTTACCAGGGTAACACTATCTCATCCCACATAGAATTGGCTTCGTAAATTAAAGCAGGAAGGCATGGCACTGCACCACAGTTTCCTGCTTTCTACATCTCCATCTGCTATCAGCAAAATCTTAACTGTCTCAGCTGCTGTTGCACTTACAAATTCAGTTTTACACTGCAGTGCAAACTTGCACAAGGAACTGGTTAAAATAAGACCAAGAAGAAAACAACAGCCTCCCAAATGCCTCCTAATGCCATTCCTTAAAGAAATACAAGAGAAAAACTAGAATAGTACCTATCATCCCTATTTACTTTATTTTCTGGTTACAAAAGTACCGATTTTGGATTTCACATTGAAGTTTTCAGTCTAGAGAGATGCAGAAAACCAACCTTAAACCATACAAATAAGCACTGTAACTACACCTTCTACCTCCTGTTTTTTGATTGTGTAATGAACAGTAAAGCAGATAACTAGGAACAGAACAACAACCTCCACTCATTCCTGCTTACATTTCTCTACCCAAAAATATAAAGAAAGCAGAGAAGACAATGACCAGAAGCATATTTCATACATTTCTTACAAATTCAGCACCAGTATCTCTAACAAAGACAAGGTATCTGCAGTGACTGCCGCTAGTAAATTACACCTTCAACAATTTGCTCAGATTTATACAAACTTCTCTCAGAGAACCTTCCAGCTGACCATAGCTGCAGATTCATCAGCACTGAAAAGAGACAGAGAAAATAAATCACAAATACCTTTTCTGTTCCGCCTTGCATACTGAATTGCAGAGCATAAGAAGAGTATAAACCTGTATTTGTTTGGGTGTGTAAGTGTGTCTGCGTTAAAATTCAGAGCGGCTGTTTTGCAGATTTGAGAACAGGAAGCATCTCTGACAGAACTTCACAGTGAAAGTCCCCTGAAAAGCACTACTGCATATGTAGTGCATACACATCATTGCTACCTCCCCTTTCCTCTTTCTTTCCTACATCTGTCTCTTACTTTGCATTTTTTTCTGTGAAATTTAAATACACTTTTGCTGAAGACAGCTTCAAAAGCCTTTTCCATGTGAAAATGTAGCACTCTTGAAAAAACATATTTTTTTCTTAAATAACACTTCATGTTAACTTATTTTAATGTCATCTTTGATTTGTAGATCTTTTTTCCCAAGCTGTATGTATGAATGCATGGTAACCATGACCCTTCAAGCCCCCTGACCGTGTTAATTGAGTGGTTTCAAATCAGCCCAAACATTTGATTTTTGAAAAACCCAACAATTTCTGTGGAATGCTATCATAAATTCATTCAAAAGGAAAGACCAATCACGGGAAGGAAAGAAAAGTTATTTTCCATAAGCAGTCATTGCTCTCACTTGAAAGCAGCATGCAAAGTATCTCAAGAATTTCAGTACTCATATTTACCTCTAAATAATGTTCTCAAGCAACCGCTCTTACAACCAGTTCTGATAAGCAACACAAATCTGGAGTTGCATTCAACTCCACCATTCCTCCATAGTGTCCCTTTTTGCCTGCCTCTCAGCCACCTTCCTAACACCAGAAAATAGCTAGGGCTCCTTGCAGTAAGCCATGAATTCATTGCTAGTGAGCCTAACTGCACAGACTGAACTGCACTCAGAGCACCCCCCACGTAGCTGTAGATGCCCCTGCTCATTGCAGAGGACTTGGACTAGACGATGTTTGAAGGTCCTTTCCAACTCAAATGATTCTATGATTCTGTGACAACCAAAAGAGAATGTCTGCAATTACTTGTAATCTCAACGGGCAGAAAGATTACATTCAATAAACTCAGCAATGGCAATGCTGTTATGGGTGAATATATCTTCCCATGTTTAAGGATATTTTTCCATGAGAAAAACTGAAGAAAGATGAAGTTTTTCACTGAAGATATTCACCAATCACATTTTTAGGAAGCCTGTATTTTCTATCACGTTACCTAATTTAGAGAGGGAAAGATCAGCTACACAACAGTGCATCTGACTTTGCCTTCAAGCATGATACGAGAATGAGGAAGAACTTAATGTGGTTTTTAGTTCTTCAGAAAACAGCTCTCAGTGCTGAGTTCAGAAAAAAATTAAGAAAAAAGAGAAAAAAAATGTACCAATCCTGTATGTGAGCACAGAATACAAAACATGTACTGTTGTTCCAGAACTTCCGACTGAAACCAAACTATTTTTTTAATCATTTGACTGGACACCACAGACTGAAGTCATTTTGGAAAGAAGAGGCCATAAAAATTAGGTATTAATGGAAAGAACTTGCCTTCATACATATGTTATGATATTCTTATAACAGAAATTCACAGGCCACATTTATTTAGGTCACTGAATTCTACGCTCCTAAAATCAGCAGCAAATTTCAAATATCAGCCAGGAGAAAGCTTAGAGAAAACTGTTTTTATCCCAGAGAACTTTTCAAGTGTCTTATGTTTCAGCTGGGACGGAATTGTCTTCTTCAGTGTTTGGTATGACGTTATGTTTTGGCTCCAGGAGAAAAACAATGCTGATAACACATCAATGTTTATAGGTGCTGCTAAGCAGTGTTGCACAGAGCCAAGGCCATTCTCAGCAAAGGGCTCAAGGAGCTGGGAGAGAACAGAATTAGGGCAGCTCACTGGAAAAGGATAGTATCTATCTATGTACAGATAGATAGATTTGTCATAATTATTATCCTTTTCTCTATGTTAGTAAACAGTAAATAGTTTTATCTCAACCCACGAGTTCCACTTTTTTTTCCCTGATTCTCTCTCCTGTCTCACTGGGAAGAGGAGAAAGTGAGTGAACAGCTGTGGTGCTTAGCCACCTGCTGGGTTAAACCACAACAGCAGTCTACCAAAGTTAAAGAAAAATATTGATACATAATGAGTCCCAAAATTCTTTCTTTCCTCAAAATGTGGATTTTCAGAGATAAGCAAGAAACAAGGTGTCCATTTTTCCCCTTCACTCCTTTCATATCCTTGAGTCTCTGACATCCTCCTCCTCATTGTTGCCTGACAGATAAAGAGCTATTCTTTACTCTTGGCAAGGATGAGAACAAGTATTACTATGTGGGTATATGTTTTCCTATTGCAACACCTGAGGCTTCCAAGTCCCCCCGCTACAGAGCCTACAGGTTTGCCAAAATACCACTGTCCCAAATTATCTTGATGTATGGAATGCTGTTGAAGAAAAGTGAAATAACTTAATTACATGTAGATGTATAAACACACAACAGGCTCCCAGTTAGAAGAAAAAAGACTGACACCCTTTGAAAATGGAAAGTCCCTCTGAAACTGCAGTAGCAAATTTACAAAAAGCCCATTCATGTAGTTTATTGTAGCCTTTGTTCTCTTTTCCATAGCTGGAGAGATAGGTTTACAGAGATTTATAGAAACTAACAGCCTAGGTCTACATTTACATATCATGGAGGCCCAGAGATACTCAAAGAATGCTTGGAAGGGACCTTAAAGATTACCCAGTTCCAACACCCCTGACCTGAGCAGGATTGCCAACCACTAAATCAGGCATTAGATCAGGCTGCCTGGAGCCCATCTAACCAAGCCCTGAATGTCTTCAAGTGAGGATGGAGCATCCTCAATCCCACTATCCAGGTCATTGATAAAGATGTGTGCAAACATATCCAAACACACAGATGTTCAGTAAAAAAGACATACATGCATATTTTTTCATTTCTAAAACTTTGAATGGCTTTCCTCAAATCAGTATTAGTGGTAGTTATTTAGTAGATTACGTGAAATACAGAATAACAATACATTTTGATACATTTTTTTGTAGGTAATTGTTTAGAAAAAGATCCACTTTAATTATTCCCAGCTAGTTCATCTATCAATAAGTATTCATATAAACCTTCTAGAAAACCTAAGGAAGCAATCTGGAGAAGATGAAGCAACAGCTACAGAGAGAAGATAGTATTGCAAACGCCATAGAAAAGACCACATATTGTTTTATTTCTTTTGACATATAGGTTGCTCTAGAATGATTACTTTGCTCCCAGACAACACAGCCAGGCGTAACAACTGAAAAGCAGAGAATGGCAGGGGTAGTTATTTTCACTTTCAGGATATTGATACTATATTGTCTTTACAATAAATCAGTCTTTCCTTACTCATGCAGCCCCCATGGAATATTATATTGCAGTATATCACAGTCTTGGATCGAAGAAATATGATATCAAGGCTGACAATCTGAACAGCACAGTACACAAAACATAGACATACAACACAAGAACAGTTCCACTTTGTACTCACTCTTACAAAGTTGTCAGGGAACAAACCTCTTCTGCCTTTGAGCTGTCCTTCCCACCAGCCTCCATCATCTTTCTTGATATTGGTGATTATGTCACCTACAGTGATTGTCAGCTCATCATCATGTTGAGCTTTGTAGTCGAACTCCACAATCGCCTCCACTAAAAGAGAAAAGCACACATTACAAAATCAGTGACTGTACATCTACATTTCTGCGCATTCGAAAGGAGTAAGAAACACCAATTCGATCAGTGAAAGTAACGTAATTTCGTCAAGCAAGAAAGCACATAAAATAGGCAACTTGTAACAGTAGCATTTTGGTGGATAACTGCTAAGTGAGGAGGCAAAAAAAAAAAGGAAAGCACACTAATGCTCATCACGGCTGAGGCAACAAATGGCTTACATTTTTCAGTTTGTGCAGCTTCAGTATAACTACTCCAGTAGCATTACAAGGGTTATTTCTTGGAAAACATTTAGCAATATTTCTTTGACTTCTGAAGTATTTTCTTTCTGGACAGGTTACACGAGCATCCCAAGCCACTGCACCAATTTGCTAGATACATCCCTGATAAATTAAAGAGCATTTATCAAGATTTTTTTTTTTTTTCTGGTATAATGCTGAGTTCACTGTTATTTACACAGAAATGCAAAGCTCTGGTGCATGAACAATGCTCTCATGGCGTTTTACCAACAGGAGAAAAATTTCCTTTCATTTGTAAATCTTTATCAGAGGATGCAAAGATGAAATACTGCCGCTCTGAATGCCTGCTATCAGAGGTTATAAGCTCACTACCACTACATGGTGAGTCATTTCTTTTCCTGGAAGGACCCCCGAAACCACACACACAGGGCAATATATATTGCAAAGTCGCAGTAGAGAATTAGTGAAGTAATAAAGACAGAAAAAAAAAAATCATTTGAAGAATCAAAAAGAACGGATTTGAGGTATTCAAATATAGTAGCAACGGTTATATTTAGCAATTCATCAAACATGTTGTAGGAGGGGCCTGACCGGCAAGGTCACAGATAGTCGTATTTGTAATGCCTTCCCCGTTTTCTTCAGTGGAAAACCAGGCCCCAGGATGTTCCACCAACCTTCACACTGCAACCACTGAAACAGAAACTGGAGAAGAGGTATGTGCTTTCTACAAGAATGACTGCGCTGCGTAAATTCGGCAAGACCAGGCCATCAAACAGGCAACACAACTCACAAAGCAAAGCTAACAGACCGTGGAAATGTTCTGCCTAACTACAAAAGCCCCAAGGAGTGCACTGAATTAAGCTGACAGGAAAGCACAATTATTCCTTTCCACTCCCCCAAAATGTCACACAGACAATGCTGAACATCTTCCTTCCTCCCCCAGACCTTGCAAGTCACAGCTAAAAGAGCATTCTGACTTACAGATACATCGCAGGCACAAAGCTACAGCTGATTATATTTATCTATCGCTTCTTTTGTGAAGACAAAAAACATACAATAACCACATACATGATGTTCATAAGAGCCCTGCTATCTACTACAATAACAGCAGGAGACAAAGTGAGGCACCACATACACTACAAGTTAACATGCAAAATAGAACTGAAACTTAAGACATTCAGGCTGGGAAGAATCTCAGAGGGTCCTTCTGAGGACTTTTTGTCCAGTTCAGGACTAGCTCTGAGGTCAGACCTAACTGCTTTGGGTCCTTTGTACCACATGCTAGATGCATTAGAGCACAGACATTTCAGAGAAGAACCCAGCCATCCTGATTTCCAGAGAGAGCATGAGAGCTTTCCCAATAGTTCTTATGTGCACTTCTTTGTTTTTATACAGGTATGTTTTGGGATGGGTTGCCTTCAGTTCCGTTTTGTTGATCACGGGGTCCCTACTGTTTCCTTATACCTTTTGCTTGAGTGTTGGTTATCTCCCTCCCCCACCATTACTAATTTAAACCTCTTCTCATCTGATTGGCTGGTCTGTTAGCAAAGATGCTTTTGTCCCCCTCTGGCGGATCACATCTTTTTCAAGCTACCCTCAAAGAGGGTCCCCATGGTCACAAAACTAAAACTCTGTTGCTGACATTAGCTACATAGCAAATATTTACCTGCTGGATCTATCCATTCCTTCTCACACACTTCCCTCTCACCAAAAAGATTAAGGACAAAACTGCCCAGGCACTTAATGCCCTTAACCATGGCCCCAGAGCTATGTAGTCACTACTGACAGCATCATTAGAGCCTACGTGGTGGCAGGGCAACAGGGCACGTTATGGGTGACACAAGCCTCATCAGCCTTTCCACAACATTCTAGACCCAAGCAGCAAACCTCCACAGATGACAGGTCAGGTCATCAGATAGGAGCCTCCAACTTCCATAGCAGAGAATTTCCCTACTACTATCACTTGTCACTTTCTCCTTGAGGCTCGGGTTTAGCTGGCTTGTGTGACTTTTTGGACTGAGCACCCAGTCCTCTTATCAACTACAAGAGCACTGAAACTACTCTGCAATTGCACATCCTAAAGTACAACAGTAGCAAGGAACTATAAACTTCCAGCTTCCAGACTTGCCATCCTGGGAGTCCCCAACAGGCACAGATTCTGCTGGCCTCTCATTAAGGAACATTGGATGTTTGGACTCTTACGGTCTCAAAGACTTGGAGAAGGTCTGAAAAGCCCAACCCTTTGAGCTCAACCATCCAAACCATTATTAAAACCCACCTAGCTGTCCTGCAGCATCTCACCACAACCGCTGAGGCATTTCACACCATCTCTGGTAGAGTTTCTGGATGTCTTCCATGCAAACTGCTACACTAACTAGAGAATCTGTTGAGCTAACCATTGCAGTTAGCACAACCCAGCGGTGGCCAGAGAGCTGTAATGATGAGGCGGGAAAGAAGCAAGCATCAGGCTGGCTCGGACTACTGATTCTTCAAACACTTCTCAACATTCAGACTTCAACAAGACATACTGAATGAAGGAAGGCAAGCAACTCTCCCATTCTCCAAGCAGTGGAGTTATCTTCTTGAAGTCTGCCTGCCTTGCACTAAATCTTAAGCAGACAGCTGTTCTGCCACTTTTGTTTTATTAGAAGTTTAATTAAACAAACAAAAAACCTCTTTACTGCACAGGCTCTTCTCTGTCTACAATTTTTTCAACTTATTGAAAAATTTATATAAATATTTTTAAATGCTGTCTCTTCTCGGAGGATTTGATTACTGTAACATAAGTGTGTGTAAACCAACAGGAACATACAAGTCACCAAGAATGGACCACACAATTAAGATGTTTATAAACTCTATAAGAAAACCAAGTGCACAGTTTGGAAAGAGGGGTTAAGAGTACACCTAGCAAATGTGCAGACTGCGGCAAACTGGTGGGAAGGTACTCAAACTTCTCATTCAAAACACTACTGAAGAGCATATGAAAGCCTAAAAGTGTTTCATAATTCACAGCCCCATAAAATTGCAGTTTTTAAATCATGTTCACTTTCTAAAATGTACTAAACAATGCCATCTTCTCAAACTGAGATTTGAAACATTCATCCTGCCAGTCAAATTTAGTCTTTTTTGTTTCTCTTGATGAGGAATTTTGTCTTTACAGAAGCTGGACTGATATTGGAGGCAATACTGATCTGGGCATGCTAAGCGGATCTCAGTTTTGCATCTGCAAGTAAATCATACCTCATTGCTGAAGTGCTGAGCTTGACTTCTCCTCAGGAACAGGGCTAACTAAGTGCCATGGTTTGCACAGTGATTTATGATGTGAGAAAACACTCCATGGACAGTGAGCTCAAACTAGTTTTGTTTGTTAATCAACAAAGGCTGGTCGTAGGCATGGCTCTGCCAAGGTAAACAGCTTGTTACATTAACAGCCAAAAAAAATCCCTTTTAAGCCAAAAAGCAAAAGAAAGCAAAATTGGAGCAGGCAGATCTTGCCTCTCTTTATGGTGCAGTTTCCTTAAAAATGCCTGAAAGACAAATCTGTCTCAACTTACAAACTCAAGCTGTAAGACCTTTTCTATAGGAAGAAGGCATTTTTCAGTTTAAGAATCATTTAGAAATCCAAGTATGAAATCCAAAATGAAAAGCTATTCAAGTTATTTTGATCTGAAAGGGGAATGCTTATCCTTACGCTGATAAAATCAGCTATTCCTAACATTATATTACCATCAGTGCAGATTGTAATAGCAAAACTAGTGAAATAAAGTCAAAACTAGTTATTACCAGCTCTGCTGGAAACCGCCACCGTCCAACTCATTACTGCAATGTCAGGGACAAAGATTTATATATATATTTAATTTAATGCTAAGTGGTTTGGGCTTAAAATAATAAAATTGAAATATGAAATGTTATGAAGCAGAAATTGAAATGGAACCTTTCAGTCATATTTTTAAAAGAATGCATATCTGGAAAAACTGTTGATAAAGGTTAACTATTCCCACCTTTTGTTCCCTGAATTAGTCTTATATGCACATGGAATTATTTGGTTGATCGTTACAAAAGCTTTTCCTCTACTTATTTGTTTCTTTAGTAAAATCTAACCTCTTCAAACTGAATTAGTCAGAACATTTTTTTTAAGCATGCCACCTAGATTTGAAGAGATGAATGTCTCCGTTTATGCTATTTTCAATTACTGTACAGTGGCTTTCCATGCAAAAAATGAATCTAGAAAAGAAACAGCGATTTGCTACTCTGCAACAGAAACTACATTATTAAATCAGCTCCTGCTCTTATCTGAAGTGTGTAGGCACAATGGAAATGTTATTAATGTCTTTGGCATACTTCCACCCAAGTAACAGCATCCATATGGCAGCACCACATTCTGCAGCAGCATGGTTTCACACATGATTGCAGACCTTAATCCTAGTGTACACAGCAGTGTACACAGCAGTCAAAGAGTTAAGAGTTTATCTCCTACAAGTTTACAAAAAAAAAAACCAAAGCACCAAAGAACTGAAAGTATTCCATACTGAAGTTTTAAATTAGTGTTCCAATGACATTTCTTCAGAAGACAATGCAACAGTGCTTTTCTTTTTTGCATAAACCTAACTGTTCATAAGTAACAAAGACTAACAGCGTGAACAGGCATCCTACCACAACCTTACTGTTACACCACACTGCATAAGCCTCCATGGGAAGGTCTCAGTGACTACAGAAAGCTTCAAGTTCTCTACCACCTACAGTAAACAGATTATCAAAAACTACTAATCAAAAATGTGTTTCTCTTCTGTTATATGCCATTTCTGTCATAAAGCAGTCACAAAGATTCATTTGGTAACAAATGCTTATTAGTTTATCAACATTTTCATTATAAACACATTTCATAACCAGTTACAATCTGGCCATCAAATTCCATCTGCCTCAAAACTTAGTAAACAAGGTCTTCCTTCAAACATGCTGCTCTGTTTGATAAACCTCAGTACGAGCTGGTTAAAATAGCACGCTTTTGTGTTTGTAGGCATACTTTAGAAACAAAACGTCTTTTTGATATACAAGTTGCAACAAACCTTGTATTAATATATTAAGAAACATTAGCAGGGAAAATGTAGACCGAATGACAAAGGATGACTTATATCTAGAGCTCAAGTGGAAAAACAAACAAACAAACTACACTACACTCAGTAGCATTGTTCTCCTAGCCCATGCCTGGAGAGCCAGATGGCCTGAAGATCAAATGCGACCTACAAAGCCGTTGCTTTCTGGACTCTGGGAACAGCAAGCAGTTGGCAGGCCAATCAAATGTGGGATGCTGTGGTACAAAGGTGTCCAAGGGAGGAGGAGGCAGGTTTTATTACAGAGGGTGCAGCATGGATTAAATGGGAGTGCAATGGTACGGCCACAGAACGCTCATCTGGGTTCCAAGAGTCCTTCCTACCCCAAACCATTACAGCCACTACAGGCATCATGCTGTAACTTCTTGACAAATAGGGATGATTGTTACTCAATATTTGTTAGTATCTGGGATGGAAAACATGTCAGTGTGTGGCTCTCCTACTTCAGAAAAAAAACCACCCTGTAGTTTGTAAAGACTCAACTCTCAATATTTTTGCACATTATCATTCTAGCCAAACGAGCCCCTGTCTCCCTTTTAGGCAACACTGGCAAGACAGAAACACCTACTCCCACTTGCTACCTGTGAAATGTGTGTAAAGAACAACTAAACAATAATACCAATATACCATTAAGTTTATATTTTAAATGCAGGTGGCAACTGGGATTTTTAATAAAGCTTGAGCTCTCAGTTTTCCATCACATCTGTGGCAGAAAAAATTAACATTTTGTATCTGCTGCACTTCAAGTAATCATTAAAGAAACATAATTTTCTTGAGAAATTAGTTCCAGACTTCGTTCATTTTCTTTCTTTTGCAACTGGAATAATTCAGTGCTGAAAGTATTTGCAAGGAGTCAGCTTCATGGAAAAAAAAAAAGAAAAAGCTTGAGGGAGAGGAATTCCGTCTTCAAGAAGTTAAATCCACGCTACCTGATATACTGCAATTCCTCTAAGGCAACAGCTTTCAGTTTACATTATATTTTCATATTTACCCTTTGAAAACATCGAGGAGGAGCTAAAGGTCATGGTCCTAAAATGCTACCTTCACTCAAACACTCGGTCACAAAGAGCAGAGCAATCACAGGAGGGAGCCATGTAAGTCACACAGCATGCAAATCTTTTTATGTCACAGTCATCAGCGGCGCTTTTCTCCAGCTTGCAGGACAGAGGAATTAACCAGCTTCCTCAGCAGCCTCCTCCTGGTTCCCTGCCCAAAAGCTAATCCTGCTGGCTATCAGTTCAGCCACCTGGCAATGCCTTCACAGCAATGCCAGGGGAAGCACCTGTCCCAGTCCCCTCCTGCAGGCCACAAACACCCCTCACACATTCTGGCAGCAGAAACACAGTAGCCAGCCACAGAGCGGTTAGGACAGACGGAGAGCATCTGAGGGAAGCTCTGCTGTGAAACCAACATGCCCACATATGTGCTCACACAGAAGCGTTCCAAAGAGCCACCTGAGCACAGGCCACTATAAGAAGACAAAAGTATGTCCTCTCACAGAACCTGCTGCACCCCAATGCCTGCGCTTATGGAGTAAACAGCTTGTTACTGGCCCTGCTTGAAACCCCTCTGCCTTACATTGAGGAGCGGTGCAGAGAATCCCGAGCAAAATCTGATTTGGAGGAAAGTGTGTACACTCCTGCTTAGGGCTGTCCTGAGGAGACTTGTCTGGGCAGCAGCAGAGCTGAAGCCTCTCCAGCTTACATAAAGGCCTAGCTATCCCTCCAGGAAAAGAGTTTTCCTAGTTTTCTGTTTGTCAAAGAAGGATTAGTATGCGTGGTTCCAGTTTCTAAGAAAAAACAAACACTATGTTATTCTCACGGAATTTACGCAGCAGCACATTATATTATGGTGTTAAGGCATTCGGTATAACCACAATTCATCACTGAATTAATTTACAGTTACAAGATGAAGAACAATAACAAGTGAGTATTTTAGTATTTATGTATGTCTGCAGTGAGTTTCCAAATAAAGCATTCATTTCGTAGCAGTTCTGCACTAAACAATTTCAGACAAGGTACTTCTAATCAACATTATGAATTCATTCTGCTTTTTTTGTTGGTTTTTTTTTAGGTTTATCATAATAGTTATGTCTCACTGCATTTATTATTGCCACTTTCCTATAAAGACACTAAACTTTCAAACAATATGCCAAAGTACATCTGATCATCAGAGCCATTCATGTGCAAGGTGCAAGCAAAGAAAGAACTGATCATTGCAGGAGTTCTAAACTGCAGCAGTCACATCTGTGCTCCCAAAGGCTCCCTAATATTCCTGGGTAAATCTAACAATAGGTGTTAGATTTATATGGACCAAGTCTCCGTAACAGTTTTGAGAGAGAGCCTGCACAGAATGTTTTTGACATTCACGTCGGTGTCCATCTGGAAAGTGTCAATATTCCATGAATTAATTTATCTTTTCCTACGCTGCTCAACAACTTCCACAACTGTCTTGGTCAGCAAACTGCTAGAATCAGATTGTCACCCCTATACTTTCAGTTCCTTGCTTCCATCAACCACAGGACTTCCCAAACACAGCAGATGCTCCCAGTATTCGGCATTTACCCACAAGCTTACTTTGATGATTCACGTGGTCACCAAGATTGTAATTGGTTGCGTTAACCTCCAACTGAAGGAATACAGTGCTTCTTAGAAGAAAAATTGTCCTGAAAGTTGATGGACTCATTTTAACATCATCATTTACCTCAGATACTAATGAGCAAAACAAGCCATCCAGAACAAATGGAAGACCGATTACATTCAGAGACACATTCAACATCATCACCTTAACATGAGTTCCTGGCTCCTCCAATATCAATAAGAAGAAAATCTGAAGTCTGTAAAGGATTATACCCATTGCTGGGATCAATAGGAGATGAGAGGAGGATTGTGTGTTAAGCTATGCAAACTAAGACAAATTACCCCTATTTAACTGAAATTATATGTATTTGTAAAAACTTGTTAGTAATGCTACTCATGGTGTCTAAATCACATTTCCCAGATAATTGAGAAGTTAGGAAGGATATTATTTACTTCTTCAGAACAACAAGAGGAAAGATTACTCTACTTACAGCTAAATATAGCTAGGACTATATATAAAATTACCATTCAGCTAAATTCAGGAGAATTGTCACTGAATGAATGCATAAAAAGGAAACAGGGTTGAAAAACTGATGCCACGAACATAACTGCTATTTAGGATTACTCAGAAATACTAAGCCAGTAACACTGCCACTTGGTTCCGATCCTGTAGTTGCCTGGATCATATCTGTAGATGCTGACATACAAGTACTGAGGTGGAAGGTCAAATCAAATCAAAGTATTTCCTCAGAAGGTAGGGGAAAATTATCTTTTCAGTGACATGATGCGGCATCATCTGACACCCAGGAAGAGGAGAGAGAGGAGGTGGTAATCAGCAATTTGTTCAGTCTTCATACTGTGTACTACGTAAATTTCATTTGTTGAAATTTCATACCTTCTAGAACAGCAATATTCACCCAGCCTCGTTAAAACCAGACTAGAAGCATGTGTGTAATCATGAACATGAGATCATTTGAGCTTGGAAGATTTCACTATAGAAGCCTAAGCTGTCAATACCATCATCCATCTTTGCGAAAAGCAGAAACCCTTTACAGTGAGGATAGAGAGAAAACAACAGATTCCTCTACACCTTAGCTACATTTTCTTGAAATATTGATAAGGATGGGTTTAAATTAAGTAACCAGCCTGTAATATGGTGCATAGATACATCCTGTTGTGGTATTCTTGTTGCTAGAGGTGACAGTTTTTGCAGGCAGGGCTTCCTAGCAGCAACAGTTGATATAGTTCAAATCCTTGGAGCACGTTACAGCCCTTCACTATGTAATGCCAGCTGCAGACAAGCATTATGTCTTAAAATAAATTCAAAAGTATGACATTCTAGTTCAGTTCTATGGAATTCTACTATTCCTATGACAGCAGTTGCAAAATATTTAATCCAAGATTAAATATCCAAGATTAAATATTAAATAAGATCCAATCACAAGAGCAGCAGCTCTTGTGATAAGATCTCTAAAATACTAAGATTGCAAATCAGTGACATTTTAACTGATATATTATAAACTGTCACAAACAGATGTGCTGTACAACAGTAAGGACTTGGATTTGATGTAGCAGAGAAATGATCAGAGGCTTTTTACCCTTTAGCCCTCTTCCACATCTATGCTAAGTTCTACACAATCTACAGAACTTAGCATTCAGAGAAAGATTGGGCTCCGTGTGCAATTTCTCAACAGTTTCATAATCTGTAAGCCAAATGAAAGGACACTTTCCGTAATGCTCCCATAGACAAGACTGTCAGGTGTTCTAAGAGCTATGAAAGGTATGTATGTGCTGAGGTTCACAGTCACAAGCACATGAGCTAAGACCACAGGTAATCTGCATTTCACTCCTATGGTCCAATACAAGATTTGCATGCTAGCACTACATCATCTCCACTGGCCTTTGTATTACACTGAAACAGACCAAAACACTTAATGTTTTATTAAAAAACTGAATTACATGATCAAATTGAACAATTACATGAGAAACAACAAAAAGCATTTTGAAGAAGAACTCATTTGATTAAAATGACTTCTTCACCACCCCCCAATATTTTTTCTTGATTAATAAAGAAGGCTGGTGTTCACAACCCTTATCAATCTGTATTTCTGCATCAAATTCTTTCGTTCTCCTTCAAAACTCCAGTAAGTGTAGAAGTGTCGAAAAAAAAAAAAGAAATGCTGCTCTAGAAGTAGAAATTATTGTATATAAGCATGTTTAGATTGATCTGCCCAAGGGTTTTCTGAAAGATAACTATTCTATCAGATTGTATCGTGTGTTGACTTTTCCCACTAAAAATCTCTCAAATTTCAGAATTCAGAATGCAGTTCAGGAGAAGGCTCCTTTAATGCCTGTTCTCTCAGCTCACATCAGTACCTGCAGGTAATTTGTTCTTTCCCATAATATGCAGAAATCACAAATTAACTTAGTTTAGTTCTTTAGCTCTTACGAATAAAAACATTCCCAGATCACAACCATTAACTTCCCCGTTTTGTTTTCAGGATGCCTTTTAAAATCCCATCCATCAATATGCCTGAGTGAGACAGCACTTCCATTAACAATTGCTTTTTTCATTTTCTTTTACAGAAACTCTGCGGATTTAGAAGAAGGTGAATCATCCCAGGAAAAACAATCCTGAAAGCAAAAACTGACGCAGACTGAACAAGTATATCTGAAAGCTTGTCACAGACTTTAATTGCAAGCAACAACTGCTTGTGACCTGATGATAGCATTGCTTCAACAGGGAATTTAAACCACAGTGTGCTGGTTGAATGAGAATGCCAGTGGGGCTGAGTATGAACTGAAAACACAAACAATAGTCAGCATTTAGGTGGAAGAACCCATTGCTGCAGTGAGAATGCAGGAGCAAAGCAGAGAAAGCAGCAGTATGGAACTCTATGGAACCCAAGTAAACAACAGAAGCAAAGGACCCTATTGTTTTACAAGCAGCTGTTCTTCTGGCTGCCTCTTCCTCCTCCCATCCAACACCAGTTACCAGCACTGGTACTGTCTGCGACAGCACAAAGCATGCTGTCAAGAAAGCTACAGTAAGACAGATGCGACTCAAGATGAGCAGAACCTCCTTGAATACTGCTGCAGAATCTTTCTATAGTATCCAGAAGGCAGCATGCAGATTAAAACCATACCACTGAGAGAATAAGGTGTCGGGGCATAACTTGGCAGCAGCTCAACACCACACAGCTGTTTGCTCACTCTGCCTCTCCAAAGTGGAATGAGGAAGAGAACTGGAAACAAAACAGAACTCATGGGTTGGGATAAAAACTATTTACTAACTGAAGAGAAAGCAAGGAACAAAAATGCAACAATTACAATACGTATGGCTGCACTGCAATCTCTAGCCACCCACCAACTGATGCCCAGCACCATCATGACGCCTGCCAGCATGAGGTCTCATCACCACTGGCCAATGCCCCATAATCCCTGAGCAGTGTCCATCCGCAGCCAACTGCATTACGGCCCTGCACACGGTGCAATGTGGTACAGAACCACCCCCAGCCTCATTCAGGCACTGTTCTGTCCCCTCCCCACTCCCTGCCCCATCGTGGTGGCTGCTCTGCCTTGCTGAGTCTTTCCCAGCCGAGCCCTGCTCCCATCACTCAGCAGCAACCAGAGTGTGCTAACACTGTTTTGACTGAAAGCAGGGCATGAGAGCAGGCAGAGAGGACTATTGCTCAATGTTACCTACCCTGATCACCTCTTCTACAGCTGCTGCCTCTATGACAAACATTCCTGGGCTCCATCCATTCAAACAATCTCTAGTGACCCCCTTGGTTTTCAATGATCCAAGCTCTTGGAGCTAAAGAAATCAGGTGCTAAAACCAATTTTCAAAAAAAAACTAGAGCAGGAAAGGGCATCTCTTGCATTTAGGATCTCTGCCCACTAAGGCAGCATCCACATCAACCCCTGCTTTTGGTTTTATAGCAAGGTATTGCCAGACTCAAACAGACAGGAACTGAAATTCTACTTTAAACAGCAACATCCTGCTTTTAAGTTCTCCAAATGCAGAAACAACAGAAATTCAGCACTTGGCTTTGCCAATTTCTACAATGTGTTCTTCACACATCACAAAAGCACCAGTCTCTCATCAGTTTCTGGATCAGACAGTACCAGAAAGGCAACTAGGAAAACACGGAGTGCAACAGAAATCACAGCATTTATCTTCCAGGGTAAGAAAGTCAGTGGACTAAAGCAACAGCCTCTAAGTGATATCCAGTGCCTCTCCTTCCTAATACGGTATTCGTAGGAAACTAACAAGGCTTCTTGTCTCTCTAATTCTGAGGAAATAGTTAAAGGAGCACCCACAAATGGATTGTCATCAGAATTCTATAGGTGTTTACATCTCAATATAGTGAGTTTTAAGACTACAAGTGAAGCATAAATTTTCCTAAAGAAAGGAAAAAGTAGCAGGCTTGAAGGACAAATGGAAGAGAAGGAAAGATGAATTTGAAGGAAGAGCAACTGAAAAGACAAGATGATGTAGCACCAGCTACCTGAAAAGAATGGGTGAAGTGCATCTTCCTGAAAAATAGGTGGGAATTGCTGATGCAGATTAAAATACATACTAAAAACTTTCACGAGGGAAAAAAAGCATAAATGCACTTCTGTAGGTGACAGGAAGAGAAACTGCTTTCTGATAGAATGAGGTGAAGGAATGAGAAATGCACAGGAAGAAGCAGGCTAATTTCTTGCGCAAAAAACACTTGAATGCATACACTTTAAGAGATCTCACACAGGCAGGGTCAGCACATACAACTCTGAACTGTCAGGGGGTGGTGGATCATGAACTGGATGGCATCTCTGTTAGCCACTTACTGTAACCTTCATGAACCACAGTCAGCCAACTGAGATGTCAGCGAATCAAAAGCTACTTGATAGGTGCTACACACACACACACACACACACACACACAATGTAGTCTTTAACATAAGTAGCACGCTTCATTTAATCAAAGCAAGCAATTCCAAAATGCAGGAGGAGGTGACAAAAGAAAACACCACTCAAGTTGACCTCAGTGGCCAGAGTAAAACTGGCAAATGCAGTTCAGGGGTTTTAAACACAAGCAAATAAAGGTCTTTGATGAATGAAATTATCAATAGTTACAAGGGAGTAACAAAGTTTCAAAGAAAACAAAGATATTTCCCATTTCACAGGAGATCTTTGCCAGAAGAGTGGCCACAAAGAGCAGCTGCGCAGGCAGAGGAATATTAACAATTCTAAAAAAAGAAGGCAGCATGAAGATTTCTCTCCTATTTTAAGAGTTGCTTCATGCATCTGAGAGAGCTGATCTTAGTCCTACAAATTATTTGGCTGTTGGACAGTACTGCTTTTTTTTTTTTATCACACAAGGAGCAAATTTAATCCTCCAGCAGCACCACGTTAAGCAAGGAGGAAGACACAGAAGAGCCTTCGTCTGCTTTAGTAAGGCTTCCCAAAAGTAAAACAACCATTAACTATCCTGAAAGAGCTTTACTCAAAAATCTCTCTGTTAAATACATGTTGCTCCTATGAAGTCAGAGCAGATCTGTATGGACAGCTAAACTTGACTCAATATAACCAACAGGAGTTTCCAATTGGTGCAAAGCCAGGAAAGCAACTGAGGAGCTAATAAAATGTCTAAGCTACCAAGTTAATACCCAATCAAGCTCCAGAGTTTTAGTCCTTTGTCATCTGAAAAATTGCTGTTAAAGTCACCAAAGAAATAACTACATAGAGCACTGTTCCAGTATTAAGAATACAGCAATAAGCTATGAAATGAAAAGCTAATCTATTACCAAATTAAAATGAATGACTGAACTAATTATATGATTGAGTCAAGGTAGTAAATCATTCAGAATGCAGCAATGTGATCAAAGTTGCATGTTACCCGTTTCATTAAACAAACACAACAAAACAGATGTATAAAGTCATTGAACTCCACTAGTCAAAGCCAGTTAAACACTTTCATACGGAAATTACATTGATGAAAATGAGCCAACCCTAGATTTTGAGACTCACTGATCAACCTCTTCGTTCCTACAACCAAACTGAAAATACATGCATAAGGAAGCAAAACTTCTGAACTGCTGAGCCAGTGCTTTCAACAAGCGTTAGCAAGTGTTAGTTTCCTTGAACCAAAAGTTTTTTTGGGGTAGGTAGAATGAGGGCTCTATTTTCATTTTGCAGAGGGAGGGGTAGTTGTTGTTTTTCCCTGTGTAAGTAGGGAAGCTGGATATTTCTATCCAACACACCGCAGATTCTGCAATCTAGCTGAAACACAATACCTAGATTATCAGGAAGTCAGCATGGTCTTGCCTAGAGTGAAGGGTCCTGACGTGATATTGTTCCATAAAACCACTGATGATAACAAGGACAAATTCACAGGAAATAACAGAAAAATCATAGAATGGTCTGGGTTGAAAAGGACCACAATGATCATCCAGCTTCAACCCCCTGCTGTGTGCAGGGTCAGCAACCACCAGACCAGGCTGCCCAGAGCCACATCCAGCCTGGCCTTGAATGCCTCCAGGGATGGGGCATCCACAGCCTCCTTGGGCAACCTGTTCCAGTCCCTCATCACCCTCTATGTGAAAAACTTCCTCCTAATATCTAACCTAAATCTTCCTGTCTCAATTTAAAACCATTCCCCCTTGTCCTATCACAATCCACCCTCGTAAACAGCCAATCCCCCTCCTGTTTATATGTTCCCTTCAAGTACAGGAAGGCCACAATGAGCCTTCTCTTCTCCAAGCTAAACAATCCCAGTTCCCCCAACCTTTCTTCCTAGGAGAGCTGCTGCAGCCCTCTGATCATCCCAGTGGCTCTCTTCTGGGCCTTCCAAGAGTTCTGGATCTTTCTTGTGCTGGAGGCACCAAGCCTGGAAAAGTATCTAGGTAATCAATCCTCATACATAAAACATTCAAATATTTGTTTATAAATTGGCACCCTAGAAAACAAGTCACTAATCCTTACATTTGGAAACATAAAGCCAAACAGCATTTACATGTCAATCTGAATTTGGTAACAGAAAGTTTTTAAAATATTGTCATAATGAAATTCCAAACGAAAGGCATTGTTCTGACTTTGGAATTACTTGTGTGACCACTTACAGTGGGAAACAGATAGATGAGCATTCACAGCTCCATAAGTCCTCAGGGAGACACCACAGAAAGAACAGCAGTAATGAGAAAAACGGTGAAAAATTAAGCTGTTTCACTGCTACTCAGTTTTCTGTCACAAGGATAGCAAATTTTCAGTGCTGCAGAAGCGTATCACAGAGAGAGACAAAAAAATCCACTCTGCCAAGATACCAGAGCATTAAAAACGCTTCTTGCCAGTGGTGAGGATGAATCAGCAACCACAGATAGATGACATATTTGACTTAAACGTGAGAGGGGGCTTTTCCATGAATAGTTTCACATCTGGCTCAAACATGAAAAACTCTGGATGTAGATATTAATACCCTTACACTCCTGCTACCTTTCACTAACACTTCTATAAACGTTGCCACGTGGAAAGACGGTGCTACACACACAGTGATTTGGGCTGATACCAGTTAGCTGATCTAGCATGGAACAGCAGCAATTGCACTGACCTCCAAGACCTTCTCACAAAAAAACAAAAACAAAAACAAAACAAAACAGGAAAGCATCCTGGTATTATCTGGTATTATTTCTGTGTGTGTTTATGTGGAGATCTCATTATTGAAAACAAGCACGAACATGTTGCTCTGTAAATTAACAAGCAATTTCCTGGAAACTGCAAGAAGAGGACACAGTGTATTACAGGGATTTTTATTTTCCTGATTGTTTTTAGAGAAGTCGGGTCACTCATTCACTTATTATGCATTCCTTATGAGACACAGAGTACTTAGCTTTTCGACACGTGGCTATCGAAAGCTAATTAAATATTTACAGATCAAGTCGAGCCTTGATTTGTAACACATGCAACCAACCCACACTGAGGTTTTTGAACAAGTGTTCACTCCCGAGGTGGTTGCACACCAGTGCTGACTTTGGTCTCCATGCAAATGAACAGACTTACATTGGTTTTGGTGTGAGCTACCTTTAATCATCAAAAGCAATTTAGCTGCGCAGGATGAAGAACCAAAGAGGAAATAAAGAAAGAGCAGCTCTTCCCTCCTCTCCAATATTTCTAATGAAATTCAATAGCAGAGCTCAGAATGCATCTCTACATTGAAACTAATTAGAGGCTTGGGATCTGATCCTCACAGAAGTGTTCAGTTTTCTAGGTTGCATCACCCTCTTTTTGGAACACATGTAATTTGTGATGCACAACTCTAGACAAACCCTTACCCTAAAACAAAAGCAAAGGTTCTCAGTGATGCTCACATTGGAATACAGGCTGCAGTGAGAACAAAGACATCTTTTACTCCACTGTCCCTCATCATCCAGGACACTCCTTCCCCTAAGGCAAAGTTAAGTTAGGAACAAAGCATAGCTGAGACATCACAGCAGTCACCTTGCCACACAACTTTTAAGTAGGCATCACCGCTGTACTCACAAGATTTGGTTACTATTGATGCTTCCCATTTAGCAATCAGAAAAAGGGGGGAAAAAGTCAACTCAATTTTCTAACATGATCCATGGCTACCGAACTGCAGTACTGCATATTCTCACCAACACAAAGACTTAAAGCTCTCCTTGTGCGTCCCCTCTGTGTGAAGCAGACAGGCAGCAATTATTTTTACATTAGTTGAATTACAGAATCTTGATACTCACCTCCTCTCCTGCTCCCCTCCCCCTAATATATTCTTCCACCATTTCTCAGTGCATGAACATAGATACACCTTACAGCTACCTACTGCTTTTGCACCCAGGAAAAACATACATTTTTTTGTATGTATTTTTTATATGTATTTGTCCAGGATTTTGTATTCTGTGATTTAAAACCAAACCAAAACACAAAGATAGGAACCACACAAATAAATCTATCAGCATTTTGATGAGTTTGCTCTGAAACAGCAGTTTCAGAGAGAAACAACAGATACGATCTATGTGGCTGTTTTCTTTCCTTTGATCCCATCAGGGATGACCTGCTTTCAGCACTTCAGTGACCTCTACCATTTCAGACCTGGAATTTCAGCTGCTCATTACAAACTACCCAGCACTCCTTTTCCTCTCCCAGCACACGCATCCCTTCCCCTTCAATGTGAAAGGAGTCAATACATTATCCACAAGGTCAATGCTGATTTCCTACACCAACTCTGATACACTGCTGGTAGCACAATGACGAGCAGCATTCTCAAAACAAAGCCCTATAACAACCAGTGAATAGCAATTACAAAAGAAGAAATCTGAGTAACATTAAACTGTATACAGAATCATAGAATCATTCAGGTTGGAAAAGACCTTAGAGATCATGGAGTCCAACCACACCCTAACCATCCTACCCTAACTAACAACCCTCTGCTAAATCATGTCCCTGAGCACCACATCCAAACGGTTTTTAAACACATCCAGGGATGGTGACTCAGCCACCTTCCTGGGGAGCCTATTCCAGTGCTTCACAGCCCTTTCTGTAAAGAAGTGTTTCCTGATATCCAACCTAAGCTTATGTTGTATTAATAGCAGTTTAAACAGAAATACATATACACTCAGCATTAATACCAAAATAATGTTGCTTGTCAAGGAAGTGCTGTGATGTTGATACACATTTCTTTATGAGCAGACCAGGAAAGATGTCTTTCAGATGCAGCTCTAGCATAACTCTCAACGTATGCATCTTTTGCTATCACAGAGGGGAACAAGAATCTCCTGTTTCGAGAAATGGTATCTACTTCAAGCATTCTCTTCTCTATCACACCCTCTGATCTAAAAGCAACAGCTAATATGGGCAACAATTACAGCGGACATTGCAAGAAATGAACTACTTGATAGGGGCAAGAAGAGCACTAAAAGAAGACTATAAAATCAGAATTCTGAATACGCACACATAAATACGGATTTTTTATTCCTTGGTTTCACATCCATGTCTTGACCCATGCAGAAGGCAGCTCTGACAAAGTTCTGATGTAAAGCCATTATCTCTTGGTTTCTAAGAAAAAAGCTTTCTGCCAGCCGCTTTTGTATGAAAATTCATACAGGTTACCAAAATCATTCATCAGTTTATGAAAACTCCACTCGAACTCTGACTTCAAAGACATTCACAGGCTGTACAAATATGGATACCAAACAACTGGAAATCTGATCTTGACCACCTCTAACACAAGTGTTGTCAGAAATGAACCTACTGACAACAAAAGAACTAAGATGATTCACATCTCCTCTGAGGAGGAGAAATGAGATCTTTTTACACTTTGAGAAAGGTTTTCACATGAGATTTCCTGTGTGAGCCACTTTATAGCTGCTTATAATCTCATTAAAACAAATTAAATTAAAAAAAAACACTCAAAGTGAAGAAAAGCATGGTAACCAACTCCCATATGACTCTCCCTTGTATCCAGCTGAAACTGTACAACAGTTTTTGAGGATAATGTTGCTGAATGACACGTGTCATTCCTATTTAGAAAATGTCTTACAGCTGTTTTGCTCAAAGGCTCCAAAATTCCCAATGCCTTGTAGGGGGAACTTCAAATTTGTCCAAGAAGTCAACAACCACAGACACACCCACCTTCCTCTGTGTGCAATTTACACTATTTCACTAAGCTCAACTCAAAAATGTTTCATTCAACACAGGACTGTAGAGCCGTTGATGTTCACCAGCTGAACTCCCCATGCTTCCCCTTGCAGAGAGCATCCTCCAACACGTACTGTGGGACTAAGCATAAGTTTTGACGCAGGAACATCTCTGCATGTTCCTGCATGGCCCCATGTCTGCATGGCCCCACAAGCAGGAAATGTGCTCAGAGTGCTCCCTCTATTGATGCTTGGCTAAGAGAGGGAGGAAGAGGAAGTGGCACACGTGCAATGTGGAAAGAAGTAGAGGGGAAAGACATATCAAGGCAGGGGCTTTCAGGAGGAAAGAGGAGCAGACTTGAAGGCAGGAGACAAAGGAGAATTAGGACAGGAGAAAAAAAGAATTAGGAAAAAGTTAAAACTGGAAAAGGTGTTGCAATTAGTATAGAAAAATCAGTGCTGTTTTTTTTTTTTCTTCTATTTCCTCTTGATGCAACTTTCCCCTGTTGCGTACAAGGCAGTTGCGGTATTTCACAGCATCTTTCTCAACCGCTGTGTCAATCCACGCAGACAACGGTTGTCTGTGAGTACTAATAACGTAACTGGCTCAAAGGACACAAAGCTCTAACTATGGGGACTACAGACAAGCAAAAGCAGCCTATCCTCTCTTTCCTGCTGTCAATGGGAAAGTTTTAAAAATACCTTGAAAAACTATTAAGAGAAGCAAATCTACAAAAAAATATATACATCAAACAAGCTACTAAGCGAACCATTCAGAAGTTTGGTGATGAAACTGTCTATCTATAAGCATGAATTTACACAAGCACTATGGTGAAGGCTTCAGCTTACTCCCATAGCTCTACTGTTACATAGGACCCCTAACTAACACATGAAAATGACTGAAAGATGAGCGGATCCAGCATAGCCAAAACAAGGATCCCTGTTCACTTACTGCAGAGGTTGGAAGGTGTGCCTCAACCGACACAAGGCGCTGCAAAACTTCAGCTGTTTTGGGATGATGCCAGCTAAACACTGCTTTCTGTAATCATGCTGTACCTTTACATGTTCTGAATTAAATAAGCAGCTCTTCCCCATGCAGCTACCGTACCTTGTTCCTACTTTGTCTGCTGGACCTTCAACTTCATTCAGCAGGGCAATGTGATATATGAGCACACAAAGGTCTCGCAAATGAGACTGAGGAGTTCCATAACCACACACAAGCCTTAAAAATAAACACCAAACCCCCACACACATACCTATGAAACACCACCTTTTCAATTCTCAAATATTTACAGAAGGGGATTAAGCATGTTGCACTGTCTCTGCCCTGCCCCCCTCTTATGTTTCAGAAACTACCAACTTCAATTCACTCAGCTCTCCTGACAAGTCAATTCCAAATGTAAAAGAATTTACTTGAAGATATTGCAATTCTAATGTCACAGAACAGCTCATAAAACATCAATAAACGCGTATTTCTTCTAAGGTTTTGAGTACATGCTGTAAAAAAGCTTGAGGTTATACACTGAACTTTAACATACACACGTGTAATAGACACGTATATACGGAGCCTTGGAATCATCAAATCACAGAACCATAGTACGCCCCAAGTTGGAAGGGACCCACAAGGATCATGGAGCATCATTGAACTCTGGCACTGAGGGCCGTGCCCAGCGCCCTGTGGTGCAGCCCCTTTCCCTGACCCCCAGCCGCCCTCCCCTGACGCAGCTCCACGCCGTTCCCTCGGGCCCTGTCGCTGTCACACAGAGCAGAGCTCAGCGCTGCCCCTCCGCTCCCTGTGAGGAGCTGCAGCCGCCGTCAGGCCTCCCCTCAGCTCCTCTGCTGTGCGCTGAGCAAACATGGGGGCCTCAGCCACTCCTCTCATACACTGTGCCCTCCAGACACTTTAATACATTCGTAACCCTCCTTCAGACACTCCCTACTAGGTTTATGTCCTTCTTTCATAGTAGCACCCAAACCCACACTCAGTGCTGGAGGTGAGTCTACACAGCACAGAGCAGAGCAGGACAACCCCTCCCAAGCGATAGTGCTGGGCCTGGTGCATCCCTGGGCCCTGTTGGCCCCATTGGCTGCCAGGGCACACTGCTGGCTCAGATTCAACTTGTCACCAGCCAGAACCCCCAGATCCCTTTCTGCAGTGCTGCTCCCCAGCCTCTCGTCTTGCAGTCTGTACACAGAGCCAGGTAGTAACAACGCTGTGCAGTGCCAAACACGAAATACAAAGCATGAAAGTAATTTAAAAATAAAAGACGAGGAATCTCAACAATGTGCTACCTATGAAGAATCCACTATTCTTTCATGCATCTAAATGTCTTTGAGAAATGAAACAACGCTAAAAATGTTTTTAATAAAACTGTTTCCATTTGGAATCTCCTAGAAAAATTTCACTTTCATATTACTCATATCTTCCTCGCGTGTTTTTTCCATTTGTTTTTTTTTTAATAGCATAAGAATCGCTTAGACTCTAGAGATGTGAATGACTCTAAAGATATGAACAATGAGAGCGTGCCTTTTCTCTGCTCTCGTTTTGCAAAGCGAGTTCTTGCTGAAGGGGTTGTGGATGCCCCGTCCCTGGAGGTGTTCAAGGCCAGGTTGGACGGGGCCCTGGGCAGCCTGGTCTAGTACTAAATGTGGAGGTTGGTGGCCCTGCCTGCGGTCGGGGGGTTGGAGCTTCATGATCCTTGAGGTCTCTTCCAACCTGGGCCATTCTGTGAATCACAGCGAGTTCGGAAAGTCATTATCAAAATCAGCTTTAAGGATGCCAGATGTATACAATCATGGGAGGTCTTATAGCGTCACAATGCAAAGTTAAGAATGAAAAAAATGCCCTGAGGATAAGAAATAATAATAATAAATAACTAAAACAAACAAACCACTAACCATCATTTCTTGCACTACACCACACAGATTTTGCTCCATCCCTCAGTGATCAACCCCACGCTTGCTTACAGCACTGCATTTTAAGAAGTTCCGAGCCGCGTTGCCTAGCAGACACACCAACCCTAACAGAGCCTTCTGCCACCCAATTACAGGCGGCGGCACGGGATGCCGGCCTACGGCCAGCAGCACCGGAGTTCGTTGGGATCAATACAGCGGAATGAGGCACAGATGGCTGAACGCCTCCCAGCCCCAGCTGGAGGACTAACTGAAAGTCCACAGCGAAAAGCTAGTGCTGAATTTCTCAAGGTACAGGTACGGCAGCTACGCATCGCTCCGACAGCACTCCCTAAGAACAAAGAGAAGATTTTTCCCCGCTACGTTCCCAGTGTCACCGCATGACAACAGGTAAAACTGGGTAAAATGTCTGCCCACCTAATGCGTTGCAGGGAATGGCTTTAGCAGTATCGCTCTCGGGATGCCGGCAGCATTTTTGGCTCAGCGGGCACCGGGAGCCGCTCTCCGGGGGCACCCCCGGGCAGGAGCCGGTCGGAGGGTGCACCCTGCCAGCAGCCCGGGCTTGCTTTTGTTCCCTCCAATCCATCGCTCTCAGCCGGGCGCCGTTTCGAGCAGCGGGCCGGCCCCGGGAACCCGGCACCGTCGGCGGGGCCGCCATTCACCCCCCGACCCCCACCGCCTGCCTCCTTCCCCTCCGCACAGGTAGCGGGCGCTGCCCACCTCGGGCCGGCGCCGTCTCTTCCCGAAGTCCGCGGGAGCCACCTCACGGGCAGCGCCCGCCCGACGGCCCCGCCGCCCGCAGCCGCTCAGCCGACGGAGCCCGCGGTGGGTGTGCCCGGCGGAAGGCTGAGGGCGCTGGACGGCTCGCAGCCTCCTCAGCTCCAGGCGGGATCGCCCACCGCGGCAGCCCCGAGCGCCTCCGGCTGTCACATGAAAGCAATCGGCGGGGAGCCGGGGGAGGGGGAGAAGTTAACAGCCGCGAGGCGGACGCTCCCTCCCCGCCGCCCCTCGGCTCCGACTCACCCATCGATGTCGAGCGAGGCTCTGCCGGGGCGCGGGCTGAAAGTTTGGGGCGGCTGTGCCCGAGGCTGCTGACGGGACTGCTCCCTCCTCCTGCGGCCGCCGCACTCGGTCAGCGGCCGGGCTGCACGCCGCGTCCTGCGGGAGGCACCTCGCCTCGCCTCGGCATACGTGTGCGCGTGGATGCAGAAAGGAAAAAATAAAACGAGGCGAGGGCTCAGCCTTCAGCTCCCCCCAGCAGTCCCCGCTGCCGGGCGGAGCGCGGCCGAGCCCGGGCACCGGGAGACGGCTGCCGCCGAGCCGCGCCGATGGGCGTCTTCCCCGCGGGCCGGGGCGCGGAGCAGCGCTTCCCAACGCCGGCGCTGCTGCTGCTGCTGCCGCTGTCGGAGCGAGCAGCTCCGCTCAGCTCAGCGTGGCGCTGCGGGAAGTGTCGCGAGACTGCGCCACAGCCGCTGCGCCGCCGGGAGAGCGGGAGGGAGGGCGGGCGGGGAGGAAGGAAGCGGAGCGGCGGTCCCCGGCGGGGGCTGGGGAAGGAAAGCGGTGCTGAGGGGCGCCGGGTGCGCCTCGCCCCGTGGGGAAGGGGCCGGCCCGGGCCGGGAGGGAGAGAAAAAAGGTGAAAAGATGAGGTGGAGGCCGGCTTGGTAGCGTTGTTGAGGGGGAAAAAAAAAAAAAAAAAAAAAGGAGCAGAGTCGCTCAGAAGGTGCTGCTGCTGCGAGGTGAAAGGCGCGCCCCGGTACAACGACCGGAGCTGAGAGCTGTCGGCGCAGCGCGGTGACGCCTGCGGGCAGCACAGCAGCGGCAGAGGGCGGGAGAACCTCCTCTGCGGGCTGACAGCGGCACAGGCGAAGAGCGAGAGGAAGCGTAGGTAACGCAGCTTTTAGAGCGCGATCACCCTTAACGGCAGTGA